>NC_056746.1:1234531588-1234831588 GCF_019279795.1 Protopterus annectens | reverse complement strand
AGTTGGGTGTCGCTTTTGTGCTAGGTTTAATAAGCGCACCATTAAACGTAGGTTAGATTGCGCTAGGCTTGTCTTCGGTAAGCGGTGTAATTACAATATGCCGTCGGATCCTCCAACGCCCGCTACCGCTAAGAAGCGCAAGGAAAAATAGTTAAGGTCCAAGCAGGATGAGTCGTCCGTTCCGGACACCGGTTCTTTAGAAACTACGGTGGAATCTGTAGATCCAGCCGAGGTTTCAGCTGAGTCTCAGGGGGAGACGTTAATTTTGCAGGATGTGGCCTCTCAGGAGTCAGGTCAGGCTGAGGGGGCCTCTCAGGTTGCTGTACTCCCTTCTTTGCCTAAGGGGGTTAGGCCTTCTCCTTCTGTTTCTAAGGTACCTTCTAAGGGCAGGCCTGGTTTGCCTTCCTCAGGTGTCAGTCCTAGTTCAGCAGGTTCTGTGCCTAAAAAACACATGCTTAAAATGGCAGAAGATTTAATTTCCTTAATCAGGGGTTCTATGCCCCCTCCAGATAAGAGGCCTAGGGTGGAGCCAGAGGTAGAATGTTTGGAACAGGCTTCAGATTACTCAGAGTCTTCAGCTGAAGACACTCAGGATTTTCCTCCTTATTCTGATTCAGACGCAGAGGATTCCAGTCCTTCTGCTTCTCCTCCAGAAGATTTTTCTTTTTCAGAAACCCTGCATTCTATGAGGGAGCATTTTAAATGGGAAGGCCAGGATTTCTCGGATTCCCGAAAGAGGCTTAGGGAATTTTTGTTTTTACCACAACATCGGCCCTTAGCTATACCTCCTGTTTTGGATGTTGTTCAGGATGTTTTCTCTGAGGCTTCCCTTAATCCAGACTCTTTGCCTCCTGCGCCAGTTAAACCAGAATAGGTATTACAGAGTGCCTGAGGCTCATAAATATCTGTATAAGAGCCCAAGGGCTGACCCAGAAACTATTAGCCAGGGACCTAAGGGTGTCAGGGCTTCTGTTGTAAAGAATCCAGTTCCTATGGATAAAGATTCTAGAGCTTTGGATAGGTGGGGTAAGAAAGTGTACACCTCTTCCACTCTAGCAATGAGGGCTTTGAATTGTCAGTTTCATATGTTGAAGTACCAGAATTTTCTCCTTACTCAGTTAAAATCTAAGGTAGATGCTTTGGCAGAGGGCATAGACTGTAAGGAATTACAGGATTTGGTTCATGCCTCTGATCAGGTGGGTAAGCATTCTTTGCAGTGTGGTTTCGATGCTTTACAGGCTTCTTCCAGGGTGGCTGCCACTGGATCAGTTATTCGCAGGCACGCCTGGCTTAAAGATCAGAATTTGTCAGAGCATGTTAAAGCTAGAATTTTAGATGCTCCTTTACAGTCTGAAGTTTTGTTTGGTTCTCCTGTGGAGTCTGTCTTAAAGAAAATGGAAGACAAGGCTAAGTCTATGCAGACTGTTAAAGATTTTTTGCAGGTGCAGCCCCCTAAGTTTAGCAGGAATTGGCCTACTAAGGGATGGGCGTATCCTTCTGATTTACAGTCTAGGGGCAGATCTAGGCGTGGTAGGGGCAGAGCTCAGAGTTCTTTCAGGCCTAGAACGTGGAGTTCCCCTGCACAATCTACAGGTGAGGGCAGGGGCCAGTCCTTTCGTAAACAGGCCCAATGACCTGCATCTTCAGCTGCCAGATCCCTCCTGTCTGGCAGCACCTTTGGGAGGAAAGTTGGCACTCTTCAAGCAAAATTGGCTTTTAGTCACCCAGGACAAATGGGTGTTGGACATTATAGACCGAGGCTACAAGTTTTATTTCCACACATTGCCTCCTTTCAAGGGCATGCCAGACGTTCCTCCTCAGCAAAGGGTAGAGGCTCACAAACAGATTTCTTTACTTCTTCAAATGGGGGCTATACAGCAGGTCCCTCTGTCAGAAGTGGGCCTAGGATTTTATTCTCGCCTGTTTCTTGTACCAAAGAAAGGAAACACTTGGAGGCCAATTTTGGATTTATCTATCCTCAACACATACCTGGACATTCCAAAATTCAAAATGTTGACGTTGCAACAACTTCTGCCTCTGTTGGGCAAAGATCACTGGATGGTAACTCTGGATCTCAAAGAGGCTTATCTTCATGTTCCTGTCAGGCCCAGTTGCAGGAGATACCTGCGTTTTCGGGCTGGGACTTTACATTATCAGTTCTCTGCATTGCCCTTTGGCTTATCTACTGCCCAGGGTGTTCACAAAGGTTCTGGCTCGGTGATAGCCATCTTAAGGTTAAGAGGAATACAAATTTATCCTTATTTGGACGATTGCCTGATTCTTGCTCAAGACAAAAACAAGCTTCTTCACCATCTACAGTATGTTATGGCAGTGTTAAGGTGCCTAGGGTATTCTGTGAACGAAACAAAGTCCAGTCTAGTACCCTCTCAGGAAATGTGCTTTCTGGGTGTGAGACTGAATACAGCTTCCCAGATGGCCTTTTGACCCTGGACAAACAAAGAAACCTTACACTTTACTTCCAACAATTGTCTCTACGGTCCAGGCTGACTGCAAGGACAGTCCTTCAAGCCTTGGGGTTCTTGGCATCTTGTATTCTGGTGCTTCCCAATGCCAAACTGCATATGAGGAAGCTACAATGGTATCTCAAAAATGTATGGACGCAACACTGCCACGATCTGGACACTGTCATTCAGATAATACCTTGCATTCAAAAGGAATTTTTGTGGTGGGCTCAGGAATGTCACCTAAACAAGGGACTCTCTGTGACCCGACCAGAGGCGAGTCAGATCTTAACGACAGATGCCTCGGACAAGGCTTGGGGAGCTCACCTCAATGGAAAATGGGTTCAAGACACGTGGCCTGCCAGACTTCAACATTTACATATCAACTTGAAGGAGATGTTAGCAGTCCAATTTGCATTGATGGCTTTCAAGGATCTACTTCACCCAGGACAAGTGTTGATTCAGACAGACAACACAACTGTCATGTAATACATCAACAAGCAAGGGGGAACCCATTCGTACCCTCTTTGCAGGCAAGCTATGGTTTTGTGGGAGACTGCTCTCAGTTTGCACCTCACTCTTCAGGCAAGGTTTCTGCCAGGAGCACAGAACTCCTTAGCAGATGTTTTGAGCAGACAGATGGTGGATCCCCACGAGTGGAAATTGGATCCTCATGTATTTCGACAGTTGACAGTGATATGGGGGACACCAGACATAGATCTGTTCGCTTCTCCACTAAATTTCCAGTTGCCAAAGTTTTGCACAAAGATGTTTCATCCAACAGCTTGGAAAGTGGATGCTCTATCATTCAGTTGGAGCAATCTTCACGTCTATGCCTTTTCTCCTCTGCCTCTCCTTCCCAAGGTGCTCTTGAAGGTCAGACAAGACAAGCCCTCCATGATTCTAATAGCTCCAGATTGGCCTCGACAGCACTGGTACCCTCTGCTGAGGAGTTTAGTAAGGGAGCCTCCTTGGCCTTTGCCTTCAATTCCACACCTTTTGTCTCAGGCAGGCAATCATTTCCTCAATGTCAGGATTCAGTCCCTGCATCTAACAGCCTGGCATATTCTGTTCTAGAACCTGGACGGTCGCAGCTTCCTCAACAAGTTTTGAATGTTATTTTGGAGGCCAGAAGGCCTAGTACAAGGAAAGTTTATGCAGATAAATGGAGGAGATTTTTTATTTGGAGCAAAGCAAAGAGCTTTGATGTTTCCAGGCCTGATTCGAGTGTTTCTCTTCAATATCTTACGGAATTATTAGACAAAGGTTTGTCTTTCTCCTCTGTAAAAGTTCATGCTGCAGCCATTTCTGCTCACTATGACTGTGACCCACCATTATTCTCTCATCCTTTGTTTAAGCAATTCCTTAGAGGGGCAAAGAACATAAGACCCCCGCGTAGAGCTCCTACTCCTTCCTGGGATCTCAATTTTGTGTTGGAAAAGCTTACTTTACCTCCTTTTGAACCTGCAGCTACATCTGAGTTAAAGTTTTTGTCTTGGAAGACTGCTTTTTTGTTGGCCATTACGTCTGCTAGAAGGGTATCTGAATTACAGGCTCTAATGGCAGTTGAACCCTTCCTGATTTTTCATAAGGATAGGGTATCTCTGCGTACTAACCCTACTTTTATGCCTAAAGTGGTTTCAAATGTGGCCTTGAACCAATCTATTCATTTGCCTACTTTTTATGCTGATCCCCAAAATAAAGGGGAGAAAATTTTGCACACTTTGGATATTCACAGGCAGTTGCGTTATTATTTGAGCAGGACTAAAAGGTTCAGACAGTCTGAACAGTTGTTTTTCTTTTGCTTTGGCCCCTCAGGGGAAACCTGT
The DNA here is from genome assembly GCF_019279795.1 of Protopterus annectens. Classification (NCBI taxonomy): domain Eukaryota; kingdom Metazoa; phylum Chordata; order Ceratodontiformes; family Protopteridae; genus Protopterus; species Protopterus annectens. Next base: position 1,234,827,297 of record NC_056746.1, on the reverse strand, counting down.
TTCAAAACAAACTATTTCTAAATGGATTGGCCATTGTATTGCTTTTTGTTATTCTCATCATGGTAAGGAGATTCCGGCTGGAATCAGACCTCATTCCACTAGGGCTACTGCCACTTCTACTGCTTTTTTAAGGGGTGTAGCTACTAAAGATATTTTGGAGGCAGCTACTTGGAGTTCAGTGCACACCTTTTCTAAACATTACCATCTCCCTCTTTATTCCAAATCTAGGGCTGGATTTGCCACTGCAGTCTTACAGGGCATGTTAGCAGCTCCCAATGCTTTTTGATTTTGCCAGCCTCCCTTTACCTTTGCTTTGGGATTCTACCCACAAGTTATGACTGCAGCAATGTGAGATGAAGAACATAGTACAGTTTTGTACCTACCATAAATGTAGATGTTCAAAGATCCACATTGCTGCAGTCCAATTTACCCTCCCTCCTTCCCCTCTGTAGTTTGGAGTGGTTGTATGGTTTGGGTGGTAGAGGTTGTTTGTACATAGGTTTTGGAGGTTTTTCTATTTTTGGCTGTGGCCTTTCTTTTTAGGGCCTTCTGACATCTGGGGCAAGAAAAGACTGAGGATATGACGTCGGTCATGCGCTTTAATACCATGACGCACTGACGTCAGATCTGAGCGCCCATGACCGACGCCAGCCTAATACTTTGGTATTCGGGCCGACCGAGGACAGCGGACTACCCACAAGTTATGACTGCAGCAATGTGGATCTTCGAACATCTACATTTATGGTAGGTACAAAACTGTACTTTTTTAGTATACGTTCTGCTACTTTGAGTGTAATATTTTGTATGACTGTTCTCCTTATGGGTCTGCATCCAAAATCACACTTTCCTTCTTTCTTGAGTTACCTCCCTGCTTCATCATTATCATCATCTCTTTCCACTTTGAATTTTAGCTTTCTGATTATGTTATGTGTAAGACCTTTAACTGTGCAGCTCTAAAATATCAGTTCACATCAGGTAATCCTAAACTTCCTTGTTCTATTGGGAGAATCAGTTTTATCACATTTGACGCAAAATCCTTCTACTCTTTAATTACTATCCACAGTGGATTCCCCTGTCTTAATTTTCTGTGTTGTATTAGTGAGCCAGCTAGCTATCTGGTGGCATATGGGTTTAATTATAATTTTGTAAGTTTATATACTGTGTCCAAGTGAAGTGTTGTGTTGAAAGTTTTGGCCAGGTCAAGGTAGGCAGTGTGCAATGTTTTGACCTTGTCCATAGCTTTAGTGATCTTCTCAAAGAAGTCCAGTGCATTAAGTAGGCATGACTTGCCTTTGACAAAACCCTACAGGGTAGGGTCCAGTATCTGTAGGTTTCCTATGTCATTGCTTATCAGCTCCATAATAATTCTTTCTTTGGCCTTGCATATGAGACTAGTCAGACTTGTGTCTGTAGCTCTCCTGGTCCATGGAAGACCCCCATTTGTGTAAAGGGATAACTGTTGCAGTCCTCCATTTGTTTGTCATGAAGTCTGTTTGAAAGCTATGGTTAAATAAAGATTCTAGGTGGCCTGCCAGGTCATGTTTCATGCTATTCAGGAGGCATCCTGGGATATTGTTTGCCAAGCAAATTTTGTCTTGTCAAGCACGGAAGAACATTGTTGCTGCCTGCCTTATCACTCCCCTGACATATACCTTAGCAAAATTTACCAACCTACAATCACTGCAACTCTTAAAATTTGAGCAAACATACAACATTTGCAAAGTTTGCCATCAGTATTACTAACAGAACACACCACTGTGTAGTGCTCAAGTGGCTAAACCAACTTCCCTGACCACCTCAGACTCAGCCAATTAAAAATAGCACAAAAAAATCCTCCACCAGCCTCAAGTCTGTCCTTCCGTCAGCAGTGTACTGCACTGGGGTGCTCCTCTCGTACTCTTCGTTCATCTGCAAAATGTGTGGCAGATTTGACTCGTATGCATCTGTAATGGGAACTAGATATATACTTGCCATGTGGCAAAACAGTGGAATCCCCTCCTTACCTCTCTCTGCAAAAATAAATGCCCCAAAACCTTCCAACAGGGAGCAAAATCCTTCATTTCTGACACATGACAGTGTCACTGCTCTGAACCACCTGATTAGCTCCTTCCTGTCCTATAGCTTCTTCCCACACAATAGCATATTGCTACTATCAACTACAGCACATCTTTTGTGCAGCCAAGTTTATAAGCTGTCATCAGAAGCCTTCCCTAATATGTCACTGACCTTCTTAAGGTGCTCATCATTTCTTATCCTAAACATGTGGCCACCACATTCTTCCCCCTGTATATCTTCTGTTGTATAGTCCTTAATAACTCATCACTCACAGAGCTTCATCTGTATCTCATCTCACACTAATATTCTTTTCAATCCCTATCAATGGTCTCCTTTCCACTACACAGTGTTCTGTCTCTCCCACCTTTATATCATATTTGTGTTAGTCCAAACTGAGCACAAAATAGTCATTACCCACTCACTGCTTGAGTGCCTATCTCCAGTACTGTTTTTGTACAAAAATTTCCCTTAAAGTATGTGCATTGTACAGGGCAGCCACCAAAACTCTCTTTATATTAATATTTATAAAAGATTCACTTTGATGTTTGTGTACTAGAGTGCAGTCTCCAAAACGTCTCTGTGTAACTTTTATAAAACATTCACTTTAACATATATCTGTATTGCACAATGCAGTTAATTCATTATTTAATTTTTTATACGTCTCTGTTCTAACCTTAAAAATGTTTTTGCTTTAGTATATATTTTGCGCATTGTCATAATAACCTTGTTTAGAGAATGGGCAAACTACATCAACACCCTGATTGGACAACAAATATTGTATAGCACGGTATTAATGTAAAAGTAATGCCCGCTGAAAAATGAGTCCACTGTTTCACAGCGGCATATCAAGCTGCTGTGAAGTTCGGGCTGAGAAATCCGAACAGCCACCTTTATTTTACGCTCACTAAGCAGCGCTTTTGCTGTTTAGTAAGTGCAAAATGTGAAAAAAAAAAGAAGACAAAAAAAATGTGCGTGTGTGTATGTATGTGAGGGCATGCATGCATGTCAGTGAAAGTGAGAGTAAGCAAGCCATTATTTTACACCCACTAAGCAGTGCTTTTGCTGTTTAGTGAGTGCAAAATAAAAAAAAGAAAAATTTAAAATAAAGCATATGTGTGAGAGTATAACCGTGTATGAAAGTAAGAGAGAAAGAGAGAGCTCGAACGAGTGAAACAGAAAAAGTGTGTGTGTTTGTGTGTTTCTCTTTGCGTGTGAGTGAATGTGGGCCTAAAAGCAGAAGAGAGTCAATGTGTTCATGTGTGTGTGTATGTATGTGCACGCATGCACATGCTTGCATGGGAGACAGAGAGAGTAAAGTTTGAAAATGATATAGCAATCCCTTGGCGGCAGCAGCAGTTTTGCATACCTCTCGACCTCAGGCATAGTTCTCAACCTATTAGCACAAGAAATCTGGACAAAACCTGACATGGGAAGACAAATGCTAAGAAATAGGGGCACATTTTAAATATTGCTTTTATAAACTTAGAAAGTTTCTAAAATAACATTATTTGTGTTAGCATGTATTTTCTGAAGGATATGAAATCTGAAACTCAAATGCATGTCATTATTTAGCGACTTTAATCTTTAGATCATTCAAGTGGTATGTCAAAAAACACATTTTTTATGAGAAGCAGACTGAAAATATGAGCAAAAATCTGGGCATTCTGCAAAAATATGTACAGTTGAGAGGGTATGCCTTAGATCAAGGTATTTGGAAAAGCCTAAAATAAATGTGTGTGTGTGTGTGTGTGTGTGTGTGTGTGTGTGTGTGTGTGTGTGTGTGATCTACCACTGGCAGCAGCAGGGCTCTGGACCCTTCAGCTGAAGAAATTTGAATAAAGCTTAAAATAAAAAGGGAACAAAGGCTCAAAAATAAGAACAGATTTTAATTATTTCTCTTATAAAATTACAGACTTGCATAAATAAAAGGATTTGTGCTAGCATGAATTTTGGGTGGCCACAGTGGTGCAGTGGTTAGCATTGCCGCCTCACAGCAAGAGGTTCTGTGGTTCGATCCTTGGCTGGGGTGCCTTCTGTGCGGAGTCTGCATGTCCTCCCTGTGGTCACGTGGGTTTCCTCTGGGTGCTCCGGTTTCCTCCCACATCCCAAAGACATGCTGTAGCTGGATTGGACACTCTCTGAATTGGCCCTAGGTGTGAGTGTGTGCTTGTGTGTGCCTTCTGTGGAAGGTTGGGCGCCGGGCTGGCAACTCGACACCGTCAAACTCCACTGCCAATCATGAGTGGGCAGGTGATCCACTGTGGCGACCCCTAACTGGGGAAAAATCCGAAAGAAGAAGTAGTGCTAGCATGAATTTTCTGAAGGAAATAAAACTCTGAAACTCAAATGTATGTCATTATTTAGTAACTTCTGCCTGTAATGACTGGCAATAAACCAAAATTTTAGGAGTAAGGAACCAAAAAATAAAGTAAATACCTGGATTTTTTAGTGTTATATTTTAGATGTAAAATGCTTCCTCCGATACCATTAACATATACGACAGCAAGTTTGAAACATTAGACAGAGGAAATATTTTACATCAAAAATATATATAAAAAATAATATAGTACTTAAAAATAAGTAAAATACAACAATTTTACAGAAAGCCCATTCTTTAAGTGCAATAATGCCCTCCAGGGTGTGTGTTAATGTGTAATTAATGCCCTTCCAGTGATGTAAAGGCCCTCCGCCTGCGGTGTCAGGCCCATAACACCCCTGGGTGGATGTTAATTACACATTAACACACACCCTGGGGGGCATTATTGCTTGCTTATGTAACCATTTAGCTTTTCTCCCCTGCTCTCCACTGAAAAGGAGTTTTAATTCTCAGTTTGACTTTTCTGGTTTAACAAATGTAAGTAAATAAAATAAATAAATAGTAGGGCTTTTAATTATTTAGTTGTCATTTATTTTGTTGCGGATTATGTACTCTAGCTAATGCATGTATCTATCCTGGAGAAAGATGAGAACATTTGTAGCAAGTTTTGACTGATTAAGGTCATTTGATTTGAGAATAAGGGACCATTCAGTGGGTGCAGTGTTGGTTTTCAGTTTTTCTGTGTTTGATTGTATTTTTGGTCTGAATGTTCATCTGTTTCTAGGTTATGGTCAAAGTTGCAGTGGCAAATGTAGTTGGTGAGCGATCAATAAGGTTGGGTGGATGAATTTGTTTGTGAAGTTTATCCTTATTCAAGCTTCAAGTGAGAAGAGATCTAAGCCTGCTAGAAATTAATTGATGTCGTTTATGAGAGGTTCTGAAAGGCTGCTATCGAAATCCCATAGAATTTAGAATTTTTTGTTAGAACAGGAAGTACTGAGCTTCTCATGAATGAGAGTTTCAGTTCTGACCAGACAAGTGGAAGGTGGGTTACTGCCAAGCTTAATGTTTGAGATTTTTGAAGTGCTAATGAGAAGAAAAGCCAGTTTGAAGTGCTAATGAGAAGAAAAGCCAGTTTGAATCAAGTTTATTAGTGGCTGTTTATTCTTTGACTGCTTTTAATGTCCCAGTCCATCTTTGAGGCATGCATCTTTTACCACTTTTTAACTGGCAGCTTCAGGTAACCTTAAGATGTTAAGTTGTCTATCTCACCTTCATTCTTGCTGGTTGGGATTGGAGCCAATCCTTGGCTCCGACTCGGACATCTTCAATAGCTCGAGAGCTGTTTACTGGCTGGAGGCTACCCCATATCCCATGATGCCGGGCGCAAGCTACCCAGATCTCATTTGCCGCTTCAGACTGCGAGGTTGTCTTACTGGCTCAGGCTCATATACTTCATTGTATTTTTTACTATTTTTACTAGGTTTTTTGTCTTTATAGTGTACCTAATTACTTAGTTGTACTATTCCCCAGGCTATATTCCCTAGATAGCATTTATCCCTCTTGTTTCTTGAAAACTCGTTTTACTTAGAGTTTTCCCCACCCCTGCCCCTCCCTTCCTTTAGTGGTAGCCGTTTAAGTTAGAGGCTAAGTCTTTTTTGTCTTTCTATAAAAAAAAAAAAATGTATATATATATATATATATATATATATATATATATATATATATATATATAGATAGATAGTTTTTTAGGTAGTGTTTGTAGTAGTAGACTTAGTTTTTAGTGTTTGTTAGCTGTATAGTTTAGTTAGTTATACTTGCTAACTTGTTTTTTTGCTTGTGTGTGTGCGTGTTCTCTCCTTGGTGTGTGAGAGTGGTGACATGTCCAAGGATACTAAAGTGTCCGGATTCAAGAAGTGTGACTCATGTTGTCAGAAGATGTCTCTGACAGATGGTCACACTTCTTGTGTCTACTAGCTGGGCGCGGTGCACCTGCAGGACTCTTGTTCGGTCTGTCATGCCTTCAGCCCAAGAGTCCTGCAGGAGAGCAAAAATAAGTTAATCCTTCGGGGTTTGTTTAAGCCGCAGGATTCACCGGCTAAGGCTCAGCCTGCGAAATCCTCCAAGCCACCCAAGTCTTCGTTTCCAATTTCTGAGCCATCGTTGGGTGAAGCACCATCATCCGCATCGGCTCTGGCCGGAACCGATGTGCCTCCATCACAGTCAGCTCCAACATGAACTTCGGAGCCATCCGTGAGTCAAAAGAGATCTAGGTCTCCCTCCTTGGAGTCGATACGCTCGGCTCCACAGTCACCTCTGCTCCAATCGGAGTGCAGTCACAAGTCCTCTCGCTCCCCTCGGTCCTCCAGGCTTTCAGACAATGAATTGGAGAGAGTGGTCAGCAGGTTGCAAAAATCGCAGGTCCTAGCAAAAATGTTGTTTGGCACCGTCCACTTCTGCAAATATTGCTCGTCCGACTCCTCCCTTGAGTTTGGAGCCGGAGTTCGTTGGGGTTCGAGTCGTGGAACCGTCGGCTCCGATACCTTCTCCTTCAGTTCCGTTGTCGGCTCCGATCCCATCCTTGGTACCGTCCTTGGAGGGATCTGGGTGCCGGGACTCCCTCGTCTGCTCCGAGGGGGCAAGTCCCATCGGACCCTTGTCCGACCCCGCTCTCCCTCTCGGAGTGTCGGCACAGGTGAGCTCGGCTCCTACATCGTCTTTGGAGCCGTCCCCCTCAGTGCAGAGAGGGATTCCGATTTCTTTGGAACTGGAGTCTTCTCTGCATCCGGGCAGGGACACCTTCGAGATCATGAGGAGTGTACTGGCCCCTGAGCCAGTCCCACGATCAACCCAATTGGCTCCTCCCTCTATGGTGCCTGCATCTGCCTCTGCCCCTCCTCCTGACCCCAAGCGTGGGGAACCAGCACTCCAGAGCACCCGTTTGGGTGTTTCTTCCTCTTCCGAGGCCTCCCCTGATCACTCAGAGGAGCCACCACGTAAGAGGAAGTGCAAGAGGAAGCACGTTGACTTCCCTGAGTCTGTCACATCTGATACCGACTTAGAGGATTCGGAAGGGTCCCCGAGATCCCCCTCTGAAGATGTCTCCTTTTCAGACATCCTTGAAATCCTTAAGCAGAGAGGGAACTGGAATACCCTAGCCCCTTCCGAGGATGAGTCGGTATTTCTGGATGCGTTTGGTTCCCGACCATCCACCTCCTGGGTTTCTCCGCCTTTTGACCCACTTTTGTCTGTGGTGGTTCGGAAGGCGTGGTCAGCTCCAGACACAGTGGAACCAACCCCAGGAGACCTGCTAAATTTATAACTGCACCTCAGGACAAACAGTTTCTAACTAAGGGCATACCTGTCGATGCCATGGTGGTAGCAGCAGCCACAAAGAAGGAGTTGGCAGAAACTTTGTCATCTGTTCATCCTCCCTAGCAAGTAGTCTAGGACTATGGAGAGATATGGGAAGCGAATATTTGCTTCAGCGACCTTCTCAATTAAGTCTCTGAATTATTTGTGCCATTTCACCCACCTTCAGAGGGATCTCCTTAAAGAGCTTGGAGATACCCTCCAAGATTCATCAGCTGAGGGGGCTCAAGCTAAAGTGGCCTCCCAGCTGGCAACTCTGAATTCAGTTGTTAACTCCTCCATGAGGCTAATTTCTTATGCAGCCAATGGTGCGAGTAGAGCCACAGGCACAGGCGTTGCCCTTAGGAGGCACGCATGGATGCAGCTATGTAATTTTGCGGAACCCTTCAGAGCATCTTTCACTAATACCCCCTTTGATGGCTCCACTCTCTTTGGACCGCAGGTGAAGGACACACTAACCAGGTGTGAACAGGAAGGCAAGACTCTCTCTGCCGTGGGAGTCCATTTTTCCACTCCTTCCAGACCATACCCCAAGGGTCAGAAGAGTGGAAAAATGTGGTTCCGTAAATCCCAGGAAGCCTTGCCTGACGCACGTGGTGAGTTCCCCTCCAGGGGCAGAGGAGGGAACAATAACAGACACCGCCCTCATGGCAAGTGGGGTCCGCAGAACCAGGGCAGCAGAGAATCCTTCTCTGAGAAGCCCTTTCAGCACCCCTGAAGGGTTGCCTGGCTGCCCCCCTCTGAAGGCAGTCGGGAGAAGATTTTCACTGTACCCCAAAGCCTGGCAGAATCTAACTCAAGACAAGTGGGTACAGTCAGTCATATCTGGAGGTTATACAATCCCCTTTGCTCAACCCTTGTTATCGTCAAGCAAGTCCCTTCCAGATGTTCCACCCAATCCAAGGGACCAAGCAGCCAAAGAAATTTCAAAGCTGCTACACAAAAGGGTCATCCAGGAAGTCCCAGCAGACCAGATCGGATCCGGAACTTACTCAAGGTTCTTTTTGGTACCAAATAAAACAGGGGACTGGAGACCCACTTTGGATCTCAGTAGACTAAACAGGTCTGTACAAAGAACAAAGTTTTGGATGGTCACGCTACAGTCCATTCTACCCTTCCTGGGTCAGGACAATTGGATGTGCTCTATAGATCTTCAGGTTGCGTACTACCACATCAAAATGCACAGGCGCTCCAGAAGATTCCTTCGCTTCCGGCTGGGGGCCAGTCATTATCAGTTCAGAGCGCTGCCCTTTGGTCTCATCACAGCTCCCAGGGTGTTCACCAAATGCATGGCAGTAGTTACAGCTCACCTGAGACGGCAGGGATTCCAGGTGTATCCATAGCTAGACAACTGGCTCCTCACTGCTTCCACCAGGCATCACCTCCTGCAAGCCAGGGGCTACACTATCAGAACTTGCTCCAGGCTAGGTATCACAATAAATTTCGAAAAATCTGCATTGTTGCCCTGTCAGCATATCACTTATATAGGCGCAAATCTAAATACCAGGAACATGTTTGCGAACCTTCCAACAGACAGGGTATCTACTAATTTGCCAACAAGTACAGATTTTATTAACATGCAGAACTATTCAAGTCAGGTTTGTCCTCCGAACACTGGGTTCCATGGCATCAGCAATTCTTCTTGTCCCCCTGGCCCGCTTTCACATGAGAATCCTCCAGTGGCTCCTATTCACACAGTGGTCCTTCCAACAGTTTCCCATGTCTCACAAGATTATGATCACAGAAGCAAGCAAGAAGCACCCCGCTTGGTGGATGGTCTCCCCATCAGTGTCCCGGGCAGACCATTTGTACTATCCCCTCCAGTCACCACAGTGACCATGGATGCCTCACTGATAGGGTGGGGGGGGGGGGCATTATGAGGACAGTCCAAGGCACTTGGCAGCCTCACGAGTACCATTTGTATATAAATGTCTTGGATATGAGAGCCGTGCTTTTAGCATTGCAAGCCCTTCAGGACTCTATTCCTCCTGGGACCATTGCAATTCAGACGGACAATATGTCAGTGGTGTGGTACATCAACAAGCACGGCGGAACCAGATCCTATCCTCTATGTCGAGAAGCACTCAGACTCTGGCAGTGGGCGATCTCTTCCCCACATTTTCTGATCACAACGCACATCCCTGGGAGTTCCAACGTCATCGCAGACAGGCTCAGCAGAGCAATTCTCATGCCTCATGAGTGGTCTCTGAATCAGGTAATTGCGGAACAAATCTTTCGCAAATGGGGGCAGCCTTGCTGCGACCTTTTCGCCACACCTTTCAACAGCAAGTGCAGCAATTTCTTCTCCCTTCTCCCACTTCCTGACCACCCCTCCAGAGACGCTCTAGTCCACGATTGGCCTCAGGGACTTCTTTACGCTTTCCCTCCGTTTCCCCTAATACCCAAACTTATACAGAGAGCAACTGCGTTGGGTTGCCAAATGATCCTCATTGTCCCTTACTGGCCTCGACATATATGGTTCCCATTCCTGCATCGATATCTTCTCGAGCAGCCTTGGATTCTGGATCCTGGATCCTATTCCAGATCTACTGATTGATCAATCGGGCAGACTGCATCGATCCCTTCAAACACTCCAGCTCACAGCTTGGTTACTCTGCTTCCAACCTTAGCCAGGCTTCCTAATATTTCCTCCTCTGTGTGGGAAATTATTATCTCATCGCACAAATCCACGACTAGGAAAACTTACGCTAGCAAGTGGAAACGTTTTTCTTGTTGGGCAGAGGCTAGGAATTTAGATCCCATTTCAGCCCCTGCCCATGAGATTCTGGAATTTTTAGCGGAACTCTTTCATTCCGGTTCCACTTCTGCTACGATCAGGGTTCAGTTAGCTGCCATTTCAAATTTTCACATTGGGTTGTCTTCTAATAACATCATGTCTCATAAGCTGTGTAAAGCCTTCCCCAGAGGAACCACTCTGCTTAGACCCCAAGTGAGGGATCCCCCACCTCCGTGGGGTCTAAATTTGGTGCTAGCTTCCCTAATCTTGCCACCTTTTGAGCCTGCGGCATCTTGCTCCATTAAGTTTTTATCCTGGAAGACACTCTTTCTGGTAGGCATTACTTCTGCCAGACATGTTTCGGAGCTTCAGGCTCTATGTATTCGTCCCCCATACTTAGTTTTTCATAACGATAGGGTAGCTCTAAGAACCAATCCTTCCTTTCTTCCTAAGGTCTGTACACAAAATAATTTGAATCAGTCCGTAGACCTTCCTGTGTTCTTCCCTAATCACGCTAATAACGCAGAATATAAATTGCACCAGTTGGATGTTCACAGACAGCTGCGTTTTTATTTGCATAGGACAAAGGACATCAGGAAGTCGGACCTCTTCCTTTCCTATGCTTAGGGCAGACAGGGCCTTCCAGTCTCAAAGGTAACATTATCTAGGTGGTTGTCTCACATTATTTCATTCGTTTACCAGCTGAGAAACAAAAAATTGTCTACCAAACCTAAAGGCCACTCTACTAGGGCATTGGCTACCCCAGTGGCCTTCTAATCTAGGTTGCCCATGGAATCTATCTGTGCAGCTGCTACGTGGGCTAACCCACATACCTTCATTTCTCATTACAAGCTAGACATTGCTTCCAGGAACAGGGCTGATTTTGGTTCCACTGTTCTGAAGAGTCTGTTCCATTGAGCCACCCAGGATAGTAGGTGCTAGGGACGCTGTCCCAAACAGCAAGAATAAAGGCGAGATAGACAACTTAACATAAAGAAGTTATGTACGTAGCATAACGTTCCATGTTAGTTGTCTTCTTCTCACCTTTTTTCTTGCGTCCCACCCTCCATCCCCCTATCCTAGTGGATCGAGAGGAGCCCCCTTTTTCAGATTTCATTGGCTGAAACTTCTCTGGTTGTCCTTTTCTGCTTAGATAGCTTTATAGTTAGGTCCAAAGGGCTTCTAGGGCAGAATTCTTCCTTAGTTATGTCTGGAATAGCTTTTTCAAATGAGATCTGGGTAGCTTGCGCCAGGCATCATGGGATATTGGGGTAGCCTCGAGCCAGTAAACAGCTCTCGAGCTATTGAAGATGGCCGAGTCGGAGCCGAGGATAGGCTCTGATCCCAACCAGCAAGAAAGAAGGCGAGAAGACAACTAACATGGAACATTATGGTAGGTACATACTTCTTTTTTCTCAGCTTCCTGCCTCACCAGCCTTTTTTTATAGTGCTTAGTTGTACACAAGTGGTTGCTTTACATGCCATATGATCCTTCAGAGTACCCGTAGAGCCCATCCATAATCAGTGTTCTAATCTTTTACTTTTCTTCTGCCTATGATATGTTGAACAGGAACAGATTTTTCAAACTGTTGATCATAGATCAGGTATTGTGTAGATGGAATTATAAACTTAAGATAATGAGTTGTTTGTATTCTTTGCTAAAGGCAGTGTAGAAAAGAAAGTTGCCAAAAGTGTCTTTGTTTATCCTTTTGCATTGTTTTATTTTAATTATTTTTGTTTGTATGTATGTGTCTGTGTGACAAATGTGGAAAACCTCTGCATGGTTGTCCTAAAGCACATTCTGTCACAGCATTCTTTATGAATGCAGCCTTTTTCTGTATTGCTTTGTTAAATGATACTGCAATAGCCTCTGGGTTATCTCTTCATATCCTCACTAAGCATCGTCATTTGGACATGATCTCTAGGTCCAGGTTTTCCTTCAGGGTCAAAATAATCAATACTGTATTTACATGGGATGGCCATCCAAGCAAATTGAGCTGGATAATTTGTTCTGTTTTTTCCTGCAACCAGAGGACCTCAATTTCTGGTAGAAAACTTACAGATACTTTAATACTGGAACTATAAGATGAGTGTGACTGTGGGAAACATCCTGCCTGCTTTTCTACCTTTCTGTTTTTTTCTCTGTCTAGAATTGGAGCCTTCTTGTGGGAGTGCTTTATGGGGATGCAGAATGGGGTTTGCAACCTGGGATAGTTTTGTGTGCTAAATAGTCTTTATGCTGGGAGTGTTAGCCTGTCTGGTTTCTGCAGCCAGAACTTTCCTATTAGATTCACTTTAATTGTGAGTACACACAACTTTTGTTTTACTGAATTTCTGTTCCATACTCATACATATAGAATTTAATTGAGTTCCTGTACCCATAATCCTTTGAGAAACGTTAACTTAATAGTAGAAGGGCACACACCTTCTTACTGTTTTATTATAACTGTTACTGAATGCCTTTACAACATTGACTATTAATGGTTTTCTGAAACAAACACAGCAAGGTTAACCTTATGCTATACTCATGTAAATGTGTTTCTGTCATCTTTTCTTTTTGGCAAGACAAGCATTACCCCTATATGGAGAGACCACAAAGGTTCCCCACAAGGAAAATTCTAGGTCTTCAGCATCTCTCCTATGTGGATAGTTTGAAATCACTGTCACTTTATTCTGTTGCATACAGACTACTTATAGGCGATCTTTTCTTGCATACAAGGCAATATCTGACCCTGCTTTATTGGAAATGCATATCTGTAAGTCAAATGGTATACGAGTTATTCGCTCTAAAGACCTTAACCTGGTATGTGACATGAATAGAACCTGTAGGAGGGACAGATTTGTCTCCCAGAGGTTACCACACCTTTGGAACAGACTCCCACTTCATGTCAAATGGAGCACCTCATTGGTCCTCTTCAAACGCAATCTTGATGATTGGATGGGTAACTGTAAATTTACCCTGTGAGTTCCGCCTTTATCCATCTTGGACAGGGCAATAGTTGCCGATCGTGGAAATAAGGGTAGAACTTAGCTAGGCTTGTAAGGGCCCTAGGGCTATTAGCCTAGTAACTTCCAATGATCCTATGTCCTCCTCGCTTATTCAGGCTGAAATATTCAGCACATGCCTCAAAATAATGTGTTGTTAAATTCAGTGCTTATGTTTTAGATCTTCTCCAGTTATTTCCACATCTTTGTTTTGTTCTGAGATCCTACTATATATCCTTGCCCTTGTGTTGTTTTTTGTCTGTTTAAATACAGTCTTTAGTCTTGTCACAATTATATGCATCTATTGATTGCTAGGTGAAGTATCACTGGTTCATTATGCTGTATGTTCTTCTTTGTTGCGTTAAACCTGAAAATGACAAGATTACATTGTTGCCTGTAAAAGTTTTTTTTTTTTAATTATATAACCTTTAATGACACTGATCGTAGGCAGTTGTGTTCTCTTCATACTAGTATATTCCCTTGTTTGTGTATGATTTAGAAAGTAGAGGGAAATTCTAAGAAAGTTGTCACTATCCTTGACTTGTCATGTATGGTGCTATTCTTCATTTTCTTCTGCAGTGTTTCTGAAATAACCAGTAGACATTCTGCAGTAGCTCACTGTTGCTGTATTGCTGACTTATGGTACATATTCTGCAAGGACACCATATGTCCAACCAGTCTGTAAAAGTGTAGACATTTTTCTCTCTTGCCATATGTCCGCACTACAATATGCATGGTACGATGTGCTGGTACTTAAGGGAGGTATTGAAAAAAAAAATAATCAGAACTTTCTTGCTGTTTTAATCTGTATCACGGTCTGTCAGCTGTACAACCTATTACCGCTATAGTTGTTGTAGGCAGCTAAGTACTCCATTGGAGACCTTTAAACTTTTCCTTTTATTTTTTTGAAAAATGTACTTTTTATGTCCTCTAAGAAGGGGAAATATGACTGCAGTCAGTAGATCCCCTTGCAAGGATAAGCAATATATGTATTTTGACTAGGTCATGAGCATAATTATAAAGAATGTTCCATCTGACAGTGTTTCCAAGACCATGCGCAGTCATTTAAGTTCCTTAAAACCTTACATCGAAAGTATATCTTCAAGCTTTTTAGAATGCATGGGTGGCCCCATCAGCCTAGAAAAAAATAAAATGTTAAAAAAAAAAAAAAAAAAAAAAAAAAAAAGACTCCGACTTACCAGAGAAGTATGCTTTTTGTAGTTGTTGTGAATCAGCCATTGGACTGTCCAACTGCTGAACCTGTTCCTGGTGTTGGGACCCCTGGGGAGGTCAGCATGTTTCAGGTATTCAGCATATTCATGCAAACCCAAAAGGGAGAGCCAAGACTGATCCTCACTGAGGGAACTTAGGAATACCTCAAATTCTTATCTGAGAAGATGTCCCATGGACCTTTAATGGTGGTACATCTGAGGTCTGTTCTGCCTCATATTGTTTCCTTGGAGACTCCTAAGAAAGAGACCAAAAAACAAACATGCCTCAAGCTACACCTGCTCCGTCCCTTAGGGACTGTCAGCAGGAGTAGTTCAATTTCTCTGAAGGGCTTCTTTGCAACCATCAGAATTTGCTTCTCAATCAGTTTCCACACCTCATGAAAGAAATATGGAGTCATCCTCTGAAGAATATCTTTCTTCGAGTCGGAATCAGAGGGTCTGGATTACACATACCAGATTCACTCTTCCGTAAGCAATAAGTCTCTGTAGCGAATGATACAAGGTCTTCCAGTTCCTCTCATGATGAACTTACTTTTGGTAATATTTACAGAAAGATGGAACACATTAACTAGAACAGTAGGCAAATATCGGATCCTCAATAAAGATAAGACCTTATTCTTATGAAACTACCAAAACCTTTTGGTATTCCAACTGTTCTAGAGGTTTTGTAGAATATCTCTTTGTCTGCTTCTGTGGTCCTGAATCCTATCCACCTTTTCTTAAGCAGACAGCCAAATTTTATAAGGTACTCGATACTCCTAAATACTTACATAAAAACCCCGGTTCAGACTCTTCAGTTCTCTTAATTTGATTCTGCGGAATAAGATAAGATTTCCAAATTGCTTCCTTCCACCAGTACCTTACCTAATGATAAGGATAGCAGGACCATGGAGAACTATGGTAAAACAAGTTTATACATCTGACACTTTCTCCTTCCATGACATTAATTATCAGACTAACATGACCAGATGCATGATTTCTGTATTTAATGATGTGGATAAATCTGATCTCTTAACATTCCTGACTCAGACACTAAATCTTCTTTACAGGACATGCTCAACTCAGCCTATCAAGTAGCAAGGCATTATTCCATTAAAGGTAGGTATGATGTTGCTAATGCTTCTTCCAGAGCAGCTGCTACTGGTTCAGTCCTCAGAAGATTTGCCAGGCTCAGGTTGCTGTCCCTACCTGATGATGTAAAAGCCAAAACTGCGTGATGCACCTTTAGATAAAGATAACCTGTTTGGTACGTCTTCTACAGTGACTTTCCAGAAACTAGAGGTAAGACAAATGATAACGTAAGGTTTTAAACAGTTCTTAAACCTTCTCAACAAAAAGGAAATACATTTTCAAAAAAGAAATGACAGGACAAACCCAAGTCTGAATTCAAAGGAGCCAAAGGACCCTTTTCTGGAAAAAGTACAACATTCTGACCATCTTATAGCACCCCCCCCCCCCATCCACCTCTGCCAACTGCTTCCCAACATAGTACAGGAAGGCTTTGTCTTTCTTTCCCCATGTGGAGAACAGTAACTTCAGATGCTTGGGTTATGTACATAAAGACTGGGACTAGACTGCACAAGTTCTCCACTAGTACCATTAGGAATTTCTCCTGTCCCCCTCAAATCAACAACATATGGTCTTTCTGTTTTCATTAGCTTTCTTGCTTCAGGGAATTATAAAACATGTTCTTCCCTGTCAAATAGAAAAGATGGAGACCAATCCTGGAGTAATCCCTACTAAATACCTTTCTAAAAGTTCAAATGTTTCAGGCTGTTAACCTTCCAAAACTCTTTTCCTGCTGTCTTCCCCAATGCTTTCTTAGCAACGTTGGAACTGAAAGATGCTTATCTGCATATCCCTATTCATAGAAACAGACAATTTTTAAGATTTTGTGCACTGGAGTATACTTTTAATTTACTGCTTTGTCCAAGTTTATTTTTAACAAAATGCTTAGCTCTTATCATAGCAGTCTATAAACTTCAAGGTATCCATACTTCATTCAAGCCACTTCTGTTCAAACAAGTCTTCAGGAGTTGCATTTCACAACTTATCTGTTTCTCCAACTAGGATTAACTTTGAACACCAAGAAATCCACCCTGCTACCCATTCAGTGTTTGGTATTTCTAGGACATCTACTGGATTGCTCCATCATGATGGCATTCCTCCCTCAAGAAAAAGGCCATTTTTACAGCCCATTTCTTATTCCTGACAAATCTTACAACCTCAGCAAGTAAAATATTGACAGCTCTGGGCTTCATGGCATCCCCAGTTCAAGTAATTCATTATGCCAGGCTCCACATGAGGAAAACCCAGTGGTACCTAAAATCAGTTTAGACCTAGCACTACTGTCGTCTGTCTTTCCTAATCCCTCTTTTGCATTTTTTTTGAAAAAAGAACTGTTTGGTGTATCAGTCAAATAAAAATCAGTCCAACCTTTTCTTGTTCAATTTCTTCCAACAAAAAGTGTCAACAGATGCTACAGATCTTTTATGGTGAGCCTGTTTAAAAGGCATAAAACTTCAGGGAGTCTGGTCCAAACAAGACGTGAGACAGTACGTCTTCTACATGGAAGTGAAAGCTCTGATCTTCACCCTTCAGACTTTTCATTATGTTTGGATTCCAGGATCTCATCAGTTTCTAATAGATAGTACTTCAGTCACGTGGCATACCAACTAATGGGGGACAAAATCATATCTCCTTTGCAGACTTGCTGTGTTAGCTTAGCAATTCATCATAACCTTTTTCTCTAGGCTCTTACTTCTTCTGTGAGAGAAAATTCAATGGCAGAGTGCTTGAGCAGATCGAAGGCAGGCTGTCACGAATGGATGTTGGACTGAGAGGTTTTTATTCAGGTTGTCCATTAGTGGTGAACATTTTACTTTCTGTCTGAATAAACAGCTCAGACTGTTTTGCACTAGAGCTTCATGCAAAGAAGTTTGGAAAACAGGCACCTCTCTTTTCCATGGAAAAGAAAATTATTATATTCATCCCCTCCCTTTGTACTCTTACCACAGATCTTTCTGGAGATTCAGAAAGGCAATCTAGAACTGCTGTTGGTAACTCCCTTTTGGCCCAGACAGTGGTTCTCCCTCCTTTTTTACCTAGCTAAAGGCAGTCAGCACAAGTTAGCCTGCAGGACAGAACTTGCTCAAACAACAGAAGGGATCTTGCATTCAACTGAACCTAAAGACATTGAAACTCACATTTGTATGATAGGATTCTAATTAATTTTAGGCACTTTTACTCTGGGAATGTGCTACAGGTAATAACTGCCTGTGACTCTACTTAATGATAGTAAACCATAGTATACATCTCTATCAAGATGCATTTGTCATCCATTTCAGCTGTCCTACCAATTGATTCTACCCTTTCTTCAATTTTAAGGTCAAACAGCTTCTTAAGAGTGTCTTGCACATAAAGATTCACAGGAAAAATGTTCCTTCTCCTTGAGACCTGAATTATCTTCTCAAGAAATAAATCCTTTCACCTTTTGAACAAGCTTCTTCAAAATCTTTGACTTGGAAGACTGTTAGTGGCCTTAATATCCGCATCAAGGGATTCTGAGTTACAGGCTTTCATGCGGCCTCCTTCTTTCTTAGCTTTTTATAAAGATGCATTAGCTTCAGAATGTAACCCTTCCTTTATGTCAAAAGTTATGCCTGAGCTGTTTCTGAATCAGTCGTCTTCCTGCATTCTTTCATAATTCTCAAGGTAAAGGAGAAATGATTCTTCATTTGCTAGATGCCCACAGACAGCTCAGAATTTCTAGGATGAGAGAAAAAACATCAAGAAATGTATTCAACTCTATTTTTTATGCAAGTAAAAAGTTAGGCATTTCAGTTTCAAAACAAACCAGCTGATAACCGACTACCCCTTTAAATCTTTTTGTGCTACTCCCATGGTAAAGCACTTTTAAGATCAGATGAAAGCACATTCTGACAGAGCTATAGCCTCTTCTGGAGACTATTTCAAGGGACTTGACTCTTACCATTCTAGAGACAGCTACCTGGTCTCACAAAACAAACATTACAAAATTTATGCCTTTTCTATTGCCAGATCAAGGTTTGCCAGAACCATTCATCAAGGGTTCTTGGAATCCAGCTCAATTCCTCTATTCTTCATTGGCTTTGGACACCAGTTCTGTTTCTCCAGTTTTCACCGTTTTCCTTCTGAAAGTTTTGGGTATCATTCCGTAAGTCAGCAGTACTGTAACAGTGATCTAATAAAGAACATACTACAGTTGTGTAAGACCTTGTTATAACATTATATGTTTGAATAGATCACTATGGCATAACGTACACCCACCCTTCTTCACCCAGATTTCTTTCCTCTCCTTTTATCCTTTGCCAGGGTGGAACCCATTTAGTTTTTCCTCCCTGTCTTTTCTAATTTGTCTTGAGTTTATCCTCAGTGATTATTAGCCTCAGTCCATTTCCCTGGGGCAAAAAATTTCCAATGATTTTACTTCCCATATGTTCTAAGTATAAACACACAATCTCGTGAATAGCTTGATGTCCTTCGTGTTTCACTGTTGCAGTCATCACACTTGGGCTATCTGCCTGCAGGTAGACCCCAGTTGGCCCGAATACAAGAGACTTAGTATTTTTGCATCGGATGCTGTCACTTCTTCCTTGACGTCAGGTCGGCAGGGTTATAAAAACAGGCAGCCGACCCCTTTACATCAGTCTTTCTTGCTGAGGAGGAGCCCGAAGCAGAAGTAGTTTGCAAGTGCTGGTCGGCCACTACCTGAATTTTTCGTTTTCGAGTGAATAATCCTAAAGTCTTCTAAAGCTAAGTACCCCATTGGGGATCCTTTTTTCTTGCTCTAACCGATGTCAGAAAAAGTTAACAACTGTCTTGCCTATGGAAAGCAAATATCTCACAGAGATTTTCATTCTTACTGCATCACCTGTTTAGGCCCAGATCATGACATCCCCCGCTGTTGGTTTGGTGCCTTGTTTAACGCCCGAACCATTCGTCTTTGGGCTCTTGATCTCTGTATTCTGAAATGGCTTCAAGTAAGCCATCTGACTACCGATCTTTCGAAAAAACGTAAGGATAAAGACAGACAGACTGCATAGATCCAAAACTGCCGACAACGCTTCTGTTAAGCTAGTCGCCAGTCCGCTGGTACTCAGTGAGGTGCCTTTGCAGCCCCTGATGTCTGCTTCATTGGATTCGCAGGCCTCTGCTGAGACCCCAGTATGCCGTGAGATGCTTCTTTGACTCTGGAACCAGCAGATGTCTCTACCTTGGATGGGTCCGGAGCTGCTGTGCAGGCACTGGCTTCTGAGGCAGTTTTTCACTCTACTGATGTTCGAAACAAACCGACGACTTCATTTTTAACCAAAATTACCAAGTTTCTTAGGCCCAGAATACGCAGTATGCCTAGAAAACCGATGACCAAAGCACATGCTCAGGCACCCATGCCACAAAAACAAATGCTTAGAATGGCTGAAGACCTTATTACGCTGATTAGGGGAAGCCAGTCTCCCCCTGCAAAGAGACAAAGAATCCAATCCCCTTCAGGTTCTACAGACCAGGAGTCCGATGACTGTGACCTTTCTGATTATGAAGATATGCCCTTATCTGCCTATGAGGGTTCAGATGCAGAGGAATCCATTCCCTCTGCCTCCCCTCCAGAGGATTTTTCTTTTGGTGAAACCTTTCATTTCTATTGGGAATGACAAAACTATCCTCAGTCCAAAAAGAGACTCGGAGAATTTTTAGAGTTGTCTCAGCACAGTCCTTTAGCTATAGCCCCTGTTCTGGATGTTGTAGATGATGTTTTCATGGAATCCAGTCTTATTCTAGACACTTTACCACCTGCCCCTAGGAAACCAAACCAGTACTACAGAGTACCTGATACTCACAAGTTTCTTTTCAAGAATCCTACTGCTGACCCAGAGATTATTTCTCAGGGGCCTAAAGGTATTAAGGTTACTACAGCCAAAAATCCCACCCCTTCGGACAGGGATTCCAGAGCTTTGGACAGATGGGGTAAGAACATATATACCTCTGCAATGAATTGACAGTTTCTCATGCTGAAGTGCCAGCAACATATTATGGAACTTTAAACAAAAAATGGTAACTTTTCCAGATTGTGCAGAAAACAAAGAATTGCAGGAGCTTATGCACTCTGCAAACCAAGTTATTAAGCATACTTTGCAGTGTGGCTTTGATGCCCTAGAAGCATTTGCAGGGCAGCAGTCACTGGCTCTGTACTGAGAAGACTTGCTTGGCTGAAGGATCAGACCTTGCCAGATCATGTCAAATCTAAATTACTAGACGCTCCTTTGAATAAGGACTGTTTGTTTGGCACCAGAGCGGAAGAGGTTCTTAAAAAGATGAAAGAAAAAGCTAAATCTATGCATACTGTTAAAGAATTCCTGCAAGTACAACCCCCTAGATTCAGTAGGCATTGCCCTTTAAAACACTGGTCCTTTCCAGACCCCTCCAGGCCTTCCCAAACAAGACCCAGGGGAAACGGACCACCCAGACTACAGTCTCAGGGTATGCAAAGATTTAAGCAGTGGAGTGCCCCCACCCCTAAAGCAGGGAGTGGTAAGCCACTTTCTTATGGAAAAAACTCACAAATACATCTTCACTCTATTTTCCAGCCCTGCCCAATTGCTTGTGCCCCTAGGAGGAAAACTTGACGTCATGCAAAAAACTGGATGTCCATCACTCAGGACCGATGGGTCCTCAACATTGTATCCCAAGGGTACAAATTTTATTTCTATTCACTGCCAACCCCAAGCGGGTTTCCAGACCTCCTCCAAACCAGTGGGCAGAGGCCTAAAACCAAATACTTTCCCTGCTCAATATCGGAGCTATTCAGCCTGTTCCAGTCGAACACAGGGGTCAAGGATTCTACTCCAGACTCTTCCTGGTACCCAGGAAAGAGGGTTCTTGGCACCCAATCCTGGATCTTTCAATTCTCAACACCTTCCTGTTGGTACCAAAATTTAAGATGCTTACCCTGCAACAGCTTCTTCCTATGTTAGCCAAGGATGCCTGGTTAGTCACCCTAGACTTAAAAGAAGCCTATCTGCACATCCCCATAAGGGAGTCATGCAGGAAGTGTCTATGTTTCAGGGCAGGGTCTATGCATTATCAGTTCTCTGCACTTCCCTTTGGCTTATCTACTGCCCTCAGGGTATTCACGAAATGCCTGGCTGCAGCCATTGCATATTGCAGGCAGAGAAATATCCAAATTTACCCGTACTTGGACGACTGCCTGATTCAGGTGGACAGTCAGAAATTGCTACTGCTTCAGCATCTGACATTTGTAAAAAGCCTTCCCACTTCATTGGGGTACACCATCAATGAAAAGAAATCACAACTGGTACCCAATCAAAAGATTGTATTCCTGGGAGCAAGCTTGGACACAACTTCCCAGATGGCATTCCTCACTTCAGAAAAACAGGTCTCTCTGACAGACTACTTCAAACAAATGGCCACCAGAACCCAGCTATCTGCAAGAAAAATACAGCAAGCCCTAGGTTCATGGCCTCATGTATACTGCTAATTCCATATGCAAGACTGCATATGAGGAAACTTCAATGGTACTTAAAAAGCCTTTGTTGCCAGCATTCTCAGGACCTGGAAACAGTCATTCCTATCATACCCTGTTTAAGGACAGAGTTCCTTTGGTGGGCAGAAGCATGCAACCACATCAAGAGACTGCCTTGTACTCAACTCCATGCCACCCAGACCCTGACCACATATGCACCAGACTATGCATGGGGGGCTCACATGGCTGGCAAATGTATTCAGGGCCACTGGAGCCCAAGTCAAATTCATCTGCACATCAAACAAAAAGAGATGCTAGCTGTACAGAATGCCCCGACAGCTTTCAGATACCTACTCTTGCCAGGACAGCTGCTGATAAAAACAGACAACACCACAGTTGTATGGTACATCAACAAGCAGGGGGAAACCCATTCTTACCCACTCTGCAGGTTAGCCGTGCCTTCTGGAATAGACATCAAAGTCCATCAATAAGCTCAATTCCTGCCAGGCAAACAAAACTCACTGGCAGAATTGAGCAGAAATCTCCTAGACCCACACGAGTGGAAATTGGAGCCCAGCACCTTCAACCTTCTGATTCAGAAATGGGGACCCCAGAGGTGGATCTCTTTGCCTCCCCCTACAACCACCAGCTAAGCAAATTCTGCACCAGGAACCTTCACAGCAGGGAGTGAAAAGTGGATGCCCTATCCTTTCAATGGTTAAACCTCTCAATTTATGCTTTTTCCCCTCTGCCCCTCCTCTCAAGATAAAACAAGACAGGCCAAGGACAATTCTGATTGCCCCAGACTGGCCACTCCAGCACTGGTACCCACTCCTGCACAGCCTGACAACGGTGCCACCCTGGCACCTACACCAGACCCCAACCCTGCTTTCTCAGCAGGAGGGACAGATTTTGCATCCACAATTGCAAACCCTAAATCTTGCAGCCTAGCTTATTCCTTAAATACTACACCAGCAACCCTAAGCAGACGGGTGCTGGATGTCATCCTTGAAGCCAGAAGGCCCAGTACTAGAAAATTCTATGCTGAAAAGTGGAAAAGGTATTGTTCTTTGATTCAGTCTAAAGGAAAGGACACAGCACTGCCCTGCTTACCTCTAATCCTGGATTACCTAGCAGAACTACTCTACAGAGGCCTATCCTTCTCCTCCATTAAGATCCATGCCTCTGCCATTTCGCCTCATTACAATACTGAGTCACCTCTGTTCTTTCACCCTCTTATCAAACAGCTCCTGAGAGGGCTAAACAACTTAGGGCCACCAAGGAGAGCACCCACCCCTGCTTGGGACCTTAACTTTGTACTGGAAAAGCTCACACTTCCCCCTTTTGAACCTGCTGATTCAGCAGAGTTAAAATTCCTCTCTTGGAAAACAGCATTGCTTCTAACCATCACTTCAGCTAGAAGAGTGTCTGAGTTACAAGCACTGATGGCTGTGGAACCCTTCCATTATTTTTCCATGCTGACAGGGTTTCCCTCAGGACTAACCCTTCCTTTATGCCTAAAGTGGTGTCCAGTGTGGCTCTCAACCAATCCATCCAGTTGCCAACCTTCTTCTCTAATCCTCAAAATAAAGGGGAAAGGATACTGCACTCTTTGGACGTGCACAGACAGCTGAGGTTCTAAGCCTTTCAGAAAATCTGACCAGTTGCTACTCAGCTTTGCAACAGGGGCAGAGGGCAAGGCCATTTCAAAACAAACCATTTCCAAATAGGTAGCCCACTGCATCCATTTCTGCTACAAGCACCATGGAAAACCAACCCCTCTGGGGGTCAGAACACATTCCACTACATCTACCTCTTTCTCAGGGGAGTCCCTACCAGGGACATCCTGGAAGCTCCTACCTGGAGTTCTGTACACACCTTCACCAAGCATTACCACCTGCCTATCTTTTCATAAATCCAGGGCAGGTTTTGCTACAACAGTCTTGCAAGGCCCACTAGCCAGCCCTAACTTCTTGACTGCCTCCACCCTTCTTCAGCTTTGAGAATCAAACCAAGTGTGATGACTGCAACAGTGAAACACGAAGAACATAGTACAGCTGTGTACACTTACCATAAATGTAGATGTTCGAGTGTATTCGCTGTTGCAGTCCTGGTTTCCCTCCCTCCAGCCGCCTGGTTTTCTCTGTGTCTCCTCTCTATGGCTATTCCTACTGGTATTGGTATTTAATTTTTACTGGTGGTGTTTTCCCCACCATATCCTAGCTCCCTATTTGGGGGCTCCTGACATTTGGGGCAAGAAAAACTGTTGTAATGGCGTCGGCTGTCTGTTTTTATACCCCTGACATCAAGGAAGAAGCGACAGCATCCACCGCAAAAATACTATGACTCTGTTATTCGGGCCGACTGAGGGCTACCTGCAGGCAGATAAGCCAAGTGTGAGGACTGCAACAGTGAATACACTTTAACATCTACATTTATGGTAAGTGTACACAACTGTACTTTACTCATACTTGCCTAAGATTTTGTGGACTGTCCAGACATACAGTATACTTGGTAAGGTATGTCCCATAAATCAGCAATACTCAAAAGTGATCTGTTTGAACATCTATCACTATGACAAGGTTTTAATCAATGTACTTTTTATTGGATTGTGTTGTCAGTCACTTTCTCGTTATTGGCTGCTTAGCAGGAAAGCATTGTTTTGCTAATTTTTGCTGTTATTTTTTGCTTTATCTTATTAATCTCTTCAATGTGCCATTTCTTGAGTAATATCCCAAACTGCGTGCAACTTGTATAATATAACATACTTAACTGATTAGTACACATTAACTCAGTTTGTGTCAATTTGCTAAGCTTACTGTATGTTTATGGGATGTTTTTTGTATATACAGTTAAGGTTACTTTTTCTTTTTCAGGGAAACTTGAGTCCCCCAAATTAAAGTGTACCTACTGTGAAAAAGGCTTTGCAAAGAACTTTGACCTCCAGCAGCACATTCGAAGGTACAGTGCACTTGTGGTTTCTTGATAGGCCAATATATACAAACACCAAAGAAAACCAAAAATTTATCGATGCATTGTGAATACGAAAGCAGCAATAGGGACTGTAGTTCTTGTAGCATTATAAAAAGAGTATTTTAAAATGAAGAACATAGTTTCTAGGTGGGCAAATGCAGAAACAAAAGCATGCGTACTGTGGCAGAACTGTAGCCCAGCTATGTATGTGGCACAGGGAGATGAAGCCGTGACTGTAGCACAGGTTATTCAAATTTGCGTAGCAACTTTTTCCCTGTAAGTGTTGGCTAGGGGATTTTGGGAGAGACTGGATGATGCTTAATTGCCCATTTTGGTGTAGATTCAGTGGTTCTGCATCACTGATTGCCATCAAACATGTAGAGGCTTGGGAAGCACTGAAATAGTGAGGACAGGGGACATGAGCTTGCTGCTTCCAGGCTGTTAACAATAGCCTTCATCATTTGTGGGTAGCAGTGTACACACGTATAGGGAGGGAGGAGTCTATATCACTTCATCGAAATTTGCTTACCTCAAACAGCTGTTCATCAAACCAACATCTTCAAATGTTCCCATCAGCAAATGTTTTTCCTGGGGAACAAAGTCACTTGGCGAACATACAGAAATTTCCCTTTTCCCCACTGTAGTGCGATCTCGGAGTTGATATATGTAAGTAAAGGGGTGTGGGAGCACAGCCCCTCACTTTGGTGGGTTTGATATACTGTAGTGTGTGTATAGATAAGTATGCTGGTCAAGTGATTTTTTACCATGAGAAAAACATTTGCTGATGTGAATGTTCGATGAAGAGCCATTCAATGATGTCTGTTCGATGAGTAGCTGTTCAAGGTAAGCAAACTGCGATGAAATTATGTAGTCCCGGGAGGGAGTAGGGGGAATTTCAGTGACATGGGTACTCATTTCAGCCATCAGGGACAAGGTTGCAACTGTGTAGAAATGTTCCCCTCACCAGACTGTGAGTGAGAGAGAACATACAACCTCATTGACTGCCTAGGTGGCAGCCACTCTGGTTGGCACTTGCCCTTGCACTTGGGATTCCTTAGTCGCAGGGAAGTGGATGGGCTTAAGCTTAATTGCAGGACGTTTGATAGTTGTTAGATACTGAGGTAAAAATAACATAGAACATTTTGTAGTATAATTTTGTGTTTTGTAGGAACTGGTGCCATAAAAGGTCCATTGCAGTGCTTATATTTACTTATTACCCTTTCTGTGAACAGAATTTGAATTTCAATGGACTAAACATCATCTGCATTAATGTGTAGACAGAGCTTGCCACTGTTAGTTAATGCAGCCCAGTAAGACAGAGATAACAGTTGAGTGAATGCTGGAGGCAGCTTTAGCAAGTCAGTGGCTAGAACTGCATTTGTTTAGATATCTACTCTCAAAAAACTATCTGACTTTAATTTGTAAGTACCAACTAATTCTTTTAACATCAGTCAGAGAGAGAGATATTTTTTTTGGTGGGGGGAGTTAACATTTATTTTTGACTCCTGTGGTTCTTTGGTTTAATTACTAATACCCTCTCCATTTTGGTGAATTATTGAAATATAGTCTCTGTTAAGGTTGAAATTTGCTAACTTCCTCATACATTGGCTTAATAATTTGGTGTTGTCATCAAATCCTGGTTCAAAATTTCCATGTGCATGTGCATTCCATGGAAATAAATTTCAGAGGCAAACTTGGTCAGTTGTAAAGTTTTCTTCTGATGTTCTTCATATTGAACACTGTTGCAGTAGCCTTAGCTAAATGGGTTATATCCTGCCAAGGATATAATGGCCGGTCAGCTTCTAAAGCTTCAGGGCACCTTCCACATGCCCTACCAAGCAGCTTGAGCTGCGCTAACTAAAAGACAAGTTTGGGCATGAAGGCTTTCAGAGCTTTCCTGCCAGCAGAGAGAGGGAGGCTATACCGTGAAAAGACAATGCTTTGCATAAAAAAAAAAACAAGGGGATGAGGGAGGGAGCGGCTACTGCAACAGTGATCATTCTAATATATGCTATAATGCTAAGTTCAACTTATGCAGCTGTACGATGATTGCTGCTTCAGTAGCCTTAGCTGTATGGGTAGATTTCCACCTCCCAAATATAGTTAGCCATGGTAGTTTCTTTTTTTTTTTTTTTTTTTTTTTTTTCTTTCAACTTATCCATTTCTTTACTATACTATAGATGTAATGGGATCCTATCTCGCCTACATTCATGACAGATGGGTTCGGAGCCGATCCATCGGCTCCGACTCGGCAACTTATACACTAGCACGAAGTCTCTCATTGGCTGGGCTACTCCCTATCCCAGGATGCACTACACCTGCTTCCCTAGATCTCGTTTGCCGCTTTACAAGCTGGACGTGGTCTCGACTTGGCTGGAGCTAAGTGGTTCTTTTTACCTTTATTGGTCCTTGACCTTGGGGTTTTTGTCATATATTAACCAAACAGCTGTTTTAACAGCTATTCTTTATACTATTTGTGACTTTTGAGTGCTTGAGTGTCTTCTGGTACTTTATTTTTTTCAGTCGGGCAAGGCCCGTTTAAGTTAGAGGGCCTTTGCCCTACCCTTGTGTACTATTTAATTTTAATTTCCCTTTGTGGTTAATTGTTTTTCGGGCCAAGCCCGTTTAAATTAGAGGGCTTTGGGCCGTTGGACTTGTTGTGTCTGTTTGTTTGTGAGGTAAATTTTTCCTAAGTGCTCGCGCCAGTGTGTCTCGTGCTTTTCAGTTGGCGCTTTTTTGTTATAGTGCTACTTTTTGTTGTAAAGTCATACTTGTTGTAGGGCCTGTACTATGTCTAAAGAACAAAAGTCAGGTTTTAAAAAATGCACTCGGTGCAGTTATAAAATGT
The DNA here is from genome assembly GCF_019279795.1 of Protopterus annectens. Lineage (NCBI taxonomy): Eukaryota > Metazoa > Chordata > Ceratodontiformes > Protopteridae > Protopterus > Protopterus annectens. The sequence continues at coordinate 1,234,799,259 of NC_056746.1, read as the reverse complement.
CCATAACAGACAGCCATTCAATCTGTGTTTATTGTTTGGGGCCGAAACATCTGCAAGAGACTTGTAGCGTATGTCATGCTTTTTCTGCTAGAGTTCTTCAAGAACGTAAGAACAAGCTGATATTGAAAGGGCTTATCAAACCTTCTTTTGAGGAAGCCTTAAATCCTCCTGTTGCTTCCAAAAAGAAAAGATCGTCGGCAGCGACAAGTCCGTCGGAGCCGACTTCTAAAAGACAAAATTGACCTCTTCTTCCTCGGCTCCACTGACTTCGGGGCCGAGGGTCGAAGGGTCTGCCTCGATACCTCCTACTTCGGCTCCATTGCCTTCGGAGCCGCAAGTTGGAGTATCGAGAGGTGAATCACCTCCATCGGTTCCAATGGCTTCGGAGCCGGTGGAAGTGTGCAGCTCAGACTCTTCCCCCTCGGCTCCGAAGAAGGCTCCTTCGGTGCCGATGGTGGTCCATGATGTGGTGGAGTCGGCGCCGATAGTTTTGGAGCCATATCGGAGCCGGTCCCCTTCTCTCTCGGAGCCGAGAAGAAAGTCTTCTCGAGTGTCTACCTCCTCTAAATCCTCAAAACTGTCAGATTCGGACCTGGATAGGGTTTTACAGAGGCTATTCCAGTCTCCAATGTTTACTAAAATGGTCTCGGCTCCAGCACAGTTTGCTTCGGAGCCGATCCCCCCTCCAACACATTTGATTCCTCCTCCAACCTCTTCGGAGCCGTTGGAGCCGGTGGTGGTGGAGCAATGTGGAGCCATACGGTCAGAGCAGAGACCCCTTACAGGCCTCTCGACTCCGACTGTGCTTCCTACCCTGTTCTCCGGTTCAGGGTTTGGTACTGCGACCTCTTCAGCCGGGCCCGAGGGGAATACTTTGGGATTGGGTGCTTCGGTGCCTAGTCTTCCTCTCGGAGCATCGGATGCTGGAATTCCCAGTGCCATTGTGGCCTCTAGACCAGTGACCTCTTTGGATTCTGGAGGTCCGGCCTTTGAGGCCATGAGGAGCGCGCTGGCCATGCCTTTGCCGGTTCAACAAGTTTCTACCTCACCGTCCCTAGATTTGGAGACTGGTGCCTCTGTTGTGTCACAGCCCCCCGGCAGCGGGGCCCCAGGGCCTGAGGATACCCCCATCGAGGTTCCTTCTTCCTGGTGGTCCGTCCGAAACTGCTTCGGACGAACCCCCACGGAAGAAATTGTGTAAGAGGAAACACGTAGACTCCCAAGATGAGTCTATTACATCGGATACTGACCTCGATGACGCAGAAGGGTCCCCCAAATCATCTTCGGATGATATCTCCTTCTCAGATATCTTGGAGATTCTGAGACAGAGAGGTGACTGGCAAGCCAAAACCCCTTCAGCTGAGGAGTCAGTCTTCCTCAAGGCCTTTGGGGCCCAACCTTCCGCCTCCTGGGTGTCTCCACCCTTCGATGAACTCCTTGATTTGGTTTCTCGAAGGGTGTGGGAACACCCTGATTCTGTGGAACCTGTGCCTGCGAGGCCCAATAAATTTTTATCAGCCCCCAGAAGGAGTTTCTCACAAAGGGTGTGCCTGTAGATGCTTTGGTGGTGGCTTCTGCCACACAGCAGGACGTGGCAGAGGCTTCGACGTCTATTCATCCTCCTAATAAGGACTCTAGGAGTATGGATAGGTACGGGAAGCGTACCCTGTCCTCAGCAGCCTTTACCTTACGGTCGCTGAACTACTTGTGTCATTTTACGAGGCTCCAAAGAGATCTTCTCAAAGAGCTAAATGACTCTCTTGTTGGTAATCTACCTGAGGCGCTGGCCCCGACTGTTGGCGCACAGATGACTACCCTTTTTTCCATCGTTAACTCGTCCATGAGGCTCATTTCGTATGCGGCCGAAGGGGCGAGTAGAGCAGCGGGAACAGGCGTTGCCCTCAGGAGGCAAGCCTGGTTACGCTTGTGTTCGCTCACGGAGGCCTTCAAGTCTTCCTTCACGACGCCGGCTTTGATGGGTCATCTTTGTTTGGACCCAAGGTGAAGGACACACTAACTCGGTGCGAGCAGGAGGGCAAGACTTTGACTGCCGTTGGGGCCCGTTTTTCCGCTCCTTCCAGGCCTTATCCCAAGGCTGGGAGAGGAGGGAAAATGTGGTTTAAAAAATCCCAAAAGTCTTTCTCTACTCCACCCAGTGATTCCCCCTCCAGAGGCAGGGGGGGGGGGATTTTGGAAGACGCCGCCCCAGAGGTGGCAGAGGCCCCCGTAACTCTGGAGACCGCAATTCCTTTCGTGGTTCTTCATACAACCAGCGTTCCTGAGTTGTTGCCCGACTGTGCAACTCCGGAGCCAGTCGGGGTCGCTGCGCGCACCCACTAGCTTGGGATTCTATAACAAGCGATCGGTGGCTGCTTCGATCATTACCGGAGGATATATCATACCCTTCAACAAACCCCCCCTTTCTTTAAGGGAAATCCCGGACGTACCACCCAGTCAGCGGGATCAGGCAGCATTAGAGGTTTCAAAGCTGCTAGAAAAAAGAGCCATCCAGCCTGTCCCCATCGACCAGATCGGATCAGGAACTTACTCAAAGTTATTTTTGGTACCAAAAAAGACAGGGGACTTCAGGCCCATTTTGGACCTCAGTTCATTGAATCGTTTCGTAAAGAAGTCCAAATTCCGAATGGTCACTCTTCAATCTATTCTTCCTTTGCTGGAAAAATGCATGGATGTGCTCCATAGATCTCCAGGACGCTTACTATCACATTCCCATAGCTCAAGAGTCCAGGAGACATTTACGCTTCCACCTCAGAGCCAGTCATTTTCAATTCCGAGCACTGCCCTTTGGTCTCACCACAGCCCCCAGGGTGTTCACCAAATGTCTGCCAGTGGTAACTGCTCACCTGAGAAGTCTGGGATTCCAGGTGTTTCCTTATCTAGACGACTGGCTCCTTACTGCCACCTCCGAGCATCTACTACTCCAAGCGCTCAGAGCCACGTTCACCTTGGGCCGTTTCTTGGGGATCACGTTCAATTTGCAAAAATCTGTACTACAGCCATCTCAGCGTATTACTTTCATAGGCGCAGACTTAGACACAAAAGAATGCGCGCCTATTTACCGCAGCAAGAATTCAGGTCTTACAAGATCAAGTCAAATCCTGTCTCCCCCTACAAAGAGCCCCGGCCCATCGGATCCTACAACTGTTGGGCTCGATGGCGTCGACCATACTCTTAGTTCCCTTGGCCAGACTTCACATGCGAATTTTACAATGGCTACTGTCGGTTCAATGGTCCTATCAGGAACTTCCCTTGAACCACTTAATCATAATCATGGAAAGTTGCCGTCGAGATCTTCATTGTTGGCTTCTCCAATCAAATCTCGACCAGGGGCGACCCTTTATACCTCAACGTCCCATTGCCACTGTGACTACGGACGCCTCCCAGGTAGGGTGGGGGGGTCATTACCTGGACAGGTCGGTCCAAGGCACATGGCAGATCCAGGATACGCATTTGCATATCAATGTCCTGGAGATGAGAGCGGTACTATTGGTACTCCAAGCTCTCCATCACGCTCTCCCACAGGGCCCGATTACTATCCTATCCGACAACATGTCGGTGGTGTGATACATAAACAAGCAAGGTGGAACCAGGTCTTACCCACTATGCAGAGAAGCCATGAGACTTTGGCACTGGGCGGTAGCTACCAACCGCTTTCTAATGGCAACGCACATACCGGGGAAGTCCAGTGTGATTGCGGACAGATTAAGCAGGACCATTCTTTTACCCCACGAGTGGTCCCTCAAACAGAGTATAGCTGCGAAAATCTTTGACAGATGGGGTCTTCCTTGCTGCGACCTGTTTGCCAGCCCTCACAATGCGAAATGCAGAGAGTTCTTCACACTGTTTCCTTCTCAGGGACAGATTCCCAGGGACGCTCTGACTCACATTTGGCCCCCCGGTCTTCTCTACGCATTCCCTCCGTTCCCCCTCCTACCGAGGGTGATACAGAAGGCTATTTACTTGGAGAGCGAGATGATTTTGATTGCCCCGCACTGGCCACGTCAAGTTTGGTTTCCCTTCCTACAGAGGCATGCGATAGAAGGTCCATGGTTTCTGGATCCGGTGCCAGACCTGTTGACTCACCAGTCAGGACGGCGTCATCCGTCTCTCGGGTCCTTGAAGTTGGCAGCATGGTTACTCCACTTCCATCCTTAGTCCGAGACAATGCTCTTTCGCCGGACGTGGTCCACATACTGTCTTCTTCTCATAAACCTTCCACCATCAAACTTTATTCCAGTAAATGGAAAAGGTTTGCCTTCTGGGCTCATGAACGGGGTATAGATCCTCTCACTGCACCAGTATCGGAGGTTCTGAATTTTCTGGCCTCCCTTTTTCAGTCGGGCTCTTCAGTTTCTACCATTAAGGTTCAGTTAGCAGCGATCTCTAATTTTCATGCTTCTTTTGAACCTTCATTGATGTCTCACAAACTTTGTAAGGCTTTCCTTAAAGGGGCTTGGCTCCTTAGGCCTCCTTTATCTCAGCCTGTTCCCCCTTGGGATTTGAATATGGTTCTTGCTGCCCTAACTGCCTGTCCTTTCGAACCAGCTGCTACTTGTGATTTAAAATTTCTGTCTTGGAAAACGGCCTTTTTAATAGCCATAACATCTGCTAGGCGAGTTTCAGAACTTCAAGCTCTTTGTTCTGATCCTCCCTATTTGATTTTTCACAAGCATAGAGTTTCATTGAAATTAAACCCTGCATTTATACCAAAGGTGGCCTCCTCTTTCTGTATGCAACAAACTATAGAACTCCCTGTCTTTTTCCCAGAATTCTCCAATAACGCAGAATATACTTTGCATCAATTGGACGTACATAGACAACTACGTTTTATTTGAATAGAACCGCTCAAACGCGAAATCAAATCAGTTGTTTGTTTCTTTTGCAGCGAACAAATTGGGTCAACCAGTAACAAAAGCCTCCATATCTAAATGGATTAAAGATTGTATCATTTTTATTTATTCACAGGCTAATAAAGACATTCCCTTTCCAGTCAAGGCTCATTCTACCAGGGCAATGGCTACTTCCGTAGCTTTTCACTCCAAGTTATCAATAGATGATATTTGTGCTGCGGCAACCTGGACTTCTCCGCACACTTTTATTTCTCATTACAAATTGGATGTGGTTTCTCGAGGCAGAGCTTCCTTTGGTTCCACAGTTCTCAGGAGTGTGTTCCAATGAGCCACCGGGATGTAGGTGCTAGGGACGCTGTCCCATCTGTCATGAATGTAGGCGAGATAGGATCCCATTACATCTTTTAGTTATGTACTTACCATAACTTCGGATGTATGGGATCCATCTCTACATTCATAAGTACCCACCCTCCTTCCCCTTCCATTTGGATTTAGAGGAGCTGTAGTCACTTTTTCTTGGCGTTCTTTCTTGAAGAACTTTAGTTGGTTATAGTGACTAATAGTGTTTTCTGTGTTTACATGGGTGTATGAAAGCGAACAAACAAGATCTGGGGAAGCAGGTGTAGTGCATCCTGGGATAGGGAGTAGCCCAGCCAATGAGAGACTTCGTGCTAGTGTATAAGTTGCCGAGTCGGAGCCGATGGATCGGCTCCGAACCCATCTGTCATGAATGTAGGCGAGATGGATCCCATACATCCGAAGTTATGGTAAGTACATAACTAAAAGTTATGCTTAATCAAAACTTGTACAGAATCCTACGCATCACACTTCCCAGTTGATGCCCTTTGCAGAATTGCAGGGGTCACTCTTCTTCCTCCTTCCCCCATCTCTTTCCTTCTGTCTCTAGTCAGAGAGTCTAACCAATGCCTAATAGCCTATTTCAACTGCTGATACTGCAACCAAACTCCTCCGGTAGTACACACTTAATATTGAACCCTGCCAAGCCCTCAGAATTTGATTTAAGAGATTTGTGGCTCTGAAAATGGATGAGAGAGATCAGTACATAATCTATCACACCTCATCTAACCAGTTTATCCCAGTAGTAGCATTTGTTGATCATAAATAATCATCTTTTAATAAACAAGAATGCGATATTCTTAAGATTCCAGTGTATGTACTGAAAAAGACATTGTTTTGCAATGTAACACACACATTACAGGTAAAGGTAAAGTTGTATAGCCGCAAAACATTCAGTCTACAGAACATGTCATTTTTCTAACAAAGTAGAAAAGAGAGGCAAGGGACAGACTAAAAGGGAGATTTCTAAACTGAACTTACAAGGATAAAAGAACGTTACTGTAAGTGGAAAAAAAGAGGAAAAAACCTGAAGTTAACAACATGGCGTAAACTAGGAAAGTACAAAGATTGCTAGATGAGGATTGTTTACTTATAAATTAAATAAGTGGTGAAAAAATGAGATTAATAGACGTAAAGATAATTATTTTGTAACAATTGAAAGAACAGGCATTATGGAATTTGAAGTGGGAGATTCTTCTATTTTTGTCAGAAATTATATAGTAGTAGTTCTATTTTTGTCAGAAATTATATAGTAGTAGTAGTTAGAGATTCAGTTATTAGAGGAGCTGATGCTTAACATTTGCAGAGAGGATAATGTACATTGAATAATGCCATACTTTGTTAGCAGCAAAGGGTCTTCGAATGCCTTAATATGTGGAAGTATGGAGCTGTTTTTATTCATGCTGGTTTAAAAGATCTCATCTTTAAGGACTCATTGACAGTTTGTTGGGAACTTATTATCGTAAGTAACATACCTTGTAAAGGTGTTAGGATGTATTTTTCACAAATCACATATTGAAAGAAGAGCCAGATAAGTGTGAATGAAAAGATCTTTTGGTTAAATACCTACATGAAAACAAAAAATGGCCTATTTAAAAAAGTTGAGATGTTTAGAACATCCAAGCCTAATTTTTGGGCACACGTGTATTCAGACAGGATGTAGTCTACTTGTCAGGACAAGGGAAAATAAGTTTTACAGCAGATATATTGCAGTATTTGACTAACACGAGGCAAGACTTTTGCCAAGTCAGAAAGTTAACATTTCAGAGAGAGCAAAATTAGATTTATCTGTGCTGTTTGCTAATGATAGTAGCATTAGTAATAAAGTTGGAAAATGTGCCCTGTTCACTTAATATCAATGATGATGTTTGTGAAACATGTTTAAAGAACAATGACTAGAACAAATTCTTTTCAGAGTATGAATGTTTTTACTGTAACAAACATTCTAACAAAAACAAATTAGGTGGAGGTATTATGGTGATGATTAGATATTATGAGAACTGTAAATATTAAATGATGATAGCAGCTCAAACTGACTGATGGTTTGGGTGTGTGGAAGGTGCGCTGAAGCTTTGGAAGCTGGCTGGTTGTTATATCCTTGACAGGATATAACCCACATAGGTAAGGCTACTGCAGATTTGATCATTCAGATATCTGCTGTTATGGTAAGTTTACTTGCACTACTGTAATGTACTGAAATTAAATTAGATTGTATATATGACCTAAGGATACTTTACTGTGACCTTACAGTAGAGTTGTATTTGTTATTCATAAGTTCATTTAAGTAGGGGGAAATTACATAAGGTTGGACATACGTACTTGTTAAATCCTTTTTTTTTTTTTTTTTTTTTTTTTACAGGAAAGGGTTATAGGACAAACTCAGTCATATAAGTCTATAGTGAAATAATGGAGAAGGTTAGTTGGGATAAATTGCTGTCAGAAATGAAGACTGGGACTTGAAATCATTTATCAGCATGCATATATTGAAAATAGATTTATACATTCCTATAGTGTTATGTATTATAATAATATAACAACAGCTGTAAATGAAAAATGTGCTGTATTGTAGTTTTGTAGATTTAACAGCAGACAGCACACAATTGTCTCACGAGTACAGCCCATAAAGCAAAACAATAAACCATTACAGCCCACAAGACATAACAATAAACCAAACACACTAGTCATTGGTGACTCAATTGAGAGACACAACGATGTTCCCCTCACCAAGCTTGACAAAGAGAAGGTCATGGTCAGTGGTCTGTCTGGTGCCAGAATCCGCCACATCACGCACGCCCTTGAGTTTCTCCACAACAACTATGACTCTGTCCTTGTACTAGTTGGTGTGAATGACTTGAGGCATACCTCCCTGGACCATATGAAGAGAGACATAATTGAACTGTCAGAGTATGTGTTCCAGGCAGGTATGACCATAGCCCTAAGCAGCATCCTACCTTTACCAAGAGTTATACCACAGTACCAACAAAAAATAATTGACTTCAACAATTGGCTTAGTTTCTGGTGTCATTCCAAGGGGATTAAGTATCTGTCTGCCTGGGATGACATGATCAACAGGCCTCGATGCTTTGCCAGAGATGGTCTTCACCTGTCACCACTGGGTTTCCAGATCCTGGCCAATGCTCTCGCCTCCATTGTGCCTTTTTTAGGCAATGTCCCAAAGACAAACCTTCCAACATAAAAGATCTGTCAAAAAGCAAATTGAAGGTCATGCTGCTTAATGCTAGGAGCCTTAACCTGAAAATGGACTCACTGGAGGCCCTCCTTGCACTTGAAGATGCCGATATCTATAAAGTCACAGAAACTTGGTTCAGGGCTGTGGAGAGTACCCCTGCCTTACCAGGCTATACCTCATTCCACACATTCCATCCCCAAAATGAGGTTGGGAAGACTAAGTGTGGTGGAGTCTCTATCTTCATTAAGGACAGGCCCACCTCCAGACTTTTTTGCCAGCATGACACACTTGAACCACTCCAGGTACAACCGACAGTTGGCATGACACTCATCCAAGTTATAGCTAGCTGTAGACCCCCCTCTATGACTCAGGACACCCACTCCTCTTACCTGGATCTACTTGATTCCTTCAAGGTACCCCCTAACACCCTGATCCTTGGTGACTTCAACTACCCCACCACAGACTTGAACTGTTCTTGCACTAATGCACTCTGTCAACGATTCCCCACCTTCATCAGTTCTAAAGCACTAGACCAGCTCGTCTCATCCCCCAGGGGACATAACATTGGTGTTCACCAACATGGGCAAGCGCTGCACCACTCCCATAGTATGTTCTTCCATGGTGAGATCAGATCATTGGACTGTCTCATTCGAAGTTTCTATCTCACCCAACCCCCTCCTTCCAGTTGTAACCAAGCTAAAAAGCTTCTCAAAAGCTGACTACAACCTCCTAAGGGAGGGTATCTGTAGCTTCACATCACCGCCCCCCTCAGAGGATGCAGACAACTATGCTGAACAGTACGCCAGTGCAGTATACAAGCACCTGTACAACTGCATGGACTCAGCCATACTCAGTGGAACTAAAACCTGCTGGTGGACATCCTTTGTCAACAGGCTTTACAACAAAAGAAAGAAACTTGTCCAAGGTAAAAAGGAATAATTTCCAAATTGAAAAACTCCCTCCTTAGCCTCAACAAGCAAATTAGATCACTAGTGAAAACCTCCAAGGCCAATTATGAATCGAAACTAGCCTCCATAACAATAGGGAAACCATAAAGTCTTGTTCAGTTATGTCAGGAACCTCCGTGGCAAAGCCAAGGTGTGTTCCGAATTAGTACTTAACAGTATCACTTACACTGATCCTTTTGACTTAGCCAGCCTGCTAGCAGATAGGTTCAGAGCAAACTTCACCCCCTGTCCCCCCCCCAAAGGCCCTTTTGACATCCTCGCACCTCACACCTCTGTAGATCAAGTGTTACAGGCCCTATCCAAGGCAAAGAACACAGCTTCCGTGGGACCTTATAGTATCCCAGGATGTATTCTGCACCATCTCCAGCAATAACTGAATTTGCCATTGAGCACCCTGTTCAACCAAAGCCTAAGTACAGGCTTCATTCCAGCAGAGAAGAGAACTGCCATTGTCATCCCCTTGCACAAAGATGGTGCCACTACTGATCCTGGAAACTATCACCCCATTAGCTTGACAAGTCTTGCCTCTAAAGCCATGGAGTGTATTATTATTGATCTCATAATCAAGGGCATAGGCAGTTTCCAAGCACTTGAGCCCACCCAGTTTGGTCAAAGCCAAGGGCAGATCTTGCCAGTAGAACCTGGTTGACTTCTTTGAGACTGTCACCAAGGCCCTGGATGAGGGTAAGTCTGTACATATAGCTTACCTTGACTTGGCCAACTCGGGCATCATCAGAAAGCTAACACAACTTGACTTAAATCCCTATCTCATTAGGTGGGTGGCCAACTGGCTCACAGACAAGACCCTCAAAGTCAAAATAAGCACATCCACCTCTGATAGCAAACCTGTGACTAGTGGAATTCCCCAGGGATCTGTCCTGGGACCCCTACTGTTTGGCATCTATTTCCCAGAGGTCTAGGCAAAGACAGAAGGCCTGTGGCTGACTAAGTTTGCAGATGACTGTAAGTTGTGTGTTGTCATTAACTCCCCTACAAGAGGGTCTCACAGCAACTAATGGCTGGTGCCAAAGTTATGGCCTCAAACTAAATGCAGAAGAATGTATCATCATACCATTTGGCAAAAACATGACCCCTACTGATCACCATATCAACCGCAACCCCCCCTAAGCACACAACCTGTAGTGAGTTACCTGGGCACTCAAGTTGATAGCCTCACATTCGACAATAGTTTAGTGGCAGTGGTCAGAAAAGCCTTTTATGTGGTTCATCTCATATCTAAAGAGATTGCATCCAGAAAAAGGAGGTTATTACCTCTCTATACTCTTCCCTCATTAGACCAATAATTGAGTATAATGCCCCATTTGGGATGTACCTCTCCAAACATCTGCACCAACTGGAAAGGCAACTGAAGTACCTCACAAAGAGAATCCATGGCCTCCCATCACCTGTCCTATGCAGACAGGCCAAAATCACTATCAGTCTGCTCAGTATCATACAGATTGCTCAGGGGTGATCCGTGTCTCACCTACAAGGCAATCTCAGACCCTGCCCTACTAGAGATGCTCCATATCCATAAGTCTAATTCCTCACTCACTACCCGCTCAAAAGGCCTGAATCTAATATGCAACATCAACAAAACCTGCTGGAGAAACAGGTTTGTCTCCCAGAGGCTACCCCATCTCTGGAATAGACTTTCTCATACACGTCAAACAAAGCACCTCGCTGACCCTCTTCAAGCACAACCTTAAAGAGTGGATGGGAAACTGCAAATTTGTCCCAGGGGTTCCACTGGTGTCCCTTATTGACACGGGTGACAGGTGCTGACTGAAGTTTCTTTTTGGGGATAAACTGTTGGCAAGGATTGTAAGGGTCCCCAGGGCCATTAACCTAACCTCCTATGATCCTATGAATTTGATAGGATCATACAGAAAATACTGATCACTATATTAGAACAGCTAGATATGAATGTATTCTTGATGAGATAGATAGCTGCATGGCATGCATGTAGGACATGCAAAGTATAGTGCAGCAATTGGACACTTAAAATTCTAGATTACAGTCAGGGTGTCCTTACAAGGCTTTCTCTTATGCCATTACTTGTTTAGGTTCTTTCTGTGCAGCCTGTCTTTTTCATTTGAAGTGCTCTACAGTCTATATGCAGATCACTTAAAAACTGGGTGAACTGATTACGTGTTACAAATAGGGCACGTCTACAAATGAACTTGGCTAAATTAACCATTTGGGCACAGAAGATTAATGTGCTGACAAATACATCAAAATCTAAACATATGAGATTTGGGAGACATCAACTGAATGGCAAATATTTAATACAGCAGACAGTGACTGAAACTGTAGATTCAGTTAACAGCTTGGTGATATGGGTAGTTCCAGCTTTGATTTTTGGTAACATCAAATATATGGCTAATAATAGATGTTATGAAGTCCTATCTCGCCGTAATTCTTGCTGGATTGGTTCGGCCAATACTAAAGCTCAAGAGCTTTTACTGGCTGAAGGCTAACCCCTATCCCATGGTGCCTCACGGCAATTCCTCAGATCTCGTTTGCCACGAAAGCTTCGAGGTTGTCTCCTTACTGGCTCATTGGCTAAGTAAAAGATTTATTTACTAAATCTTGATTTTTTTTTTCCTGCACCTTTTTTCAGTATCTTGAGTCTTGTAGTTTCTATAGGGTTGCCACCTTCCTTCACGGCTAAAACCGAAGCAAAGCCACGCCCCTCACGTCACCAGTAACCCCGCCCACCCCAACCCCCTCAACTGCCAACATACCTCCTATTTTGTGATGTCACGACAGCATCACTCAACGGGAACGCCCTCTTTTTTTCGTTCCCGCCGCCTGCTTTTGGCTGATTTACTATGCTTTTCTGTAAAAAAAAAGCATAGTAAATCAGCCGGTTTACAAACTCCGATAGTCTGTTTCCTTTTTGAAACAGAATACCGGAGTTTGTACAGTGTTTTCCGGACTACCGGAGAATCAGTTTGATTTCCTGATAGTCCGGAAAAAAAACGGAGGGGTGGCAAGCCTAAGTTTCTAGCTTATTGTGTGATTGTACTGAGTGTTTTGCCCCTATTTCCCCCCATAGGAAAGAACGTCCTGTTTCAGTTAGAGGGCCGTAGTTGCCCGTTTAAGTTTGAGGGCCTTTCCTCCCTGTGTGTTTCTTCTCAAAAAAAAAAAAAAAAACAACAGAATCTTTCTCTTCTCTTTCTTTACTGTTCTTGTTGGAATTGTTATCAGTCGATAGTAGTTTGGTATAGTTAGTGTTGGTATCTTTCTAGGTAGCTTCTTAGTTTGTTTCTGTTAGCACGTCTAAGGAAAAGGACAGAGAACATAAGGACCATCACCGTTCGGGGTTTAAAAAATGTGATAAATGTTCACAAAAGATGTCTTTGATGGATAGTCACAGTAGCTGTGTGTACTGCTTAGGTGAAGACACATTTGCAAGAGCCCTGTACCTTTTTCCATGCCTTCAGTACCAGGGTTTTGAACGAGAGGAAACGAAAGTTGATAGATAGGGGTCTTACCTTCCAGGAACCGCTGGAACTTGGTCAGACAGCTCCTAAAACTTCTAAACGAAAATCATCAGCTCCAGTTTTGGAACTGTCAAAAAAAGTCCAAAGCATCAGAGTTAAGGAGTTCTGGCTCTGATTCAGCTTCTTCTCTATCGGTACCATCGGTCTCTTCAGTGCCGAGGCAACCTTCGGTACCGAGACAATTACCTGACATTGACCCTGTCTCACCTACATTAGATCTCCTTCTGTCTCCACCCGATCCTCCAGGACACACTCAGATGAGGACATTGAGCGGGAGGTGAAGAGGTTGCTTTCTGACCCAGCTCTGGCAAGAAAATTGGCCCCGCCGGACCTAAAGGCTTCGGAGCTGACCTCCTTACAAACCACTGCTCCTCCTCAGGTTCTTCGATGTTGGATCCATTAGTTCCGAGGATTCTCCCTGCTTCCTCGGAACCGATAACTCTATCCTCAGTGGCTCAGTCAGGAGCTGAGGGATCTGGGAGCCGACGCTCTCAAGTCAACTCCGAGGGGGATAGTCACCCTGGGTTTTCTTCGGAACCGACCCTCCCTCTCGATGCTTCAGCTTGACTCAGCTTGGTTCCCACATCTGCTTCGGAGCCATTCCCCCTTGCTCGGAGCCGACCATCCGTTTCCTTGGAGTGGAGGTCTTCTTCGGAGCAGGGAGGAAAGGCATTCGAAGCAATAGAGAAGGCTTTATCCTCTGCAAAAGCCATACCTTTGGAACTGATGTCCCACCAGCAGCCGGCAGCAACCCCTTCTCCCCTGCCCACCCCCACAGCATGGGGAACCAGAGACTCAAGCAGCCCCCATTGGAGGTGTCCCCTCTTTTCTGAGACCTCCCCAGATTATCCCAGTGGAGAGCTCCCTCGGAAGAGACTTTGTAAGAGGAAGCATGTTGACTCACCTGAGGCTGTCACATCTGACACTGATTTGGAGGAATCAGAAGGGTTCCGTAGATCTCCCTCTGAGGATCTCTTTTTCTGACATTCTAGAAATCCTTAGAGGGGTGATTGGTAGACCTTTAACCCCTACTGAGGACGAGTCAGTGTATCTTGAGGCCTTTGGTTCCCGACCTTCCACCTCTTGGGTGACACCTCCTTATGACCAGCTCTTAGGGGTCATATCGAGGAAAGCCTGGACCTCCCCAGATACAGTGGAGCCCGTCCCGAGGAGGCCAAACAAATTCATGACTGCACCTGAAGATAAGTCCTTTCTTTCCAAAGGAGTTCCCTTTGATGCTGTGGTGGTAGCAGCGGCCACCAAGAAGGAGTTGTCCAAAACATCTTCTAATATCCATCCTCTTAACAAGGAGCCCAGGACAATGGATAGGTATGGGAAGCATACCTTTTCTTCAGCGGCATTTACTCTAAGATCGCTGAATTACCTTACCCATTTCACTCAACTTCAGAGGGATCTCCTGAAGGAGTTGGGAGATGCCCTTCAGGGTTCAGTAGCTCCGGGATCCATGGATAAGGTTTCTGCACAGCTCTTCATCCTTATGTCGATAGCTAACTCCTCCATGAGGCTGATATCGTATGCAGCGGAGGGAGCGAGTAGGTCAGCCGCAGCAGGAATCTCTCTCAGGAGACATTCTTGGATGCGTCTTTGCAACTTCACAGAATCCTTTAAGTCTTCCTGCACCAACGTCTCCTTTGATGGTTCATCTCTTTTTGGACCTCAGGTGAAAGAGACCTTGACCAGGTGCGAGCAGGACCTTATCTGCTGTTGGAGTCCGTTTCTCCCTTCCATCTAGACCCTATCCCAAGGGTAATATGGGAGGGAAAATGTGGTTCCGTAAATCCCAAAAAGGTTTCCCTCAGGCAAAAGGTCAACCCTCCCCGAGAAGCAGAGGAGGAGGATATAATGGAAGACGCCATCCCTGCGGCAGAGGAGGTTCGCAGCACCAGGGAGATAAAGAAACTTTCTCTGATCGTCCCTTCCATCACCCCTGGGGGGTTACCCGACTGTCTGTCTCTGAAGGCAGTCGGGGGTTGTCTATCGCTGCACCCAAATGCCTGGCTAAACATTTCACAAGATCGTTGGGTACAGACCGTAATATCCAGAGGTTATCTAATCCCCTTTGTTTCCAATCCCCAGTAAATCGGTCTCTACCAGATGTGCCACCCATTCAGCTAGACCGTGCAACATTGGAGGTTATCTCGTTGCTGCAAAAAAGAGTCATCCAGGAAGTCCCCACAGAGCAAATAGGATCCGGAACTTGCTCTCGATTCTTTTTAGTTCCAAAAAAGGCAAGAGACTGGAGATCAATTCTAGATCTCAGCAGACTCAACAAGTCTGTAAAGAAATTGAAGTTCCGAATGATCACTCTGCAGTCGATATTTCCCTTTATCGGGAAAGACAATTGGATGTGCTCAGTAGATCTTCAGGATGTGTACTACCACATCAAAATGGACAGGCGCTCCAGAGGACACTTACACTTCCGGCTGGGAGGCAGTCATTTTCAGTTTCAAACACTGCCCTTTGGCCTCACTACAGCCCCAAGAGTGTTCACCAAATGCATGGCAGTGGTAACGGCTCACCTGAGACGTCAAGGATTCCAGGTGTTTCCGTACCTAGATGACTGGCTCCTCACTGCTACCACCAAGCATCAACTCATCAGAACCAGGGACGAGACTCTGTCCTTGTGCGCCAGTTTAGGCATCACAGCCAACCTAAAAAAATCAGCCTCATCTCTATCGCAGCACATTGTATTTTTAGGCTCAGAAATAGACTCAACCACTATGTCAGCAAGACTAACACCAGAAAGAGTAGAATCATTACGCAGCCAAGTCAGATCCTTGCTAAACAGTCACAAAGTCCAGGCCAGGGTAGTCCTTCAAGTCCTAGGAACTATGGCTTCCTCCATTCTTTTAGTTCCTCTAGTCCATCTGCACATGAGAGTACTTCAGTGGCTACTATTTGCCCAATGGTCTATGCAGGATCTTCCCCTGTCTCATCAGATTCTTATCACAAACACCTGTAAGAAGGATCTGACATGGTAGTTGCATATGGAACAATTTCTCTTAGGTCATCCACTTGTTCCTCCTCAAGAAAAGGCAGTTTTGACCACGGACGCCTCCCAGATTTGGGGGGGGGGGCATTATCTGGGAATGGCGGTCCAAGGTACTTGGCAGAACCACGAGAACCACTTGCATATCCATGTTCTGGAGATGAGAGCGGTGCTATATGCATTGCAAGCACTTCACAGCTCTCTCCCCACCGGGACAGTTGCAGTTCAGACAACATGTCTGTTGTGTGGTACATAAACAAGCAAGGGGCAACCAAATCTTACCCGCTTTGCCGAGAGGCCTTAAGAGTTTGGAAATGGGCGATGGACACTCAGCGCTTTCTGGTAGCAACACATATCCTGGGGAAATCCAGTGTGATAGCAGACAAACTCAGACAAGCAATTTTCCTGCCTCACAAGTGATCCCTGAATGCAAAAGTTGCGAAAGAGATCTTTCACAGATGGGGCCAGCTTTGCTGCAACCTATTTGCCACACACCTGAACACCAAATGCAGCAGCTACTTTTCCCTAATTCCCCATCCGGGGATGTCACCCAGGGGATGCTCTAGTCCATGATTGGCCCCCAGGGCTCCTTTATGCCTTCCCACCTTTTCCTCTCATTCCAAAGTTAGTACAGAAAGCGAAACAGTTGAGCAGTACCCTGATCCTCCTTGCTCCTTACTGGCCTCAAGTCTGGTTTCCCTTCCTGTGGCCCTACCTCTTGGAGGAACCATGGATTCTGGAACCATCTCCAGACCTCCTGATTCATCAATCGGGGCAGTTCCATCCTACAATCCACACCCTAAAATTGACAGCACTGCTCCTCCAGTTCCACGTATAGCCAGGTGCTTTCCCCTTTAACCTTCAGTCAGACACATTCTGATTTCTTCCCACAAGCCTTCTACTAGGAAGTTATACTCCAGCAAATGGAAAAGGTTCTCTATTTGGGCTGTAAACCAAGATTTAGATCCATATACAGCTCCTATAGAATCTATTTTGTCCTTCCTTGCTTTCATCTTTCATGAAGGAGCTGCGGCTGCTACAGCTGAATTCAGTTAGCTGCCATCTCTAATTACCATTTTGACTACATGAGAAATCCCATCATGTCCCACTCTTTGTGCAAAACCTTTTGAAGGGAGTTCTCCTTCTCAGGCCTCCAAGCAAACAGCCACCAGAGCCCTGGGACCTAAACTTAGTTCTCACATCCTTAATTTCTTCCCCCTTTGAGAGCCCTCTTCTTCGTCGGATCTGAAATTATCTTGGAAAACACTATTCTTAGTAGCCATAACCTCTGCTAGGAAAGTCTCAGAGTTACAAGCTCTTACTATTCGACCTCCTTACATTGATTTCCACAAGGATAGAGTCTCACTTAGGACTAACCCTTCCTTTCTTCCCAAGGTTTGTGCAGAACATAATCTTAACACTACTATTGAGCTACCAGTGTTTTTTTCCAAATCATTCTAATAAATCTGAATACAGGCTACGCCAGTTGGACGTCCACAGAATTCTCAGGTTTTACCTACACAGGACTAAAGAATTTAGAAAATCATATCAATTATTTGTTTCCTTTTAAGACAAAAATAACGGCTTGCCTGTTTGTAAGGTTATCCTTTCAAAATGGCTTTCAGATTGCATTTCCTTTGCTTATCAGGCTGCTGGAAAACAGTTACCCAACAAAGTTAAAGGCCACTCTGCAGGGGCAGTATCTACTTCATGTACCTTTAGATCTAGGCTCCCAATTGATACTATTTGTGCAGCAGCTACTTGAGCAAGACTGCATACCTTTATCAGTCATTACAGATTGGATTTGGCCTCCCGGGATAGGTCATCCTTTGGGTCCACTGTGCTGAAGTGTCTGTTCGCTTGAGCCGCCCAGGATAAAGGTGCTAGGGACACTGTCCCATCCAGCAAGAATTACGGAAAGATAGGACTACATAACATAAAGAAGTTATGTACTTACCATAATGTTCCATGTTTGTAGTCCATCTCACCTACATTCTTGCGTCTCTCCCTCCTGCCCACTTCTGGTGGACTATACTTGTGCTGTCTGACCTGGTTATAGTTGTTGTCCACCTGGCATGGATAATGTTACACTATGTTTGTCTGGATGTACACAGATTTATATATATATATATATATATATATATATATATATATATATATATATATATAGTTTCATAACTATTATGTTCTTATTGCATTACACTATGTTTGTCTGGATGTACACAGATTTATATATATATATATATATATATATATATATATATATATATAGTTTCATAACTATTATGTTCTTATTGCTTTCTTGCAAACAAGATCTGGGGAACTGCCATGAGGCACCATGGGATAGGGGTTAGCCTCGAGCCAGTAAAAACTCTCGAGCTTTAGTATCAGCCGAGTCGGAGCCTAATATCGGCTGCCAACCCATCCAACAAGAATGTAGGCAAGATGGACTGCAATCATGGAACGTTATGGTAAGTACATAACTTCTTTTTATAAAACTATAGGCTGCATGAAAAGTTGTAATGTCTAGGAAATCAGAAATGATGAAATTATTGTTTGTAAGTTATATTAGACCTAAACTAGAGTAAGGAATGTTAATATGCAAACATTATTAAAAAAAGTAGCGTGAGTGAATTGGAAAGAATACAGTGTAAGTTCACCAGTGGTATACATGGATGTGAAAGTTTGTTATTATGAAAGGTTAAAATATCTTAACTTGTACAGTGTCTCTTATAAATATTTAAAAGAAGACTTTATTCAGTTATAGAGAACATTTAGTGACAGCTATATCTGGAATCTGTGGGGTTATCAAAGAGTAATAAAGAATCATCAGACAACCTGTGTTTTAGATAGGAATTGAGAGATGCACTAACTGGTTCTCTAAAAGATCAGTTGATGCATGGAATAGAATACTAGATTATAATAAAGCTAATAAAGCAAGCACTAGTTTAGATATTTTTAAGAATAACTTGTACACTTATTATGGGAATGACTGTTTTTGTATATTGGCAGGCTAGAAGGGCATTATTGTTTTGTCTGAAATATTTGTATGTATGCGTCAATCAGAAATTTCCTAATTTCCAGGTTAGACAGTTTCATCTGCAGTTCTCATCCCTGACATTTGGTCTGCCAGGACCACCGTGTGTTTAGTCCCTGTCATTGCTTGCTTGAATACTCAGTTGAACTGAAACTTTTCTGTGTTCAGACTGCAGGCTTATCACAGGTGTTTCTGCCCTACTTTGAAAGCAGCGTTTAAAAACTGCCATTCTTATCTCCTAAGAAGTGGTCCACCTTTAGACCTTTAGAACAGGTAGGAGCATATGCTGCAGGCATTATGAGCATTTGTTGATTTGAGCTTCCTTACCTTTCATGGAGCAGTAGTCTTACAGAGTACTGGGTTCATGTATTGGCAACTTAATAGTACTCATCCCAAGACTCAGTATAAAAAAAAAGGTTTGGTGGTTTCTTAAAAACGTTTGGAACTAAGAAGCAGACCTTCTGCAGCAAGCACATCCATAGTCTCCTGGGGTCTATATTATGACATTGAAATCCCAAGTCGGTGAATCCCTGTTCGCCAACCACTAAACAGCAAATTGTCATTTCTGCGAATGGCCAGTACAGCAATTTTTTTCCTAGGGGAAAAAATCACTTGGCCAGACAGAAATGAGACCGTATTTCAAACCTGTCAAAGTGGGGGGGGGGGTCTTCGCTGCCCTCCCAACTAAATATACCAACTCTGACATTGCACTACAGTGGGGAAAAGTACAAATTCATGATGATGGCCAAACAGTTTTTCCCCCTAGGAAAAAAATTTGGTGTAGTGCCCATTCACGGAAATGACAGTTTCCTGTTTATTGGTTGACTAACAGACGTTCGCTCACTTCAGTTTTCAATAACGTAATGTAGACCTGCTTCTTGCAGTCACAAAAAGTGTGCTGAACATTGCCTCATGATCTGTATCTGTAAATCTGTTGTCGTATCTCATATGTTGGTGATTAAGTGCAATGAGTCCAGTGTGTGGTTTCCAGGGAAACACTCTGTACACTTCACTGTAGAGGTTATAGGAGCAGTCACCCTGGCTTTTAAAGCACTGCATCAGAATCTCCATTGAATCTTGCATATAACAGCAGCTTTGCGTAATATATAAGAATAGTGGAAATCATGTATATTTTCCCTGTGGGGGGGTTGTAGACATTTAGAAATGGATATGAAGCTGCACCTTGATACTTCATACCTTCAGTCCCTCAGCTTTAGGGTTCTGTATGTCAGGCTTGGATTCATGGACTCATCTGTCCTGTTAGTCTGGCTCAAACAGGTAAAATCAAGCCAGTCTTTTGACATCAGCTTTGAACTTCAAGGGGTTTAACCTGAGGCACTTGGAATCAATACCTTTGGCCCAAAGTGTGGTGGTGTCATCAGTGTCAACATCAGTGTTGCAAATAGTTCTGAATGTATATCCTTCAACACCTGTACCCAAATCAATTGCAGCCTTGACAGGAGTTATTTTTCTGTTTGTCTCTTTGGCCACTCATCCTTTTCAACAGCAGGCAGAGGATCCGATGGGCTCTCACAGGCTCACCATATGTGATCACGCCATGTTTTCTTCTCATCCCTCTCTTGTAATCTGTCCCCTCCAATGTAGTGCAGGAAGCTTTGGTGCAAGAAGAAATACCTAGACTCCTGTTGCAGTCCCCTGCCTTATACATTGATAATGGTGACAAATCCGGGTTCCCCAGGCAACCCCACATTTTGGGAAGTCCTTGAAAAGGTGAGATAGAGAGCAGGGTAGCCTATAAAAACCCCACAGTGTCTCCTGAGATGATCATGAAAAGCGTCTTTTTGACCACCTGCCCAAGCCCTTCCTTCTTGGTGGCTTTCCTTGTATACATGAGGGCATCTTTAAAAAAAAAAAAAAAAAAAAAAGGCCAGGCAAGATCTTATAGCCTCCAAAGAGGTAAACGTGCTAGTTGAGACATCCAAGATGGACCATGTTGCTGCTATGGTGGCCCTTAAAAAGGCTTCTTTTCTGTAGATTTCTGCTGTCCATTTTCCTAATATGGAGTCCAGAGAGATTAATAGATTTTGTAAATGTTTATTTTCCAATTTTCCATATATGTTATACTTCCATTAGAAGTTGGCAGATAGTGTGTCCTAGTCACTGGAGGAGTTGCTTGAAGGATACTTTAGGATTATGTTACAATCTCAGATGTTAGTTGTGTCTTCTGTATCTAGAATTGCCATGTAGCTTTCTCGTAATGCAGTAGATGCTGCTGCTAGGGCAGCAGGTAGTGATGTAGCCCATCCACCAACACACCTGGTTGATTTGAAAAGGCAATGCTGTATACTCTGAGACAACCTTCCTTAATGCACCCTTTGGTGAGTTCACCTTCTTCTAACCAAAAGTTAAGGAGAAACTGGAGGATATAATGGAGGGCAAGACTCACACATCTGTTGGTGTGAAATTTCAGACTCCTTAATGCCCCTACTGGTTTGGCCAGCAGCGGTAAGGGAATCTGAGATCTGTGAGGAGCCAATGTGGCTGTGAAAATTTCCAGAATGGTGGTTGGCCTGAAACCAAGAACAGCCAGCACCAGCAGGAGTACAGCAGTCCTTCTTTGGGAGGAAAACAGTTTAATCCCTGAGGGCTTGCCTGTTTCTCCCATTCTGGGGGGAACCAAGAGCTCTGTCTCCCTCCACTTGGATAAAACGCTGGCCATAATGCAAATTAAGTTGATTGAGATATCATCCAGAGGCTACACAATGTATTTATTTGATTACTGTGGTAGTGCACTGATCTCATTGGGACATTTGTAGGCACAGCCTGGGGAATAAAATCACATAAATGAAGAAAGCATGTTTACAGATACAATGATATTCTAAAAACCTGTACATGGTTACAGATGCAAGAATACACTACAGCATTTAGTTCAAGAAGCAGTATAAAATGTCCAAACATTGAATTCTCTTCCACACATTGGATCCTGTGCCTGCTGTTGAACTAATGGACATGCTTCACCTCAAAAAACGAGATCCCTCAGAACCACTCGTTCTAGCGACTTGAACCTATTTACAGCAATAAACAGGACATGCTGGAGGGATAGATTCCTGTCCCAGCGACTCCCCTCACTGTGGAATAGAATCCCAATCCATATTCGACAGAGCTCCACTATGACCCTCTTCAAGAGAAATCTTGATGAGTGGATGGGTAATCATAAGTTCTACCCTGGGATCACTTCAGGAGCCCTGTTGACAGAGGCCCAGGTTACTAATCTAATGGGGAGGCAAAAGCCATCACTCTGTGGCTGGGCTTATAAATGCCCATGGGCAGATAGCCTAGTACTTACCTATGAACACCCTTACCCTGCCACACTTTCCCCATTAAAAAACATTAAGTTCTACAGTGTACTGTCAAGGTGTAATGATTTTTGTTAACAGACCTCATGCTTCAACCGGTAAGGATTTCCAAAGCATGCAAAATATCTTTGCAGTGGTGGCTGCACATTTTCAGACACACTGTGAGCAGTCCATTTAGTTCCTTAGCCCAGTAGTAGCTGTTGAATTAGATGCATCTTAGCCAGATGATTCTCAACCAGACCCTGCTCAAGAGCAAATGGGCTAGGCTCTTCAATATTTTCCTGCAACTCATGTGTAATAACTTATGAAAGTTTACCCCCGAACAGGAATACATTGTCCTTACATGTTAAGATTAGATGGACGTCTGCAAATTCATCATTTGCCTAACTTACTTTTGCCCTGCTAAAAGTGGGAGGTATGTCTTGAGGGTTAGTGTTGGCATGGTGCATCTAGTCTCACAACTTACTTCCCTTTAACCTCTATAGTCATATAATCCATGCTGGGTCATGGTCAGCATCACAGAATGTGGCCATTCTTCACAGTAGCATTCTAGAGATGAGGGTGGTCCTCCTCATTCTTCTTGTGTTCCAGAACTCCCTGAAGGTACATTTGCTTTGCATGACAACAATACAGTGGTGACAAACAAGCAAGGGAGAAGTCAATCCTACTCACTATGTCAAGAGGCCTTAAGGGTATAGGAATGGGCTTTCTGATAATCAGTTATATTCCTGGCTAGGCCAGTTCTGTAGTGAATGGTGTCAGACTGGGATTAATGATGCCTTGTGAGTGATATCTTGGCCAATCAGTAACAAAGAAGTTTTCCTGTCACTGAAGAAAGCATTGCTGCAGCCTCTTTGCATTCCATGATCAGCACCAGATGAATCATTTTCTGTTCTTTCATCCTTCCACCTGGGGAATGTCCAAGAGATACTTTCACCCTTAAAAGGCCCTTAGTATTGTATGCTTCTATCCCATTTCCTTTTATTCTGAAATTCATTCTGAAAGCCAAGAGGAGCAAGTTCTCAGTTATTCTCACTGACCTATCTGGCTTCACCAAATGTGCCCCCCCCCCATCCCCGTGCAGGCCCTGTCTTCTGCAGAAGTTTGTATATGCAAGACCCTAAGACCCTCCAGGACCCTGATAACTCGACTGCCCAGAAAGTCTCACCTAATCTTTCACCTGTCTGCATGGTTACTCCAGTTCCAGTAATGGTCATGGACCCGTCATACTTTCCTAGGTGCTACAAATCCTAAAAGTGTACAGGAGCAAATGGATGCATTATGTGTTTGGGCTCCTACTCTTCTGTAAAAGTCGACCTTTATAGTCCTACTAAACTTTCATCAAGACTTTTGGGTTTTGGCTTCTTTAAAAGTTTACAAAGCTTTCTTGAGAGCTACTTTCTTCACCCAGCCTCTTTCAAGGACTATTCCTCCACAAGATTTACGTTTTTTAGAAAACTTATTCCTTTCTCCTTGTGAGCTTGCCACTAAAGCTGATTTGAAATGCCTTTCTTGGAATGCTCTATTTTTAGTTACTATTAATTCCACTAAAAGATTTTTGAATCGCAGGCTGTGTGTGCCAAGCTTCCTTGCCTGGTTTTTCACAAGGATAGTGTTATCATTGGGAACTAATCCTTCTTTTATGCCTAATGCAGACATTGAGACAAACCTTAACTAAACAAACAATTTGCCTGTTTTCTTTCCTACATACCTCAGTCAGAGGTTACTGTCTATTGCATTGCATATGGATGCCCACAGACAACTCAGATTCTTGTGCTGTAAGAACCAAATCAGTTGGATAAGATTCATACCTTTTTTTCATTTTCTAACAAAAAAATGGTTCCACAGTTACAGGCTTACTTTGTCTGTGTGATTTAATACTGGGCTCTTTTAGAGAGCCATTAGGGAGGGTTTGAGGGGTTTTCCCTTTGGCCCTATTTTCCTCCCATGATCTCCCAGCTTGCAGAGCTGAAAGGGTACACACAATGGGGCTGTCCATGCTGACTGTCCCCCACTTCCTCAAGATGCATTGCCAGCAAGAAGCCACACCCCCTCCCTCAAGCATGGCAAATGGTTTTCCTATTCTATACCAGAGAAATTGCACTTCCCATGTACTTCCCGATCCTCTCCATCATCCAAGAGAGAGGTAGGTCACATCCCTTCACTCCTTTTTCCTCTCTGCCTGGCTTCTCCATGTTCAACTAGGTCACAGTAAGGTCTCTATCCCACTTCACTACAGAGCCAGGTAATGATATTTGTCATACTGCTTTACAGGGTGGTTCACTTTCAAAAAACATACCTGAGATTTGGAGAGGAGACTAGCTGGCTGAGCACGAAGGGTAAAGTGTAGAGCCTAATAGCCTGAGAAAGTTTAGATACTAAGATGGCTTGAAAACCTGTGATTTTAGTACAACTGTTTGATGAAGATAGGCATGATTATCTAGATATGCTACATTAAGTACATAACTTTAATTTGTAGGCATTACATTTGCCAGGACCAGATTGTATTCTGGCAAGCAGATATTTTTTGTATTAGAGTGACAGTTGTATCCCCCAGGTTTTTGCATAAATTGGCTTTGGTATGTTAGTAGCCATTAAAGAATCGAGTAGCGATCCTGGTGACATCTTGACCTTTTCAGTGAATATTCAGTTACCCAGATTTTAGAGAGAGCCCTATAATGCTTTGTCAAGACATTGGGTAAAAAATCTACTTTGTACATTTCTCTCTTGTACCTTGGTTCAGAGTTTTACAAATTGGAGTGAAAGAAAAACCTATCTGATTTTATTAGCTGTATTCAGATCAAAGCAGCTATGATTTTGTAGAGTTGAAGAGACTTGTGTCGCATAGTCTCCATCTTCCTGTAAGGGAAGATCTTTTCCAGCATTGGGGCAAGATTCTACATTTATCACTATAGTTGGTATCACTTCTGTATGGGAATTTGAGATATGTTTTCTGCACAGGTTTTACAGGTTCTTCAAGATGCATGTATTAGTAGATCTTACTTGTTAATATGTATGAACTTCTCTTATCATTGTGAAAGTATTGCCTGTAACACTACAAGTTGAACTGCCACATATCCTGGATTACTTCTCTGAATTTCTATGTGATACATGAGTTGAACCAGGGTTGAGACAGAGGCAGGAGCACCCACTTAACATAGGATGAGTCTGGTTGAGGTTAAGCTTACTATGGACAAATGTACTAACCAAGGGAGCTCATGAAAGGGGGCAGTATTCTTGTCTGCCTTATTGAACCATCCAGCAATACTTTCTTGAATCATGTATGAGCTGTGTGGTCCTGCTTGTCTGATAATTCAGAGAGTCTTAGTTTCTAAAAGATGTGTGAAATTTGCAAAGTTCCTTGATTATAAAGTGTCCTTATTCAGGTACTCTCACTCTCTTTTGATGTACCGATAAAACATATTACTGAACTTGATGTTGATTGCTCAATTTTTATTTTTTTATTTTTAATTTTTTGACTTGAGTTTAGACATGCTGGACATGTTAATTATGAACCAGCTGTGAAAATGTCTTGATTGTAGTTTGTTATTCATTGGGTGTACTGTGGATTAGAACAAGGGTCCATCCTGGCTTATTTAATCTTGCCTGGGAGTCTCTGGGGTGTTATTGTTTTCTGTATTGGGCAAACTTCTTTCAGAACATGGAGTTTTCTTTCTCATTTAAAAGAGGCTTTAATTACTCCTGTTCTCAAGAAACCTGCTTTTGATTGTAGCATATGGGGATTTCTTGCTGTTCTTTAAATGCCCAGTTTTTGGGAATGTTACTGCAAAGGTAGTGGTACACAGATTTGAATTCTGGTTTGCTGCTCCTAACCTTTTGCACTATTTGTTTCTAGTATTTGATCTGGATACAGTATTAATACTATGCTTGTTAGGGTGATTCTCGACCTCTTCATTGCTAAGGATGAAGGATTATACACTGTTATGTTCCACTTACTCTGTCAGAAGATTTTTATATTGTGGATCATGGGCTCCTTCGAAAGTGGGGCTCCTTTGAAAGCATCTTCCATTCTATTAAGGCTGTTGTGCTCAAGTGGTTTACCTGTTTTCTTTGATTATATCTAGAAGACATACCCCCTCAACTGGGGTATTTTTTCTTTTTCCTTTGGTCGTCTTTTTATGGTTATCTTCTTTTTATGGTTACCTAGAGTTTGTCATTCAAGAAGGGAAAATGTCAGTGTTGGAGGCAGGTTCCCCATATGGATTGTCATGAATAGTCTCTCTTTTTGTCTAGGTGCTTCCAGTGACCATATGTCGTGTATCATTTGTAAAGTGTTTGTGCCAAAGACTCTTAGAACTCTGTTGTCTTTCCTGGCCATCTATCTCGAGAACCAGAGGCTTAAACTGTTAGCCTAAGGTAGCAAGGTGGAATCTTCTCACCCTAAGGTACCATTAAGCAGCAAGAAGGCCAAGAAATCTCAGTCAGATTCTTTGGCTGTCCATCCTACACCAGACATTTCTTTAGAAGCGAGTGATAGCTCTGTAGGCCACCTGGTATCTATGTTGGATTCTTCTGCCATGACCCTGTTGGAGGCCGGCATGGCTCTTTCCTTGAATTCATCCTCTGAGGCTTTGTAGGTGTCTGTTCCGGACATTAGGAGGGAGCCACTGTAGGTCATTTCAGAGGGCCGTATAGGGATGCTGCAGATTTTGGCCAGGAAAGAGGTTCCAGGTACTCTTACTGAATTTTGTCAAGGGTCTCAATCCCAGGTGATTTTTAGGGGCACAAGAAAAAGCACAAGACTAAGCATACTTCTCTGTTCCCTATGGGTCCTTATAGGGAATGTCAGACGTTTACTCAGGGTCTGTTTTAATGCCTTAATAGCACTGAAGCCTCCCCAAGGGGCTTCTGTGTCAACTCCCTCTTGGACTTCTGCAACTTCCAAAAGAGCTAGGGAACCCTGATTTCCCAGATGAGGATTCAGACTATTGTGAATGATCCTTGTCCTGTTCTTCCCAGATGCCTTTGGCTTTAGCTTATTATTTATTTTATTTATTTGCAGTTTGTTTTCCACGATAGTCCATTGGGCTACAAGGAGCCCATTTTTAATGGAGTCCTGGGGAGAAAAGCTCCAGAGAAATACAAATACATAGTACAGAAAGAGCACAAATCCATAATATACATTTCAATTAAATGTTAAATACATATTTTGTATAGTACAAACCCATATTGCACAATTCATATAGATGCTATATAATGCAGAAATAAAAGATTTTCATTAGAAAAATTACATCAGGTTAGTTTTTTTTTTTTTTAGGAATTACAATGAGATAAGGATGTAAAACTTTAGGAGGTAGTGACAGGCAACAAAGTTTGGAAAGTTAGGAAGAAAGTGTGGTAGTATTAGGTTGGATGAGAGCAAGAGCATTTCCATTGTGAAGTAAGGTGCAAGTGCAGTGAGGTTTTAAACAAGGAGAGACTGCTGGTGGTGTGGATGGGAGAAGGGAGAGAGTTCCGGAGGCGTGCAAGAGAGAAGGACATCAACTGATTCCCAGCAGGATGTGTTGGTTTATACAGTTTAATTAGGTTTTGGGAATTGGATCTTAGGAGTCTATCTGGTTTATGCATTTCAAAGGTATTTGCTAGGGAGGGGCAGAGAGACGGGTTATGAATGAGTTTGTGTGCTTGGATGAGCTGGGTATATATGAGGAAGTTTGGTAATTCTAGCCAAGTTATTTGGTGAAGGGAATTACAGTGGTGAGAAGAGGCTATATGGCCTGCTGCAAATTTGGATATTTTGTTATAACAAGATGAGAGTTTTGTTTTGAGGGAAGGTTGTAGGCTGGTTAGGATAGATGCACCATATAAAAGGGATGGGATGAGGTGTGTATTAACTAATGTAATCCTGGTGGTGGGAGAGATAAAGTGACTGTGGCGGTAAAGCATGCCTAATTTTTTTTTGGAGGGGGGTTGATATTTGCTTGTAGATGCTTATCAAATTTTAGTTGATTGTCAATGATAATTCCTGGTAATTTTTTGTCAGAGACTATTTCTAGGGGGGTATTGTTATTGCTGGTAATTATGAAGGATTGTTTGTCTGGGGAAGAGGTTTTGGATGCATTGAATAACAAGTTTTGTTTTGGTTGCATTAAAGGCTAGATTGTTGTTGAGCATCCACTGTTCAGTGGAACAGAAGGCGGCCTGTGTTAGATTAAGAGTTGTGATGGAAGGGGAGGAACAGATTATAGTAGCATCAGCGGCATATTGGATGAGACCGGAGTTAGGAATGGCTTGGAAGAAATCATTTATGAATATGTTGAATAGTGTGGGGCCTAGAATGGAACCTAGGGGGGATGCCTGTGGATGTATTAAGGAAGGGTGAGGTAGCACTTTTCCATTTAACTGCTTGTTGCTTGTTTGTGAGATAGCTTGAGAATCAGTGTGTAGAGGAAGGGGATAGGTTAAGTTTAGAGAGTTTGGTAAGAAGGAAGTTGTGGGAAATAGTGTCAAATGCCTTAGAGAGGTCGAGGAAAAGAGTGGATACAAAGTGGGTAGAGTCGCAGGTTTTGTTGTTTGTTTCTAGGAAGGAGAGGAGGGCAGTGGAGGTACAATGACCTGGTCTAAAGCCATGTTGTGTGAGGGTAAGAAGCTGATTATTGATGAGGTAGGATAAGAGCTGTTGATGTACACACTTTTCAAGTAGCTTAGAAATAGGGGATAGAATGGTGATAGGGCGAAAGTTTGGGATGTCATTATTATTGCCACCTTTATGGAGAGGAATAATAAAGGCCTTCTTCCAGAGCTGGGGGACCTGGCTTACTGAGATAGACCAATTAATTAGTATGCTGGTAGGGAGAGCAATGTCTTCTGCGGCTACTTTTAGGAAGTAGGAGGGAATTTCATCAGGGGCATTGGAACCAGGTTTTGGTTTTAGGAGAAGTTTTTTTAAGGTGGATATAGAAATGGGATTGATAGAGAAAGATGGAGGTTGGGGGCAAGAGATGCTAGGGGGGGTTATAGAGGTGTTGGTGAAGGATGATGTTAGCTTGCTTATGGAATCTATGGAGAGAGAGTTAAATTGGGTGGCCAAGTCCATGTCAGAGGCATCTGGGTTGGGGTAAGGATTTTCTTTTTTCCTGGGTTGAGGAGAGATGAGATTCCTTTCCAAAATAGTTTGGGATTGGTGGTGTGGTTGGTTTGGAGAGTGGAGAAATAGGCTTTGCGGTCTAAGGTAATAAGTTTTTTGACTTTATTTCATAGTGTTTTATATTCATTTAGGGCGATAGTGGTTTTATTTTTATGGTAACGTGTCCAGGCTTTGTCACGGAGTCACATAGTAGCTAAGGTGTTTTTGGTTAACCAGGGTATAGGGTTACTTTTTGCACATTTTGTTTTTAGAAGGGCAAAGGAGTTGCGCAGGTTTGTGTAAGTAGAGTTAAAGTAGGGTAGAGTATTATCTAGGGAAAGAGTTTTTAATGGGTTCCAGTTTGTGCTTTTTAGTGCATTTGAGAAGGTTTCAGCATTGAAGTTCTTTAAGCAATGAGTGGAAATATAGGTGTGAGTTACTTGTATAGAAGAGGGAAGACGGTGGGCAAAAGTGGGGAAATGGTCAACTAGTGGGTCAGGGAGAATACCACTATCAGAGATATAGTGATATCCAGTCTATTGTAGTTCCAGTGGTGGAGTTCTTGGAAGGCCTGGTAGTGGAATTGATTATTTGTGTAAAGTTATATAAGTTAATATTGAGTGAGTTAGTGGGAGACTGGATTGTGGCCTAGTTTATGTTCATGTCCCCCAGGATTATGGTTTCATGAGTGATGTTGGTTGAGACCCAGGAGAGAATATCTTCAATGGATGAGATATTGTCACCAGGGGGAATATAGAGGGAGAGAACAAATATGAGTTTATGCTTGTTTAGGTGGAGTAGGGCTGGTATTATTTGTGCCTTGCCAAATTTGGGAAAGTGTTTGGTATAGGGGGTGACTAAGAGGGATGCTGAGTAAAGGAGTGCTACACCACCTCCCTTTTTTGTGTTCTGTCATTCCTTAACATGCTGTAGTTGGGAGGAGTTATTTCAGAATCTTGTATGTGGGGCTTAAGCCAGGTTTCTGAGATGGAGAGAATATCGGGCTAGTTATGTAGAAGCCAGGCATGAAGGTTTGAAATTTTGTTACACAGGCTCTGAGCATTTAGAGCTGAGAAGTGGAGGGGTTTGCCTGTTGCTTGGGGGTTGGATGCAGTGTGGTAGAGGGGCCTGGGTTTGGGTGGATGCCCCCAGAGAGAAGAATAGAGATACGATGATGGATGAGGTGTTTGGTTTGTTTGGGGTGTAGTATACAGGTAGAGAGTTTTCTGGTTATTAGACTAGTGTAGTTGGGAACAGTGTTTTTAGAGTTAGGTAGGAGTCTATAGGGGAAGAGCATGCTAGTGTTGAGGGGGTAGAGACTGGGAGATATATGAGTAACAGTAGATGTGTACCTTCTAGAGAATGGGGTAGTGGTGTGAAATGGAGGGGGGGGAGTGGTTTGCATTAGTAAGTTGGGTGATATAATTTAGATAAGTTAAGGTAATTAGAAGTATTATTTGAGTAAGCAGGGATAGAGATTTGAGGGTCATGATGTTGGATATTAGAGTAGAAGTAGGGGTGATTTAAGTTGTGGAGTTAGTTTGAGTAAGAGATTATAGTTTAGGTTAATTGTTTAGTAGTTTATCAGGATAAGTTGTGTTTGGCAGTAAACTCTGAAAGGTAGGCTTACTATAATGGGTGAACTGTGGGAGGAGATTTTGGGGGTATGATGGGTAGTTTGGATTGGATGGTGGTAGTGGTGGGAGTGACTAGCTAAGTATAAGTGTAGGGTATGCCTCTCAAGTGTACCTCAGTACAAGGAACGTACCTCATTTGGGGTCTTAAAAAGTTCATGTTTCTCGAAGTTCCTGAATGTTCCACATTGAAAGACTCTGTCACACATTCAGTGTTAGGAATTTTTTTTAAGTGAAATCCATTGTAAATAGAAATTAATCATGTAAAGTAATTAAAAGATCTTTATAAGTAAAACCAGCATATTTTAACTATCCTATGGCCTTCCTAGTTGAAGTTGTTAGTAAGCCATTAGTATGTGTTCCTCATTTTGCCTATTTGTTCCACATTATGAAGGCTAGTGTTCCTCATTTTGGACATGGAAGGTTGAGAGCTATGTTGTAGAGGTATTGGGGGTGTGTGGGATTAGAGCCAAGGAAAGGAAGAATCAAGGTCAACAGTGAAAAACAATCAGTGGGAGTGTAAGGTAAGTTTAGACAAAAGTATGTAAGGGATATTCTAGCAGTGGTATAGGGAAAGGATTAGAGTGGTTCAGAGAGGTAAAAGATGGCGCCACAGGAAGGAAGGCAAAGTTAGAGAGTCAGGGGGAGGGGTTGGAAAGAAAAGAAAGTTAAAGAAACTGGGGAGGGGTTGGAATAGAGACTGGAGATGGATATCACAGTGGCCTAGCTGGTTGGAACCACTACTGACAGAGTCAGGTCAGCAGTGTGAAACAGCACTGAAACAATTAGAAAGGAAGCAGCTGTGAAAATCAGAGCTGAAGAGGGAATGATAGCAAGCCAGAGATGGAAATGTTGCAGATATAAGTTTAAAATCTGGAGCTTTTCTCCGCGGGCCTCCACTGAAAATGGACATAGATCCAGTTGGACCAGCCTGGTCAACAAATGTAAAATAAAATAAAAATAAAAAAATAAAATTAGGAGACAAAGGAAACAGAAGATGTACTAAGGGTTAAACAGCACTCTAGAGTGTGGCTGCCAACATTAAACCTACATATACTGGAACTGTTGAGAGTTAAAACATTAAACTAAAAGCTGTTGGTTGTTGTATCTTTCGGCTTTTTCCCGATTACGGGTCGCCACAGCGGAACTCCGGTCCGCTAATGATTGGCAGTAGATTTTTATGTACCGACTTGCCAGGCCTGGCGCACAACCTTCAATGAAGGTACGCCCATTCACGCATGTCTCCACACAGAAGACGCTTTAGCTGAGAATCGAACAGGACAACGTCTTACTGTGAGGCGACAACGCTACCGCAGCACCTACTATTAGTTAAAACAGCAAGGAATGTGGTAGACTGCTGGCATTGTGTTGCCTCCTGGTGGCCAAAGTAAGTTACTATAGCCAGAAAAAACTAACCTGTGTGTATGCTCATCTGCCCCGTAGTAATACTTCAAATAAGAAGCAGTTTACTTTTTTAAAAGCAGATAGTTTTAAAAACAGATTCAGAGTGTGGATACATTGCAATAGAAGGAACACCTACAGTTTAGAAAGCTGTGCTTTTTAGTTTGTTTTTGGAGCTGCTTCTGGCAGGTAACTGAAGCAGATTTATACTCTTTTTACAAGGTATTTTGCTGAGCGAGTCTGTTGGGCAGGGGATGACCACAGTGTGTTTAACCCATCAGGAGAAGAGTTTAGAAAGCCATGCTTTTTAGTTTATTTTTGGAGCTGCTTCAGGCAGGTAACTGAAGCAGATTTATACTTTCACAAGTTATTTTGCTGGGCGAGTCTGTTGGGCAGGGATGACCACAGAGTGTTATGGTTCTGATGAAGAAGAGTCTGTGAGTCCTGAGTCTCCTTTTGAGGAATTTTCTTTTGGAGACACTATAGCTAGAATGATGGAATGCTTTGTGGAATTCTTCTCAAGTATCTGATATCCAGAAAAGGTATTATGAGCTGCTTCTGGTGGTCTCTCCTAAACCTTCTGCAGTAACTCCTGTGTTAGCTACTTTGTTAGATATCTTTATAGATACTTCTAAGTTTCCTGATTCTCAGCATCTGACTCCAAAGAAACCTGACAGGTTCTCTGAGTATTGCCAGTTCTTATTTAAGTGTCCTTCTGTTGGCTCTGCTGTGGTGTCAGTCTCCTCTGATAAGCCTTCCAAACTCTTGCCCTCTCCCAAGCTTCTGCCTTCAGATAAGGATAGTAGGGCAGTGGAGAGAATTGGTAGGAAGGTTTATACTGCTTCTACTTTGACTTTTGGGCCATCAATTACCAGACCTACATGACCAGATATGCTCTGGCCTTGATTGCCCAGGCTTGTCAGGTTCTTTCCGACCTCCCTGACTCTGAGGCAGCATCATCATCTTCTCTTTCTATTTTGGGCTCTACATCTCATGTGGCTCGTCACTCTATCAAGTCTAGTTATGATGCTGCTGATGTGTCTTCCAGAGCTACTGCCTTTGGGTTTGTCATGACCTGTTATTCTTGGCTTCATCTGTAGTCATTACCTTAAGGCTGAGTTGCTGGATACTCCTTCGAATAATAAAAATCTCTTT
The DNA here is from genome assembly GCF_019279795.1 of Protopterus annectens. NCBI lineage: Eukaryota > Metazoa > Chordata > Ceratodontiformes > Protopteridae > Protopterus > Protopterus annectens. The sequence goes on along the minus strand of NC_056746.1, from coordinate 1,234,765,723 downwards.
GGGAATGCTGCTGCTGATATGTTTATGTCCCTTCAAGAAGGGAGTAATGCTTTGCAATGGTTTGCAGACATTAAACATATTTTTGTCTCTCCTATCTCTGAGTTCCAGAGGAATTAGCTTACTAGGCCTGCTTTTATTCGCAGGCAGCCTCATCAGGCCACTAAAGGCAAGACGGGTGGTAGGTGAGCTCCTCCTGCTAAGTCTTCTCAGGCTTCTGTGGCCCAGAAGCCTCCTTTATCTGACGAGCCTAAATGACAAAGCCTGTTTCTATTTGACATATCATATCCCCCCCCACCCCTTGGTCAGGTTCCCTTGTCTCTTTGGCTCTCCCTCTGTCTTCCAAACTGGCATCTCGCACCTTGGATTCTTGGGTTTTATCATCTGTCAGGGTTACTTCATGGTATGGAAGTTTCTTTCTCCTTTTTCAGGGATTCTCCAACCTCCTCTGGAACAACTTCCTCATTTCTCAGAGGTTCATGGGTCCCTGGTGGACCAGGGAACTGTTCAACCTGTCCCTCCTTCCCAAGTAGGAAAGAGATTTTACTCCAGGATGTTCCTAGTTCTTTGAAAGGAGGGCACTTGGACACCTATTCTGGATTTCGCCTTTCTCAGGGTTTCTTATTTTTGGATGCTCACTCTTCAAACCATGCTCCCTCTTTTAATACTACAGGCTTTTTTGGTGTCCTTGAATCTGAAGGATGCTTACCTTCATATTCCTAGTCACCTTCTTTTCAGGAAGTTTTTTATTTTACATTTCTCTTATCTCTTCCTCTCATTTTCAATTCTCTGCCTTGCCTTTGAACTCCCTACTGTCCCAAGGGTATTCACAAAATGCCTAGCTCCTGTATTTGCCTTTTGCAGGGTTCAATGCATTCAGATTGCTCCTTATCTATATGACCATTTGCTTCAGGGAGCTTCTATCAGTTGCCTGTTACAGGATTTGGAGTTCACCATCTCTCTCCTTCAAGATGTGGGATTCACTGTCAACTTCCAAAAGTCTGTCCTGACTCCCTGTCAAGGTCATGTCTATCTGGGTTGCAGGATTCAGATAGTACCAATGTTGGCACTGTTCCACCTCCAAAAGTTCTGCCCTTGATAGCTTTCTTGCAGTGTCTTCTTCTCCTGCCTGCTATTCCAGCCAGAGAGTTTCTTCGAGCCCTTGGATTCATGGCCTCCTGTACTCCAGTGCTCCCTCTTGCCACACGCGGAAGCTTCAGTGGCACCTCAGGTCAGTTTGGCTTCAGCATTGCCACCCTCTGGATTTCAGAGTGCCTCTCCTTCTGTTTCTGAAGCAGGAATTCAAGTGGTAGATACAACACCTTCAGCCCAGGCCTGCCATTTCAGCTTTTGGTTCCTTCTCAAGAACTGTTCACCGTTCCTTCAGACATGGGGTGGGGGGCTTCCTTTGGGTCACCTGAAAGATTAAGGTCTTTGCCCCCCCCTTAGAAGTTAGACCATATCAACATCAAAGAGGTGAGAGCCGTGATTTTTGACCCTTCACGCCTTTCACCACATGCTGTCTCCAGGCCCTTTGAAGGTTTATACAGGGAACACCACAGTGATGTGGTATGTCAACAAGCAGGGGGGTACAAAGTCTTACTTTCCCTGCAGGCTGACTCTCTAGGCCTGGGATCTGGCTATCAGTTAACTTTTCAGGCAGTGTATATTTCTGCTTTGAGCAGCTTCCAAAACATAGGCTCCCAAGTGGATACTTCACAGAGATGTGTTTCTGGACATAGCCCATTGGTGAGGTATTCCTCAGGTAAATATTTTGACATCCCCTCTGAGCAGGCAGCTCCCTGTTTTCTGTTCCAGATTGTCATGCCATATGGCATGTAAGATGGACACCCTTTCTTTTCCTTGGAAGGGGATGTTTCTCAATGCCTTCCCTCCATTCCCATACTTCCAAGAATCCTGCAGACGATTCAGCTGGACTCACCAGAAATCTTGTCCCTTTTGGCCAGGATAGCACTGGTTTCCCCTTTTAATGCATCTGGCCAAGGGCAATCATAAGTTACCTCACTGTTTGAACCTTTTCACGCAGTAAAAGGATTCACACATCCATTCGAACTTGTCCAATCTTCAACTGGTGCTCTGGGTGATAGGGTTTTGATCCCTTTTAGGCATTTCTTTTCTGAGGACATGCTCAAGGTTTTACAGGAGGCAAGAAGACCTGCAACCAGAAAGCCTTGGGTCTAAATGGAGGAGATTTTCTGTCTTATGCCATGCTCATAGCCAGGACCCTTTTTCATTGGTAGTCCCTTTGGTTCTCTTCTCTTTGTGTGAGTTGCTTCCATCTGGCTTTGGCCCATTCTTATGTATAAGCCCATTTGTCAGCTGTTTCTGCCTGTCTGCCTTTGAATTGTCCTTTGGCTTCTCGTTTTGAGGTCAAACACTTTCTTAAAGGTGTCCTACATCTTTGGCCTCCAAGGAAGCCCATTCCTCCTCCTCCTCCTCCTCCTCCGTTGGACCTTAAGTTTGTTTTAGAAAAAGTAACCCAGGCTCCTTTTGAGCTTGCAGTATCTGCTTCTCTGCAGTATTATACCTGGAAGACTGTCTTATTGCTTGCTTTTACTTCTACTTGGAGAATTTCTGAGCATCAGGCCCTTATGGCCATCCCTCCTTTTGATTTTTCACAGGGACAAGGGTGTCCCTTTGTACTAACCCTTCTTTTATGCCCAAGTTGGTTAATGAGTTGTCTTTTAATCAGGCAGTACAACTCCCTTCCTTTTTCTCCCCTTCTCAGTCTACTAGTGAGAGGGTCCTACATGCATTGGATTTTCACAGACAGGTCAGGTGGTATTTGGATAAAACTAAGGTCATTTGCAAGTCTGACCGTTTTTATTTATTTTTTTTTTTGTTTCTTTTCATCCCAGGACATTGGGTTTGGCTGTTTCTAAGCAAACCATCTCCTCCTGGATTTCTGAGGCATTTTCTTTTGTTATTATTTGCATGGCAAATGCCTGTCTACTACCATTAGGACTCACTCCACTAGGGCTGTTGCCTCTTCTGATGCTTTCTTCAAGGGGTTGGACACCAATTCCATTCTTGAAGCTGCTACTTGGTCTTCAGTATATATCTTTACTAAGCATTATATAAATTGGATATGGTTTCTAGGGCTAGAGCAAGTTTTGCTTAGGGCCATTTTCATGGGTTTAATGAGGGCTTTTCCCAGCCTTCCACCTCCCAGTACTTTTCTTGAACTTCTGTATTCTTTCTGTGCTGAAGAATACTGTAACAGTGATATAGAAGGACATAGTACAGTTGCATAAAATCTTACCATAACAGTAGATGTCCTTTTCTTCACTGTTGCAGTGTTCACTCCCGCCCTCCTTCCAGCCCCCTTTTTTTCTTTTGGGCTTTGTTTTGGCTTGTGTTCGGGCCAAGCATCTTCCTTGTCCATCTGCATTTTCTCCTCCTGGATGTACATAGCCTCCTTTGCCCTATGTTCTCTACTGGTGCAATTCAGTTCTGAATAACTGCATCCGTATGTTACCTTTTATGCCTTGCGTCCTGAATGGGGAGCATGTGTGTGATGTATGACACACAAAATATCTAATGGATTTGGTATACTGGCCAGACATTGGTTGTCCTTGGCAGGAGATACCTACGATGAAAAATACTGAACAGTGAATAGAAGGACATCTACTGTTATAGTAAGATTTTACACAACTGTACTTTTTTGTGTATCAGGCTATATTGCAGGGCAGATTGTAAGAAGTGCTGTCACACTGTTGTTATTAAGCTGTTTTAACCATTTCCCTTACTTCTTTAACAAATGTAATAAGTAAGTAAATAAATCACTCAATAGCATTTTGTGTTTTTCCCTCCTAGTCACACCGGGGAGAAGCCATTCCAGTGTATTGTATGTGGTCGTGCCTTTGCTCAAAAGTCCAACGTCAAAAAACACATGCAGACTCATAAAGTCTGGCCATCAGGATTGGGGTCCAGCATTTCTCGTAACCCCATAACAATGCAAGTGTTACCTATGGATCCAAATGAAGAACCACCAGAAGTAGATGATCAAAGTGCAGGTCTGTCATCATTGTATTCTTGTCTATATGGTCACTCTTATTTTTGCCTACATCATGTAGCCTAATCTGCAGGTATGTTTTAGCTATGTTCATTAATCAGAAGTGGCATGTGAATGGTCTGTGGAAAGCATATTACATATTTGGCATATTTCATAAAAATGTGCACGTTGATAAAAAAGAACAGTGCTTAAAATGGCTCATGTATTTCTGTGCTTTCATTTATGGCACATTTGTGGAGAAATAGTTGTGCTTCATTTTTCTACCCTTAAGAAAGGTAATAAAGTACTTTACAGCAGATGTCTGCCTACTTCATAACATCTATCATTTCATCTCCTGATGATTTTATATGTGATCCATAACATTTTGTATTCTCTTCCATACCTCCTTCTGTACTCACTTCAACTTTATTTTGAATCTGATATCTTGGTATATGCTTACTATTTTATGTTTCATGTCTGCAGCTAAACTGTAATGAAAGTGTGCTGTACATAACATTGTGTGGGCAGCTGAATGTCTGTATTTGAAAAGTAGTTAGTGGAAGCAGTTAAGTTGAATTTTGATTTTTTTTTCTTTTCCTGCTGCTAACATCTTATTCCCTGCACTGGCATGTAGTGTATTGTTGAGCTTTCTTTATATATATATATATTATTGCATGAAGCACTGTGTCTAGCTTTATTACTGTGTTGATCCATCCATGTGCTCTGTCCTCCAGTGGGTTCAGAAAAAGCAAAAACGCATTTTTTTCCAGTTGAAGGTTTATTTCCATAACTAGGAGTCATGGTTGAGCAGGATGGATTTAGAAGTAGGGGTCATCAGACAGAACTTCATAATGCCCAGATTCAATGCTTTTCCACTTCGTTCTTCATCCCAGACTTCGATGCATGTTAGTGTATAAGCTTGGGAGCATGAACAGAGCAAATAACTGTGACCTCTTTTTTCTTCTTTTTGCACCTGTCAAAAACGTATGGCTTTTTTTATTACTGTTTCCATCATAATGCTTCATGCAGCCTGCTACTGGTCAGAGATGCCCTGCAGATCTCCTGAGGCAGGAAAGGCAAGAAGTATTTTAATTAATCAGTGCTCCCAATATGGCCGGCTGGCTGATGACTTGATCTTCTTCTCTAACCTGGGTTATCATTGTTGAAGAAGGTATGATGCTTCGGGACTTGATAAGGCTTCGTCATCACTGAGATGACAGATTTATTTTAACTTCAGTGGTATATTCTGTTTTGATTAACAGAAATGATGGAATGAATTGCTAATTACAAACTAAATTTAAAAAAAAACAAAATATTCCCTCTAAAGACACCTACACCTTTTTCAATGCTACCATTGATAGGACGAGTAAGGACAGAAGAAAGAATAAAATATTTGGGGATTGACTTCTCAACTGAAAATAGAGAATTTTTTATCAACAATATTAAGGCAACTGGAGACCGAATAACAATGGATTTGAAAAGATGGAGTAAGTTGAAGCTACCGATGATGGCAAGAGCAGCGATAATAAAAATGAACGTTCTCCCCAGAATGCTATATATTTTTAGAGCAGCACAACTTAAAATCACGGAATCCTTTTTTAAGCAGTTTCAGATAGGATTGGGGAAATTTCTGTGGGAACCCAGAAAAACGAGAATATCCTATGAGAAACTGATGGCTCCTAAAATGAGGGGGGGGGGTTGGATTTACCGGATTTTGAGATGTATTATACAGTGATTCAGGCCAATAGGATTTTAAGGGTGTCTTACTTACAGTGAAAATAGAAAATGGATACCCAAATGGGTACTGCTAAATTATAAACATATAAAAGGGAAGGGAATTAATGTTAAAGCTGTACCATTTTTGAATATAAGAACATTGAGTAAATATGAGTTAATGGAGCACATCAAGGTATGGGCAATGGCGACTCAAACTCTGTTTGCCTCCTTGAACCTTTTAAAATATATGATGATGTTTCAACCGTTTGATGGGAATCCCAATATGACTATTGGTAATCAACTGATAGACTTAAAGAAATATCCATTTATTAAGGAATTAACTGTAAGGGATTTATACCCCTTCTTAGGAGTAGCGGTACATGATATCTTAAAAGAGATGAATCTTCCCATTTCTTATTTAATTATAATGAGGCAGTTAAAAGATTTGGCCATAAATTATTTTACCAGTTCTGAAATTAAAAAAGAGGAACTAGTTATTTCATGTCATCTGTGGGAAGCATTGCAACAAGACAGAAAATATATATCCTCAGCGTATAAAATGGCAAAAGAGAGAAAATATAATAATCATATTCTGTTATCGAAATACTGGAAAGAGAAATTGCCATCCCTAGACGACAGTAAAATAGTAGAGGCGTTTAACTTAACATTAAAATCCATATCTCTTCAAAACCTGGTCTTTACTCAACTGATATTTAACAATGCATATTATACCCATCTAACACTTCATAAATTTGATTCAAAAAAGTCACCTAAATGTCCACAGTGTGTAGATCAGACAGCAGACCTGTTACACATGTTCTGGAGTTGCAAGTGCATTTATAAATTATGGAATTCATTAAAGTTACAGCTACAAAAATGGGTTACCAAAACTCAACACTCTCCTGGGAATTTCTGATTTTACATATTCCACGGAGAATTTGGACAAAACAAAAAGATTGTAATTATGAATATTAGTTTACTAATGAAATTATATATAGCCACAAATTGGTTGAACCCAGCACAGGTGTCGTGGCAAAATTTCAGGCTGTTAGCGATTAAGCATATATTAGCGCACAAATTGTTAATTAGAAATAATAAGAAAAGTATAAACAGCATAAAAATTTGGGAACAAATCTTTAATATTATTTTGGAGTAGCGGTTCCTATCCACTTTCCGTCAGGACATTCTGTATGTGTACCAACACATTCTTGGATTAGATAGAAAATGTAGAAATAATACAAATTATTGGCTTGAGTTGGTTTATAATTGTCTATAGTAGATGCTTTTATGTTTAATTTTTTGTCATTTTATTTTCCTGTACTTGGTTAAAATGATACTTATTATTAATGTATAATAGGGAAATTCAAAATGGAACTAAAACATTGGAAGCAGTATTGTACATAATGTAAATAGAGTGTGAAATGTATAATGGTTTTGCAAAACAATAAAAACGATTATTGAAAAAAAAGAAATGATGGAATGGATGCAAGCATGTACTTATTTGTTAATTAAAATTTACCCAGGTGTGTTAAGTATATTGTTTTAAATTTAAATTTTCTCAGAGGAGGGTCATTGTGATGGTAAAGCATATGATTTAGGTCTCTCCACCATGTGTGCTCTTCCTTCTTGACCAGAAATTTCATTAGTTTTACTTATATCTGATTGAAAGCTTAAGTTAGACTTATTTATGTCCATTTGAAAATCTTGTGCTCTCAGTGCTGCCCGAAGACCTTATCAGCATCTTCATTTGTACCTTCTTGGTGTACCATGTTGAATTCAGGAGCACAACTGTGGATGGTCTTATCAGCTACTGTGGGGCAGTGGGACAAAGCCCTGACTGTGGCCTGGGTGATCTGAACTTGATTAGCTGGATGCTTGGTGGAGCTGTAAGGAGAGTGTCGCTTTCGTGTTGGTACACGAATAAACGAGTCTTTGTGGGTTAAAAGCTGGAGGTTTGGAAACAAGTTAACTTTTGAATATGTTTGATAGATTTGAATGTGAACTCATGTCATTTATTATTAAAATTAACTGTGTGAATATTGACAAGTACTTGGATGAATTGACCACACTGAGTGATGAGATTTTGAATGATTTGTTATTTGACAGTAATGTGATTAAGTACAATAATATTTTTAAGAAAGTAGAAAATTATGTTAAGGGAAATCTGGAAAGGAAAAAGATGGCTAGGAATAATGATGAATACTGTAATAAAACTGCTTACCCTTTATCTAATGCCTAGTATGATGTGCATGAAGATAGAAGTAGAGAAAATAGAAACCAGAACGAATTAGAATGCAACAATCAGTATGATTACGGAATGGGGAATTCACAGGAATGTGAACCGGATGATTATGATAGGAATTACCCCCCCCCCCACCCCTAGCCCTCCCCCCATTTTGGCGTCCTGCAGACTACTACAGAACCAGAAACGAGAAAGAGAGACTTTTTGTGCTAACTGCAAGTACTTTTTAGTGAATTTTCAAATTTTTGCTGCTTTTGGTAGTTTTTATTACCTGCACTTGTCAGAAAGCTTAAAAAGTAAACTAGCTACTTATTTCACTATATTTCTGCCTGTAAATCATTTTCCAGTTGTGCATTTGCCTTGCTTTATTTAAAAAGTTTAAATTTTCAAATTTCTAATTTTGCAAAGTTTTAATTGAGTTTACTGTTCTGGGCTATACACTCAAGTGCATTAGCCTTTCTGTGCTTATTTACTGTATAACTGCATTGTTTAGCCTTATGTAACCAAAAAAAAAAAAAAAAAAAAAAAACATGTTATCTTGTTTGCTAATTTCCTGCCTTTTCTAACTAGAAAAGTCCAGTTTCCAGGCTTTGCTGGTTTCAGGACTTTAGTTTCCGTGTTCAGAGCTATCCAGACCTTGCTGTGGTAGAGGGAAGTCCTACTGCTTACCAGTGAGAGTAGGAGCATTGCACGGCCTACCTAACACTAGAGGAGTGGTTTCCAGATCTGAAATTGCAATTTTATTGGCCATTTTGGGCTGATTTCTATCCCTTTCAACTTTCTGGCATAAATACACATGTTTGCGCACCGTGGGGCTAAGGTTAAACTATTTCCAGTGTCAGAAATTCTGCTCTTTGAATTTTCCCGTAGAACTAACTAGTTTATCAGCAATAGCACTAAAATCTGTATACCTGTAACTAGCACTTGCTCTAAAACTCGCTAAAAAGCACTAGGAAGCCTTAATTTGTTAGAAGCACTCGCCTCTCCTTGGTAATAAGGAGAAAATAGTCGTAGGCACTAGACAGCCTACAATTGCAAGTACCTTGCCAAAAAGTAAGGGAAAACAGCTCTTGTACTACACAAAGAAAGCACCTAACCATGCATGTCCAAGGGTCAGCTTCCGGTGATTTCTCCTGTCCACGTGGTGAATCTGGGCATACTGGGGCAATGCAGCAATTGCCTCATGTACACAAACAACCCTCTCCTCCTACCACCAAACACTGCAACCTGCGAGAGATGCACTTCCATAACCAAACTGGAAGCAAAGCTTTCTTCAGCCAAGATTGTGCTAGACAGTCAAGAGGAGAAGGTCATTTTGGGTCATTTCCTGTTTTTTCCAGCCCCCTGCTATAAAGCACGCGTTAGCGCGCTTTAGCGTGGAGTTGCCACTGTTGCACACAAGAGCAGCGGCGGTTAAACAATTCGGGCTACCTAAATTCCACTCTTCAAATTTTGCCTTAAAACGACCTTCCTCGAACTGTACTGCCGATCTAACCAGCGTATCCTATAACTAAAAGCTTCATCTCTACTTGATTCCCAAGTAGACTATTCTCTATCTGTAAAGCCTAGCACTTGCTCCTACAGTACTTGCACCTTGATAAAGCACTATTATTATAGATAGTACCCCACCAGCCTAGAACCCACATCCCCCGGAGTCTTTTGTAAGTTTTTTTTATCTATTGCTTCTAGCATGTCGAGGGATCAGTTGCTAGTGTCCTCTCCTGCTCAACTGGTGAACCTGGGAATATTGAGGCAATGTTACAATTGCCTCATGTACACAGACAATCCTCTCCTTCTCCCACAAAACACAAATACATGCGAGAGATGCAACTATACGGCCAAACTGGAGGCTGAGCTCTCTCACCATAGGACTGGCAAGACCAGACAGGAGGAGAAGGTAACCACACACACTACATACCCAGTCACACATAGTACCATCACAACTTCAAATCATACACATAATCACACAAAGACATACTCGGAGGCTCTGACCAAAAATCTACCAAAACAGCAGAGGCCTCCAAAGCAGACACCCAAACAACTACAACCTCAGGACCCAACACATGCAACACATAGACCACACAGTCAGAGTGTCAAACAGTCACAGCCCTTAAGGCCAAACACAATGCCAGACACACTAGTCATTAGTGACTCCATAGTCAGGCACACTGATGTCCCGCTCACCAGACTGAGTAAGGAGAAGGTCACAGTAAGCTGCCTGTCGGGCGCTAGAATCCGCCACATAACGCAAGCACTCAGGTCTCTCAACAGCAGGTACAAGTACGACTCAGTCATTGTCCATGCTGGTGTCAACGACCTGAGACGTATCTCCTTGGACTACATGAAATGAGACATTGAGGAGCTCTCTGATTATGTAGCCCAGGCAGGTATGACCCTGACCTTGAGCAGTATCCTACCTTCACCTAGAATGATGCCACAATACAGTGATAAGATGATCAGCTTTAATAATTGGCTTAAATTTTGGTGTCATTCAAAGGGGATCCAATGTCTGTCTGCCTGGGATGACATGCTGGACAAGCCACGCTGCTTCACAAGGGACGGCTTGCACCTGTCACCCCTGGGCTTCCGGATATTGGCAAAGGCTCTTGCCACCCCCAATAGTGCCTTTTTTAGGCAAGGCTCAAATTCTAAACCTACCACCCTAGAACACAAAAATGGAAAAAAACTAAGGGTAATGCTGCTCAATGCCAGAAGTCTCAATCTCAAGATGCACGCACTCAAGGCCCTTCTCAGTATGGAGAACATCGATGTCTGTGCTGTGACAGAAACCTGGTTCAAGGCTCCTGAGAGCACCCCAGCACTATCAGGTTTCACCTCATATCATGCGTTCCAGCCCCAAAATCCGGACAACACCAAGAAAGGAGGGGGGGTGTCCATATTCATAAAGGACACACACACCTCAAGGTTGGTGGCAACACACGATGCATCGTAGACCATCCAGGTGCAATTAACCATAGGCAAGACTGCTCTGCAATTTGTAGCATGTTACAGGCCACCCTCTCAAACTCAGGAACCTCACATGGCCTTCCTGAAAACACTGGAGGGGATAAATGTATCTCCAAACACCATCATACTAGGTGATTTCAACTACCCTAATATAGACTGGGAACACTACTCAAGCCCAAACACTCTAGCCCAAAGGTTCCTGGAGTTCATAAACTCAAATGCCATGGAACAACTAGTCACCATCCCCACAAGAGGAGAAAACATACTTGATCTCATCATCACGAACATGGGATCACAATGTTCAACACCGGAAGTATACCCCTCACTGGTGAGATCAGATCATAAATTAATCTCGCTGGAGGTCCTCACCCCGCCCCCACCTGAAATAAAAAAGACCACAGTGAAAAACTTCTCAAAAGCCGACTTCACACTTCTAAAAACTAGTGTGGTCTCCTTTAAGGCCCCTGAGCCAGTGGTAAACATTACTCAAACCGCTGAATCACTTACAAATGCCTTCTACCAGCACCTACAGGACTGCATGGATCAGGCAATCCCAAACAAAACTAAGACTCTTTGTATCAAAGGCAAGCGTCCAGTCTGGTGGACCCCAGCCATAAACAAGCTCTACAACAAAAGGAGGAAGCTACTACAAGATAGAACAAAATCCTTGAAAGGTAAGACACATTTGATCATTATAAGTAAAAAACTAAGAGCTCTCATAAAATCATCCAAGGCAAATTTTGAGAGAAAAATCGCCAAGGACTCAAAAGACAATCATAAGGCCTTCTTTAGCTATGTCAGAAACCTAGGAGGAAACTCCCAGATATGCTCAGAATTAATTCAAAATGATGTGAAGATTACTGAACCTACACACATTGCCAACATACTGGCTGACAGGTTCAGTGCAAACTTCTCCCCTCCCCAAAAGGAGAGATATCTATACCAGAGGATTGTAGCCCCCCAAACATCTCCAACGCCCAAGTGAGAACTGCACTCTCCAAGGCAAAAAACACAGCATCCATGGGACCGGATGGTGTCCCCAGCTGTGTGCTCCACGAACTCAATGAGGAATTAAACCCGCAGTTAGGACAGCTGTTTAATCTTAGCCTCACCTCAGGATACGCACTCCAAGGAGTGACGCTTTGGCGACTGTGGTCCCACTTCACAAGGGCGGTGCCTCCACCGACCCTGGAAATTACCATGCCATTAGCTTGACAAGCCTTATCTGCAAAGCCATGGAGAGGATCATAATGGAACTCATAAATAAAGACATAGGGAACTTGCAGACTTTGGATCCAACCCAGTTTGGCTTTGTCAAAGGCAGATCATGCCTTTTAAACTTGGTTGACTTTTTCGAAACAGTCACCAAGGCCATTGATGAGGGCAAGGCAGTCCATACAGCCTACCTCGACCTGGCAAAGGCTTTCGACACAATACCCCACTCAGGTATCATCGAAAAACTCATCAGCTTGAATGTAAACCCATATGTCACAAGATGGGTTGCAAACTGGCTAAGTGACAGAACTCACAGGGTCAGAGTTGCTGGTGCCATGTCAGACTCAAAGCCTGTCACAAGTGGTGTCCCACAGGGCTCAGTCCTGGGACCACTCTTGTTCGGCATCTACTTTTCTGAAGTACAAGCAAACACAAGAGGGTTATGGCTGACAAAGTTTGCAGATGACTGCAAACTGGGCGCCGTAGTCGAAAACACATCTGACACAGATATCCTTCAGAAGGGCCTCACAGAAACGGATAACTGGTGCCAGAGCCATGGCCTAAAGTTAAACGCCAAGGAATGCATAGTCATACCCTTCGGGAAAAACAAGGTTACCCCTAGCTACCATATAGGTGGCAATCCACTGAGCACAGAAGAAGTCATCAGGGATCTGGGGACCCAGGTTGACAGTAACCTTTCGTTTGACACTCATGTTGCCAAAGTAGTTAGGAAAACCTTCTACATTGCCCACCTGATCATGAAGGGATTCACATCTAGATCTAGGGAGGTCATCGTCCCCCTGCACTCATCACTCATTAGACCTATGATTGAGTACAATGCCCCATTCGGAATGTATCTGACCCGACACCTGCAGCAGCTGGAAAGGCCCCAAAAGTTCCTCACCAAAAGGATAAAGGGTCTCAAAATATGTCTTATGCTGCCCGACTGAAAGAACTCCAGCTCTATTCAGTCGCATACCGCTTGCTCAGAGGTGACCTGTGCCTGACATATAAGGCCATGTCAAACCCAGATTTGATGAATATGCTTCACCTCAAAAATCTAGATCCCTCAGAACCACAAGGGCGGAGACTTAAACCTTGACACGGTTATTAATAGAACGTGCTGGAGGGACAGATTCATCACCCAGAGACTCCTATGCTGTGGAACAAAATCCCGGTACATGTGAGGCAGAGCACCTCGCTGGCCTTGTTCAAGAGGAATCTTGACCAATGGATGGGAGATCGCAGATATACCCCAGGGATTACTTCAGTGTCACTGCTTGACAGAGGCACAGCAAAATAATAGGCATAGTCTTCTTCAAACTAAAGGGGTGGCGAAAGCCACATAACTATGGGCTAGGCTTATAAATGCCCTTGGGCAGATAGCCTAGTATGAACCTATGAACCTCAAACAACACATAGTCCTTCAAACATCACACCACCAAAACCCATACATAGCAACACAAAGCCCACATATGTGGAAGCTCTTAACATTAACCTGACCAAGCAACAAGGACCTCCGAAGCTGAAACGCGAACAAATACCACCCCCAGACACAACCAAAGCATTACATAGCTCACAACACCAGTGTGCCACCCAACAGCAGCCCCTAAAGCAAGACAACGTACCCAACACTTTAGTCATAGGTGACTCTATAGTCAGGCACACTGATGTCCCACTCACCAGGCTGAACAAGGAGAAAATTACAGTTAGTTACCTGTCGGGTGCCAGGATCCGCCACATAATGCATGCACTCAAGGAACTCCACAACAGGTACAAATATGACTCTGTCATTGTCCATATTGGAGTGAATGACTTGAGACATACTTCCCTGGACTACATGAAAAGAGACATGGAAGAGCTCTCGGACCATGTAGCCCAGGCAGGTATGACCCTAGCTATGAGTAGCATCCTGCCATTACCCAGAATGATACCACAATATAAGGACAAAATGATCAACGTCAATAATTGGCTAAGCTTCTTGTGTCATTCAAATGGGATCCAGTATCTGTCTGTCTGGGACGACATGATCGACAAACCACAATGCTTTGCAAGAGATGGTTTGCACCTGTCGCCCCTGGGATTCAGGTTGCTGGCTAAGGCTCTTGCCACCCCTATAGTGCTTTTTTTGGCAAAGTTCAAAGGACAAAACTACCACCGTAATGGGTACAAGCAAACAATATCTGAAGGTAATGTTGCTCAATGCTAGAAGAGTAAACCTCAAGATGCGCTCTCTCGAGGCTCTCCTAAAAATGGAGAACATCGATATCTGTGCAGTAACTGAGACCTGGTTCACAGCTCCAGAGAGCAACCCTGCAATAGGGTACAACTCGTACCACATTTTTCGGCCACCAAACCAGGACCGAAACACTAAAGGTGGAGGAGTGCCCTTATTCACCAAGAATATTCACACCTCCAGGCTGGTTGCTCAAAACAGTGCATCTGAAATTCTCCAGGTGCAACTAACACTAGGTAAGACTGCAATACAAATTGTAGCTTACTACACATCCCCCACCATGTCCCCAAGATTCTCACTACACCTTTCTAAACATACTGGAAAATATTAAGATACAACCAAACACCCTAATACTGGGTGATTTCAACTACCCTGCCATTAACTGGGAAGAGTACTCCTGTACCAACACCTTTGCTCAACGGTTCTTGGAATTCATAATTCCAGTGCCCTAGAGCAACTAATTCATAGTCCCACCAGGGTTACCAGTATTCTAGACCTGGTAATTACCAACATGGGAGATCAATGCTCCACATCAGTGGTCACCCCCTCGTTGGTCAGATCAGACCATAAGCTAATCACCCTTGACATCCACATCCCACCCCCCCACCCCCTTTAAGGAAACCTCTGTAAAAAAAAAAACTTCTCCAAAGCCAACTTCATGCTTCTCAAGTCAGAAGTAACAAACTCCATGACACGAAATGAATTCGAAAAACGGCAGCTCTCCACAAAACACCAATAAACCAACAACGGAGTGCAGTCACATGAAGGAAGATCTCCAAAAGTTAAAATGCACTTTTAATATATCACAACACGCAAAAACACTTCCACATTAACGCTCTTCACCAAAAATAGCGTTTTCGTCTCCTCACTGGACTTCATCAGATGCTAATACTAATTAAACACACATATTTATATACCTCTATTAAAACTAATAATCCAATAAAAAAGCTTCAGTTAAATTTGAATGCACAAATCAGTTCACATTCTAGGCTCATAAATATTCATAAATTCTTTGTTCTATAAATATAATTAAAATAATTTATACATCTTCATGTCTTATAAATAATTAAAATACTATCAAAAATAATTTAATACATCATAAATACTTAAAAAAACTGTTTTTATATAATATAAATATTCATTATAAAGGGAAATACATTTTATAACACAATAGCTCCATCTATTGGTACAAAATTATATTACTACTAAACTAATATTCATAGTTTAGCTGTCTTAGGAAAATACATTTTATAACCCAATGGTTCCATCTATTGGTACAAAATTAAATTACAACTAAACTAACATTCATAGTTTAGCTGCCTTTAATTTTAAAAGGGGTAGAATAGACGCATGTTCATTAAGACCTGGGTGTTTACTTGCTTCTAATGTCACTTGCCACCACAACTCTCTATACCCAATAGCATCTTCCCATGGGCCCCCTCTAATACCATCCTTTATATGTTCAATAACTAAAAAGAGAAATTTGCTTTCTTTACATACCTTTGAATGTTTGTATAATGCATTTGTTTCTTTCTCCTTTATTATATCATAGGTATGTTCATACACTCTTCTTTTAAAAGTCCTCTCGGTTTTACTTATATAAAAAGACCCACACTTTTCACAGGTAGCTAGGTATACTAAACCCTTCGTCTCACAATTATACATCCTTTTACTACCGATCCATATCTTTCTATATAGATTTTCTCCTTATTGACCATATAGTTACATTGATTACATTTTCCACAAGAATATGTACCTATCTTTTTCACTCCCTTAATTTTATTTTGTCCCACCTTTTTCTGTTCCAAGTAATCTTTTATATTGTAAGGATTTCTGTATACTACTTTAGGTATGCCTTTTGGAAGTCCCCCCAAGTCAGTAAGTGCCATAAACCTTTCCCATTCATTGACAAAAACAGCCCTAATATTATTGTTTAAAGCATTAAATTCTAGGGTAAAAGCACGTTGATATTCTTCATTATTGTTAAGTACTTTATCTTTTATTGTTTGTTTTTGTCCATCATTTATTATTTCTCCTAATATAGGGTAAAATTTATCTGTTCTTTTCTTTTCTACCTCCATCCTAATATTACTAACAAATTCCTTACTATATCCTCTATCTATAAACATTCCTTCCAACAAATCACATTCCAATTTAAAGTCCTCAGTCTTGCTTGTCATTCTCGATCCCCTCACAAATTGCCCTTTTACAATATTCTTTTTGCAATGTGTAGGGTGTGCACTATTATAGTGCAAATAAGAATTACAGTATGTCAATTTCCTATATATCTTAGATTCGAAGCCATTGTTACTTTAACTCCATGACACCCATACAGATGGGAACTGGAAGTTCAACTGCTGAATCCTACACTAAGGTGCTGTGCGAGCACATTCACTCATGCATGGACTGAGCCATCCCAAATAGAACCAAGACACTGTCCTCTAAAAAAGGAAGCCAATCTGGTGGTCCCCTGCCATAAACAAGCTGTACAACAGAAGGAAGAAACTGTTGCAGAAAAGAGGAAGAACCCAGGATTCAAAAAAACTCCCTCACCAGCTTCAGTAGAAAGCTGAGATCCCTCATAAAATCTTCCAAAGCTAGTTACGAAAACAAAATTGCTAAAGATTCCAAAGACAACAGCAAGGCATTCTATAGCTACGTCAAGAATCTAAATGGCAATACTCAGATCTGCTCTGAGCTACAGCAGAATGGCACTAGATATACTGATCCCAAGGATATTGCCAATATCCTGGCAGATAGATTCAGTGCCAACTTCACCCCCTCTCACCCCCTAAAGGCCCTATCTCAATACCGAAAGAATGCCAAATTCCGGTAATCACGGCCACTCTAGTAGTAATGCACTCTCCAAAGCCAAGAATACACCATCCATGGGACCAGACAATTTCCTGGGCTGTGTACTGCATGAACTAAAAAATGAACTGGCACCTCACCTATGTGTCATGTTTAATCATGGCCTCACCTCGGGCTTCGTGCCCACAGAGTGGCGCACAGCTACAGTCATCCCACTTCACAAGGGGGGATCCACTTTAGATCCTGGGAACTACTGTCCCATCAGTCTGACAAGCCTGATCTGCAAGGCCATGGAATGTATTATCAAGGAACGTATAAACAAAGACATTGGCAACCTTCAAACACTGGACCCCGCCCATTTTGGGATCGTGAAGGGCTGATCTTGCCTCCTGAACCTGATCAACTTCTTTGAATCAGTCTCCAGAGCCGTGGACGAGGGTAAGGTGGTTCACACAGCCTACTTGGACCTTGCCAAAGCTTTCGACATTATCCCCCACTCTGGAATCATAGATAAACTTATTAAGGTGGGCATTAATCCCTACGTCACTCGATGGGTGGCAAACTGGCTTACTGACAGAACACACACTGTAAAAGTAGCCAACTCCAAATCCAGCTCCAGACAAGTGACAAGTGGTGTACCGCAGGGTTCTGTCTTGGGACCACTCTTGTTTGGCATCTACTTCTCTGAAGTACAGGCCAATACTAAGGGACTCTGGCTTACAAAGTTTGCAGATGACTACAAGCTGGGAGCTATTATTGAATCCTCAAATGATGTGGATATACTACAAAAGGGCCTTACCAAAACAGATGCCTGGTGCCAGAGCCATGGGCTCAAGCTAAATGCCAAAAAATGCATAGTTGTCCCCTTTGGGAAAAAACATGTATGTGTGAACTACCACATAGTTGGCCATACACTAAACACCAAAAGTGTGGTAAGAGATCTAGGAACACAGGTGGACAGTGATCTCACCTTTGATAACCACATAGCCACAACAGTTAGAAAACCCTTCTACGTGGCACACCACATCACTAAGGGCTTTTCATCCAGAAAAAAGGAGGTCATTGTCCCTCTGTACTCATCCCTCATTAGACCCATTATAGAATACAGTGCCCTGTTTGGTGTGTACCTCACAAGACATGTGCAACAACTAGAAAGGCCGCAGAAATACCTCACAAAAAGAATCACAGGACTAAAGCAGATGCCTTATGCTGACCGTCTAAAGAAACTCCAGCTATACTCTGTCGCATATTGCCTACTCAGAGGCGCTGTCTGCCTAACATACAAGGCCATGTCAAACCCAGAGTTGTTGGGCTTGCTACACTTAAAGAAATCTCAATCCCTCTGAGCCACACGCTCCAGGGATCTTAAGCTTGTCATCACGATGAATAGAGCATGCAGGAGTGATAGGTTCCTGATCCAGAGACGCCCCATACCCTAGAATAGGCTGCCCATACATGTCAGGCAGAGAGCCTCAATGGCGCTCTTCAAGAGGAACCTTGACGATTGGATGGGAGATGGGAAATTCACCCCAGGGGTCACATCAGTAGCCCTGCTAGACAGGTCCAGGAAAGTAAATATTTGTGGGAAGCAATGGCCAGGGAATCGTTATGGCTAAGCTGGTGTAGGCCCTAGGGCCGATAGCCTAGTACCTACCTATGAAAACAGAAACAGACAAAAATGTTTTTTTTTTTTTTTTTTTTTTTTGCACAGTCCCGCAACCGAGAGGGGGGAGAGGCAGGGAGAGTTACAACAATGACACTCTCTAGAGGAGATTGGGGGGAATAGTTCTGAGGAAATTGCTGTTTGTAGTGAGGGCAGTGTACTATCCTACAGAGGTTTTAATATTTTTAACTACACAGATTTAACTATAGACAAGAACTTTTTTTCTCTGTTTGAAAAAGGTTTTAAGTTCCTGCCTTCACATAGTTCAAATGTGGTAGATGTTATCACTGAATTAAAGTTCTTCATTAGAAGGTTAAACCTCAAGGTATTTTTAAGGAACAAACATTAGATAAGGAAAACAACTCTGGGTCAAGTTTAAGAAAGAAGAGTTGTTTTAACCCTCCACCCACTGATTTCAGCATTTGAAGGGGCTTGTTCAATAGACATTTATTCTTCACTAAGTACTGAAAATAAGAAAAATAATAAATACTGTAATATAACTAAGGAAGGGATGGACCTTATAAAAATGATTCGGGAAGATGAAGAACTAAGGGTGATGAAACCAGGTAAAGGTGGGGGGGGGTAGTCTTATTTACCAAAATGGACTATGTTAACAACATATTTAAAATTTTTTGTGATACAAATAACTATCATGAGGCATCGAGAAACAAGGTTTATATTGCACATAGGAAAATTCAACTATTATTAGAAGATTCACTTTTTCAAAATGTCATATCAGAAGTATATGAATTTTTAAAGTCAGGTAATGTATTAATCCCAGTAACATTTGGGATACTGAAAGTTCACAAATGTGACCCCCAAACCCCATTTAGAGTAATTATTTCTGCACAAAATGGTCCAACTTATTAATTAGGGGTATTTGTAGATATTGTGTTGAAAAATACAATAACACCCCTTAATTATTTGTTAAAAGACTTTTGGGATCTGCTGTCCAAAATTGAACAAGGTTGATATATGGACCAGTGTTCCTTCTCTTCAATAGATGTTAAGGACTTATTTACTTCTATTCCACACCAAGAGGGATTACTATTATTTCATGAGGCAATCTGTAAGCTTACCAACCTGGATGAGACACTAATTAATTTTATAAAGTTAGTTATGGAGGTTATTTTGGACAATTATTTTACCTTTGAAGGGGTTTATTTCAAATGGTTGAAAGGGGTAGCAATGGGTGCAAACTGTGCAGCCATCTTTGCAAACTTGGTCCTTCATGCTTAGGAGGCTAGGCATGCGTTAAATAGTGTATTTTCTACTAATTGGATTGGTTATTTCTGTTTTTTGGGAAGATATACTTATTATATAGAAGAACAAGAACCAACACGTGTCATTTTTAGACTACCTGAATAGTATTTCACCATATTTTGAATTTACAAGTAACAACAATGACAACTCTATTGATTATTTGGACGTTACACTAGCTAAGGACACTGTGAGAAAGAAGTTTACCACAACAATTTATAGGAAAGAAACATTTTCTAACAACTATTTAGATTTCCATAGTTGCCATCCTAGTCATGCTTAAAGGGATGCACATAAAGGACAGCTGGTTAGGGCCCAACCGTATGTGTTCAGAAATCGAACTGTTTAAAATTGAAGTAAACAAAATAAGTAGTATAAACAAAACTGGACCACAAACTAAATAATCCAGAAGTGAGAACGCCAGCCACAGTTCACACTGAACATGAAATAATTGTTTTATTGAAAACACATCAAAATCCATGGTTAAGCGCTTTCATCCCTCCTATGGGGGGACTTCTTCAGAACAAATTTTAATCAACCTACCCAGCACTTAAATACACATACTAATTAACCAGTCAACATAAAATAAAAATTTTAAAGCAACAATCTAAAAACCACAGTGATGTTCTGACAGTAAAACATATCAATGAAAATACAGTAAAAGATGCAATATAAGATGCACATGACCATATGTTGATAAAAATAAAAAATATCCTAATAAATTATTTAATTTCAATACACAATTAACACTAACAGTTTCATTAATGCCTGGATATCTTGTTGCATCCAATTTGAGTTGCCATTTCAACTCACAAACATCCAGATATTCAGTTAGCACCCTCCCCTGCTGGTTAGCCCTTACTTGTATTACTAAGAACTTAAAAGAATGATCATTGAATTTCAACAAATGCCTTCTAAGGGTATTAGTGATTTTAGCATGTTTAATGTCCAGCAGGTGTTCATATATCCTGTCTCTAAAACGTCTGCAAGTTTTCCCATTACAAAATACAGGGCATGATAAACACTTGGCCAAGTAAACCACATTATTACTCTGACTATAATGACCTCTATATTTTTCCATATTTTTCCATTCAGACTGAAACAATCTCCAGTCACCAACACATGAGAGCATTGGGAACACACATACCACATTTAAAATTGCCCAAATTATGTACAACAGAGTGATGTACCAACCTACCACCATGTTCCAAGATATCTTTAAAGGATTGATCCCTTGTAAATACAAACTTATGTTTCTTATTGAAGTTTTTTGCCATATTCTTATCTAATTTTAATAAATCCCAGTTCTTTTCGATAAATTGACGGATCCTATAGGCTTCCTTGTTAAAAGTAGTAATAAAACTCACATTTTTATAATCACCATCCACTTCAGTATGTTTACTACCATCTACATCAAACTCCACATTCAGGGAACCTAGTATGGGTAAATACATACCCCTAGTACACTTATTTATAACTTCATCCTTAACATTTATAAGCAATTCAACCAGGTCACCCCTTTTGGCAAACATGTCTATAATGACATTTACTTCATCCATAAATTCACTTTCCAATGTCATTTTTGTAGCCCGTACTAATTGTCCCTTGACAATGGACTTTTTCTAATAGTAAGGATGCCAACTTGCATAATCTAAGTATGAATTTGAAAAAGTTGGCTTCCTGTAAATTTTAGACAAATTTTTTTCTCTGTCTATTCTCAAGTCCACGTCTAAGTACGTAACCCTATAATGACTGAACTCATATGTGACTTTGAAACACTGCACTGTATGATTCAAATAAACCAAAAAAATTTCTAATACATTTTAGGACCGGTCCAAATTAAAAACATATCGTCCAAAAATCATGTATAATTATTAATTTCATATACTTAGATTTGAAACTATATTGATTTTCCCAATGTGACATGACATAATTGGCAAACATGGGGGCACAAGCAGTGCCCATTGCGACACCAGTACTCAGTTTATAATATTGGCCTTCAAACCAAATAAAATTGTATTTTAATACTGCTTCCATCAAAGTCATACGCATTTATCTGATCCTGATCATAAGCACCTGTAGCCCATAATTGAGTTTCTAACCGTAACAAACCACCATCATGTGGAATGACAGAAAACAAATTACATACATCAGTCGTCACTAAAATTATATTTTCAGCATATTGAAAATCATTTCATTTTGACAAAAATTGCCAGGAATCTTTGCAAGTATACTATAAGAACGTCATTCCTCTTTTTAAATGAAAATCCAAATATTTCCCAGTGAAACAAGTTTTTCCTCTTTTAGCATCCACAATAAGTGCAAAACTTGGATTTTTTTTAGCCCCTTATGAATTTTGGGTAACCCATACATTTTTGCCACTACAGGATGCTCATTTTTCATGTACTCATGAGAATCTTCATCAGTTTGTCCCTGTAACAACATGTCATCAAACAACATGTCCAACCTTTTATGAGAAATATAAATTTCATTGAGTGAGGTTTCCTGGTAAGTATCTTCCATTAAAAGAGCAGCCATATTATTATAATAATCACTCTTTTCCATGATGACAACTCCATTGCCTTTATCAGGTTTCATGACTCGTATTTTGCTGTCCCTAGATATGTCCTAAAGTAACTCATTTTCTTCAACCGTCAAATTATTACCTACAACACTATATGCACTTTTAAATAACTCCCTTGTATCTAACTCACAAACCTTTTCAAAAGCCCCCACCATATTACATAAAGGAGGGTTAAAGGTGCTAGGTTTACATAACATCTTGGCTTTTTCACCACAATATAATGAGTTATCATTGAACAACACATGTAAATTTAATTTACTTGTGAATAACTTCATATCAGTCAACACATCCGCAATTTTCCCCCTCCTACTAGGCACACAAGTAAATCCTTTTGATAATAAGTTAGCATGTGCTGTGTGTATATACTTAATAGAATAATTATAAATGTTAAAATCCCCCACAGAATTTAAAATAATTCGAGGCAATAAACCTACTCCATCAGAAACATGATTTCCAAAAACCTGCGATAAAACATCACCATTATTAACATTAATAACAATTGAACTATGTACAGAATAATTCACTTTATTGCTGTTACTATAACCTATGCATGCATTGGCAGTGCCTGGAATGTCTGTGGTATCAAACATATTGATACAGTCATTTTACATGGAAACTCCTTGTATCACAAAATGATTACTATTGGAACCACTGTGAGACACACAAACATCATTGTCACTTACTGCCTTTAAAATGTCAATGGCTGCATCTATCATTTCCTCCGCTAATAAGGAACAAAATTAAAATTCTTTGGTCTCACCCCCTGTACTAAGTAATCCTTGGAATTGTTGGTTGCATAAGTCTGAAAACACTCCCCTTTGTTCTTCAACCTCTCCGAACATCTCATCCCCTGGTCTAAAGGGATGTCACTTTGTTGTTCTTTAGAAAACGTCGATGGTGATCTCACATCCTCCTCCCTTCTCATTCGATGATTGGTTGCCTCCATTGCATTGCCATGACGATCCACAGTGCACGGGTATGCCTTCCCTTTGATATACTCATCCATATCCCTTTTAATTTTATTCATTTTGCGTGTACAGATATTATTACACTTGCTATCGACATGAGAAAATCTATTCTCTTAATTTGTTCTATAATGTTCGAACAAAAGGTCAGATTGTATGCCAGCATTTTGTGTTTCCAACACACCAACCAAAGGAATCAAATTTGTTATTGTCATATTTTATCATTAGCTTTAATATTTCCATCCCCGCCTGGTCAAACACTTTGTGTAATTCTTTTATGAAGTCGGGATTCCCCTCTACTGCATTGGGATATCTCCAAAGCCGCAAACTATGTGGAACTTGCTGCAAATCTAAATTTCTCTGAAGATAACCATTTTCCATTTGCAGTTTTTTTAAGTTTATAATTATTCTAGTAAATATATCCATACAGCACATGCTAACTTATCAAAAGGATTTACTTATGTACCTAGTAGAAGGGGGAAAATTGCGGATGTGTTGATTGATTTGAAGTTATTCACACGATAACTCATTACATTGTGGTGAAGAAGCCATGATGTTATGTAAACCTAGCACCTTTAGTTCTTAGAATACTTTCTGCTACTTTATGAATATAACAGTCTGTATGGTTATTGTTACTCGCCTTAAGGATCTGCATCCAAATTCCCAGTATCTCCTTGTTTCTTGAGTTTTCCCCCATTTCATCGTAATCCCTTTCCACTTTGAATTGTGTGTTTTGGCTTGTGCTATGTATAGGAGCCTTAACTGTGTTGCACTGAAGTAGCCCTTCAAATAGGGTAATCCCAGACTGACTTGTTATATTGAAAGAATAAGCTTATCCCACTTGACTCTTGCCGTCTTACCCTCCCAGGTAAAATCCTTCAGCTCTTTCTTAATTGCTGTCCACAACTTATCCTCTGGTTGATAAAAATGTCTGATCTGCCTATAAAACTAAAGGGACTAAAAACATTTTACTGCTTGTATCTTGCTATCCATATCTATAAAACAGAGCATTTAGTTTCACATTTTATGTATTATCTTTTGTTTATTCTCCTCCTGCATGTCCTTAGTTGCCACACCAGATTCCTTTTTAATCCATACCCGTAAGTTCTTCATTTTGCCATACCTCCATAAATATGGATAGTGTTGAACCAATACTTGTGTGGATACATAATGCCTTTGTTATAGCTTCATTAATTTTGCATCCCGAAAAGATTTGAAACTATCTCAAAATGCTCCACAACACTGAAATGTCTATTTCTGGTTTTAAACTAAAGTAATATCATCTGCAAATAAAGCCAGTTTTTCTTGACTACCATACCAGTTATATCCTTGCATTTCTGAGTCCCTTATTTTCTTTGCCAGTGGTTCTAAATATAATGCGAGTAAAGGGAAAGAGGACACCCCAGCATGGTTCCTAAGCTCAAACTAACTATCAGAGAGGAACTCATCCAGTTTAATTTTCAGCTCCAATCCTTCATATATCCTCCTAATCAACCTTATAATTTTATCAAGGAATGCAAACGCTTCTGTAGCCCTGCTCATAAACTCCAGCTTACAATATAAAATGCTTTCTCTGCATTATGATCTACTAACAGCAGTGGTATTTTTTTACATTCTGCTACCCTCTGGATCATCAGTGTTCAGTTAATGTTGTCATATATGTGCCTCCCCTCCACAAAGCTACATTGATCCATATCTATCAATTTTGGTATCACCTTTGCCATTCGTTTAGCCATTATAGACATAAATACTTTATAATCATGGTTCAGGATTGAAATGGGCCTGTATAAAGCTGAATCTGATAGTTCTTTACCCTGTTTAGGTATTACAGTCACCACCTGTTTCTTTTAGGATGTTGGTGCTTCTCCTCCTCTTAAAATAATGTTGAAACAAAACCTTCCAGATCTTAATCAGTTTTTCCCTCCTAGCTTCCAAACTTCCATAGGAATGCCATTTGTTCCTGGGGACTTTCCTGTGAATTGGTTAATCATTACCATTTTTCTCATCTCCTCCTATTCTGTTAGTAATTTAACCTCATCAACTATAACCTTGGCCTATTTAATTCTTCCATAAAGATTTCCATTTGTACATTTTCTTCATTTTCATGTTTTTCTGCTTTATACAGTCTTTCATACACTTTTCAAAATATTTCTAGTACCTCTACAGGATCTCTTGAAAGCTTCCATGTTGTACATTCCCTAAGGTTGGAAACAACCCTTTCTCCTTTCTGTTGCCAGAGTCGTCGTGCTAAACGTTTTTTTTTTTTTTTTTATTCTGGAGTTATCAAAAACAGTTGCTTAACAGCAATCTTTCTAAACTCGTGCATAGGTAATCACTTACTCTTCTGTTTAGCATTCTGCAGTTGTTCCTCCTCTTGTACTGAAAGATTCCCCCTATTCTCCAATACTTTAGCCTTTGTCAGGCTCTGTAAATAAGTCTTGTTACTTCTTAACCACATCACTTTCTTTTATCTCCACCCTATTTTAAATTCCACTTTATCCCAATCCCTAATTATATTTTCAGAAGAAATTTCTGTCTTCTCTAATAACGCCTAAATAATTTCCACTACCCATTTCTTAAATTTCTCTCTTTTCAGCAGATAGGTGGGAAAGCACTAGTGTTTAATTTTTATTTCCTTACCCTACATTTGTATTTTAGTTATATTATTGGCGTGTGATAAGGCGTATAAAGAGTTGTGTAAAAGGTTGGACACTAAGGAGGAAGAAAAGGACCTGTAATGATTGGCTAGACAGAGGGACCGAGCTAGTAAAGATTTGCAGCAGGTAAGGGTGATAAAGGATAATGAGGGAAACATACTCACAAGCGAGGAGAGTGTGTTGAGCAGATGGAAAGAGTACTTTGAGGGGTTGAATGAAGAGAATGAGATGGAGAGGAGGTTGGATGATGTGCGTGTAGTGAATCATGAAGTGCAGTGGATTAGCAAGGAGGAAGTACGGTTAGCTATGAAGAGGATAAAGAACGGAAAGGCTGTTGGTCCAGATGACACAGCTGTGGAAGCATGGAGGTGTTTAGGTGAAATGGAAGTGGAGTTTTTAACTAGATTGTTTAATGAAATCTTGGAAAGTGAGAGGATGCCTGAGGAATAGAGAAAAAGTGTTTTGGTACCGATTTTTAAGAATAAGATTAAACTGATCAGTCACAGCATGAAGTTATGGGAAAGAGTAGTGGAAGCTAGGTTAAGAAGGGAGGTGATGATTAGTGATCAGCAATATGGTTTCATTCCGGGAAAGAGCACTACAGATGCAATGTTTGCTCTGAGTGTTGATGGAGAAGTACAGAGGTCAGAAGGAGTTGCATTGTGTCTTTGTGGATTTAGAGAAAGCATACGACAGGGTGCGTAGAGAGGAGTTGTGGTATCATATGAGGAAGTCGGGAGTGTCAGAGAAGTATGTAAGAATGGTACAGGATATGCACCGTTGTCCTCTGTGCGGTCAGATGAGATGGGCACTGAGTCTGCCTCTTTTGTGGACAGGCCTATTTCTCCCTCAGTCTCTGTGAGGCCCACTAGAAGTCTTTCTGAACATGATGTGTTGCATCTTGTGGACCAGGCATTCTTGGTCAGAGGTATTCCACCCCCCAGGACCTATCCTTCCTTGTGAGGTGATCACCCATCTCCAAAGACACCTTCTTATTCTCCTCGTTCATTGCCTTTGAAGTCCATGGATATAGTACAGTCTTCCCCTTCTGCGGTTCCCTTTATGGATCTCACTAAGGAACCACAGTTAACTTTGTGGCAGGAAAGTTTTGCTACGACCCAGGATGTCAGCTGACACACTCATAGCTTACTGCTCCACAACCATCCAGGGACTACGAGTCGGCAGGCTGAGCCACTTAGGGGAGGAGTGCTCCCTGTCCTAGACACACACTCCTCTTCGGGTGGGCCAGCCTTCCAACTGATGGAGAAGGCTTTCGCTGCTGCTGGCAATACCGGACTCTCTCTTCCTCCGCCCTCCTCTGGTACACTGGTTTCACAAGTCGCACCTAGCGGACACCGGGTGCAAGGGCCTCAGGACATATTCCCTCAGGAATCCCCTTTTCCGTTGTCTTCCCCATCTTCTCCCGCTGAGGAGGTCCACCGGAAAAGTTCATGTAAGAGGAAGTACATGGACTCCACAGAGGAGTCCCTCACCGAAGACACAGATTTTGATGAAGGGGAAGGATCCCCTCGGTCACCGTCTGAGGTATCCTTTAGCGATATCCTTGAAATCCTGAATGAGAGAGGTGACTGGCAGCCCTCTAATCTGACCCTTGAGGAATCTGTGTTCCTGCAGGCCTTTCGCACCCAGCACCCTACCTCCTGGGTTACTCCACCTGCTGATGAACTTGTCAAGTTCATCGTGCAGTGTGCTTGGAAGGCCCTTGATACTGTTGAAGCTGTTCCCCAGAGGCCAGATAAGATCTTGTCCCCTCCTGCTTCAGATCCCCATTGGTCCAAAGGTATTCCTGTAGATGCTTTGGTGGTGAGGGCCGCAACAAAAAAGGATCTGGCAGAAAAAGAAAGCCAGACTGTCCATCCACCTAACAGAGAGTCTCGGACCCTGGACAGGATAGGGAAGCACACCTTTGCTTCAGCAACCTTTGCTATCAGGTCCCTAAATTATATGTCACATTTTACCAGGCTTCAAAGGGATCTGGTTTGTGAGCTCTCTGAAACCTTGGCTGGTGCAGTGTCTGATGAGGTCCGTGACAAAGTGGCCTTTCAGCTGGCCACCATTGAGTCTATATCTAACTCCTCTATGCGATTGATATCTCACGCATCAGAAGGAGCAGCTAGAGCAGCAGGTTCATCTGCGGTCTTGAGACGACACTCCTGGATGCGCTTGTGCAACTTCGCGGAACCTTTTAAGTCTTCATTTCTTAATGCCCCCATTGAGCCCTCCTTGTTGTTTGGGCCCAAAGTTAAAAGCACACTGGCCAAATGTGAAGACGGTAAGACCCTTTCTGCCATAGGTGTCCGTTATTCCTCCCCTCAATGTGCTTTCTCCCAAAACCAAAAGAGTGGGAAGATATGGTTCAAGAAATCTCAGGGTCCTTTCCGTGATGCACAGGCCGAGTTCTCCCCCAGCGGCAGAGGGGGAAACTCACAGGGAAGATGCTCCATTTGGGGCAGAGGGGGACTGCGTAACCAGGGTTCCAGGGATCCTTTCCCTGGTCAATCCTACCAGCGCTCCTGAAGAGCGTCCCAACTCCTTTCCTCTGGAGGTGGTTGGGAGACGTTTCTCCTTGTACCCTTCTGCCTGACTAGCCATCACCACCGATTCTTGGGTACAAAGGATCATAAACAGAGGTTATCATATCCCCTTTGATCTTTGTCCCGTCCCTTCAAAAAAATCTTCCCGACATTCCACCCAGTCAAAGGGAAGAAGCAGCAGTAGAGATAGAAAAGCTGCTAAGAAAAAAAGAGTCATCCAAATAGTCCCTCCAGACCAGATAGGATCCGGATTCTACTCAAGACTATTTTTAGTGCCAAAGAAAACCGGGGACTGGAGACCAATTTTGGATCTAAGTGTATTGAACAAGTTTGTGAGAGTACAAAAATTCCGGATGGTCACTATACAGTCTTTTGGAAAAAGACAATTGGATGTGCTCTATAGATCTTCAAGGTGCGTACTACCACATAAAGGTGGACAGACCATCAATAAGATTTCTGCACTTCCGTGTGAGAGCCA
The DNA here is from genome assembly GCF_019279795.1 of Protopterus annectens. Lineage (NCBI taxonomy): Eukaryota > Metazoa > Chordata > Ceratodontiformes > Protopteridae > Protopterus > Protopterus annectens. The sequence continues at coordinate 1,234,736,362 of NC_056746.1, read as the reverse complement.
GTCACTACCAGTTCAGAGTACTGCTCTTCGGACTGTCTACAGCCCCCAGAGTGTTCACAAAGTGTATGGCAGTTGTCACAGCTCACTTGCAACTTCAAGGATTCCAGGTGTTTCCATACCTAGACGACTGGCTCATTTCCACCCCCACCAGACATCTACTGGAAAAAGCCCTGGCATACTCTCTCCTCACTGTTCAAAGGCTAGGCATAACCATAAACTGGCAGAAATCCAATCTCACCCCATCTCAGTCAACAGAATTCATAGGGGTTATCTTGAACACAAAAAACTGCAGAGCTGCTATTCCAGAGCACAGAATTTTAAGGATAAAGCAACAACTAATTCCAATCCTTTCAAAGGAAAAATCCACGGCTCACTCGGTTCTACAGCTGTTGGGTTCCATGGCAGCCTCCATCACCATTGTTCCCCTGGCCAGGTTTCACATGAGGCTTCTACAATGGCTACTGCTCACCCAATTATATCCTTTTCAGCATCCTCTTTCAGCCATGATTCGAGTAACCCACAGGTGCAAACAAGATTTAAATTGGTGGATGACACACAATCTCTCACACTGGTCTCGCCCCTTTTCCCCGCAGCAACTGAAGACCACAGTGACCACGGATGCCTCCCTGATGGGGTGGGGGGGTTTTGTCAGGGACAGACAGTCCAAGGCACTTGGTCCCAACTGGAGACCCATCTGCATATAAAAGTTCTAGAACTGAGGGCGGTGCTTCTGGCTTTGCAAGCATTCCATCCCCTGCTACCGTCTGGGACAATTGCGATTCAATAAGACAACATGGCAGTGGTCTGGTACATCAACAAGCAAGGTGGAACCAAATCTTACCCCCTTTGTCGAGAGGCCATGAGGATATGGCAATGGGCGATGACTACCAACCGTTTTCTTCTAGCAACACACATTCCTGGGAGTTCCAACGTGATAGCAGACAGACTCAGCAGATGCATTCTTCAACCTCACAAGTGGTCCCTGAATCCCTTGATAGCAACGGAGATCTTCCACCGCTGGGGCCATCCTTGCTGCGACCTCTTTGCATCCCCGACCAACTACAAATGCAGCAACTACTTCGCCCTGATTCCCCCTCCAGGACAGTCACCCAGGGACACTCTAGTCCACGATTGTCCCTCGGGTCTTCTCTACACATTTCCGCCCTTTCTGCTCATTCCCCAGTTTCTGCAGAAAGCCCGGCGGTTGAAGAGCAAGGTAATCCTCATAGCACCATATTGGCCATGGCAGATTTGGTTCCCATTCCTTTGGCCTCACCTACTGGATCGACCATGGATTCTCCATTCAATCCCGGAGTTGATCTCACACCCACAGAACCTGATTCATCCCAACCTGAACATCCTGAAGCTAACGGCTTGGCTACTCCAATTTCCTTGATTGCCAGGCAGAATGTTCTTTCTTTACCAGTACATGATATTCTCATTGCTTCTCATAAGTCTTCCACTAGAATTACTTCTCTGAGCAAGTGGAAAAGATTTACCTGTTGGCTGAAAGATGAACAAGTAGACCCCTTTTCAGCACCAGTATCGGTAATACTAGACTATCTGGCCGACCTGTTTCAATCGGGTCTGTCGGCCTCTACCATTAGAGTTCATTTGGCTGCAATTTCTAATTTTCATGGGGGTGTCTAAGATTTCTCTCATGTCCCATAAATTGTGCAAGACCTTCATAAAAGGTGTGAATCATCTGAAGCCACCTTTTAGAGAACCTATTCAACCATGGGATTTATCATTAGTTCTGCAAGCTCTGACAATGGCACCTTTTGAACCAGCCTCTTCTTGCAACCTCTTGTTTGTCATGGAAAACCTTGTTTTTGGTCGCTATTACTTCTGCCAGACGTATCTCTGAACTTCAAGCTTTATGTATCAGGAGTCCATACTTGATTTTTCATTGAGATAGTGTCTCTGAGAAGTAATCTGTCATTTCTGCCTAAAGTGATCTCTGAAATGACCATTAATCAAGCCATTGAATTGCCAGTTTTCTTTCCCAACCATTCAAACAGAGGAGAATATTGTCTACATACCCTAGATATACACAGGCAAATCCATTTTTACTTAAACAGGACTAAACCCTTTCGTAAATTGGACCAGTTATTTTTGGCTTTTTCAGGATCTAGATTAAGATCGGCTGTTGCTAAGGTCACATTAGCTAGATGGTTGAAGGACTATGTGACCTTTATTTACAAACAACGTAATATCTTGTTGCCTACTACCATGAAAACTCATTCAACAAGGTCGGTGGCAACTTCTGCTGCCTTCCATGCCATATCTTCTTTACATGACATCTGTGCAGCTGCAACTTGGGCTACGCCTCATACCTTCATCAATCATTATAAATTGGATTTGGCCTCCAGGGGAAGAGCATCTTTCAGTTCTATGGTGCTCAGGAATGTCCTTCCATAAGAGCCTCCCAGGAATAGAGGGAGCTGGGGACTCTGTCCCATGCGTAAGGAATGAACGAGGATTAACAATATCAGATAAAGAAGTTATGTCTTAACATAACATTCCATCTGTATTGTTGGTCCTCGTTCATTCATTACGACCCTCCCTCCTTCCCCCTCCTGTGGTTTCTAGTGGCTCTCACCATCCAGTTCTTTTAGGTTATTTGACCAGAGGTAGCCTCTACCTTCTTTGACTTGCAAACTCAGTCTGAGGTAACAGGGAGAGGGGAATTGTGGGTAAAAGTTTAGCTCGAGAGTTTGAAGCTGATGCAAGGTTGGAAAATGTCCGGCTCGGTTCCAAGCTCGGAACCGATACCCATGCGTAATGACTGAACGAGGATCAACAATACAGATGGAACGTTATGGTAAGACATAACTTCTTTTTCTGTCTAGTCTAGACCAGTGTTTGTATCTTGGGGAATAATATGTAAATTCACTCTGAACTCCTGCTACTGAATTCACACATTCCGTGCCAAATATTGTCATAAATTACATCAAAAATCTGCTGTCCTTGTTATATTTTCCCTCATGGGCCCCCCAGATACATCCTCACTGCTCCAAATCAAATTTCAGTCTCCACATGTGAATACTATTCCCTGATGAAAGCTGATTATTTCTCCCCGAATTTTCTTAAGCTCAGTTATAGCAGTTTATTTTATTTAACATTTATCACGAAAGTCCAACTTGGAACAAAACCAATTTTTAGCGGAGGCCCGGGGAGAAACGCTGCAGATGCATATCTTTGAAATAAGGGAGGGAAAACAGGAGCACCCAGAAGAAACCCACACGATGCAGGGAGGACATGCAGACTCTGCACAGACGGCACTCCAGCTGAGAATCGAACCAGAGATCCCCTTGCTGTGAGGCGACAATGCTACCACTGCGCCGTCCATGCAGTTTTAGGTGGAATATTATAAATACATGCCAGTATCCTCTTCCCTTGCCAGTAGCCACTTAGTACAAATCTACCATTATTATCTTTATCTACTTCTATTACTATTGGAGTTCCTTTTGCTGTTAATATTTTTCTCTTTTTGTTTGTCCAGTGTATTCCACTGAATAACCATCCTGAAAACCTTTCATCTGATGTTGTTAATCTTCTTTCCATTCATCACTGATGGGATTCGGTTCCAAGCCCTCGGAACCAAGTCGGTCTTTTTACCAATCTTGCACCAGCCAAAAACTCTCAAGCTAAGTGTTTACCCAGAATGCCCTTCTCCCTGTTACCTCAGATTTCGTTTGCTGTGTAGCCGTAATGCCACATTTCAGCTGAGCTCTCAGCTGAGTGGAACTTTATTTGATATTTGTGTTGAAAATGTTTCATATCTTCATATTTTATTGAGCAAATAGTATTTCTAGTGTGTTTTCTTATGTCTAACCTTGTTGTTTTCCTCTCTACTCTACCCAGTGTTACCGTTGGTAAACTTTCAACTACCATTGTTGGTACGGCCTTTCCTCCCTTACCCTTGTGGTATTCCTTCAATATCATAGCTGGTATTATCTTCCCTGTTTAAGCTGTTAGCTTTGGTTTTTAGTAAGGTGTTTTCTTTTTCTATACATATCACTGTATTGTTATATTTGTGACTTCTTGAACGGTGTTTGAGTTTGTTCCAGTTGGATTATAGGTTTGGTCTGTGGCATCTTTCTGTCAATATGTCGGATAAGAAGGGTACTTCAGGTTTTAAGCATTGTGCTTCATGTAATGGCAAGTTAGCTAATAGTGATTCTCATTTTGATTGTATATACTGTTTGGGAGTGCCCCATCTTTCGGTGCAGCCTCCCTGTGACATTTGTCAGAGTTTCAGTCAACGCACTCTTAATGAGCGCAAAAATTGATTCTGAAAGGGTTACTCAAGTCTCCCTTCTCAGAGGCCATTTCTGCGATGGCGGTCTCAATCCCTCCTACTAAAGATAAAAAAAGATCCCACTCTGTTCCCTCCTCACCATCGGGTGATGAGAGCAAGCCAGGGAAATCAAAGGTCCCAAAGTTGTCTTTGCAGCATAAATCTGCCTCTACGGCTCTGTCTCCCTCTGCTCTGACCATCTCTAAACCTTCGATACAGGTGCCAGTTTCGGCACCGGTCCTGCCTCCAGCACCGATTATCGACCTTACTATGCCTATTTCAACTTCTGCACCTGTGGCCACTTCGGCTCAGGGCACACCTTCAACTACTTCATTAGTTACCATTTTGGAACTGACCGTTTCAGCTCCGAGTACCACTTTGGCACCGAGTGTTGTACCGACTTCACTGGATTTGACCCCTTTACTTCCAATCTTGAAACTAAAGACTTTGGTGCTGGCAGACCTTGCATCACGGACCCGATACTCCCCTTCCATAGATAATTTCTGGGCCAAGCGTATAGCCCCTTCATTGAACGTCCTGACTCCCCATCTGGAGTATCCACTAGATCCACCAGGACCCTGTCGGAACACGACTAGGTGCATCTTATGGTCCAGCTGTTGTTAGCCAGGGGGATACCCACCCTTTCTAAAACCCATCCACCTGCTGGAATTGAGTTGACTTATCCACAGACTTCATCTTACACTCCTCCTTCGACCATGTTGGTTCCAAAGCCTTCTGCTCCGACATCCTTCTTGGAACCCATCACCTCGGCGCCTACAGTTCATCTCACTCCAGGTGTGAGTTTGCCCCTTTGGTCTTTGGTTCCTACTGAACCAGTCCTTCCTCATTGCTGGGATTGGGAACGGGTGCTTTGACCCGGGGCATGGAGCTGTCTTTCCCCTCGGTTCCATCCTCGGTGCCAATTGCCGCATCTGCACCGATCCTGCTTAAGGCGCCACCCATAGGGGCAGGTTCATCGGAGCAGGGTGTGACCCTGGTCCCGAGAGTTGTCTTTCTCGGTTCCAGGCTCCCATCCCTCTTCGGGCGGGCCTACTTTCCATGTGATGGAGAGGGCCCTTGCTTCTGGCAGTACTTTTTTGATGTCAGAACCCCAGTTTTCACCCCCTGAACTACAGCTGTCACAGACCACCCCCCCCTGGTACACTTGGCAGAGAAGCCGCAGGACACCCCTGTTCAGGGTACTCACTCTCCAAGTCCTCCTCAGAGACTCCCCCACCGAGGAGCCCCCTTGAAAGAAGACATGCAAGAGGAAGCACATGGACTCACATGAGGAGTCTAACTGAAGACACACGGACTACAGTGATGTTGAAGGGTCCCCGCGTTCACCTCCTGATGATGTCTCCTTCAGAGGCATCCTGGAAATATTAAAGCAGAGAGGTGATTGGAAGATCTCCAATCCTTCATCAGAGTCTGTGTTCCTGCAGGCTTTCTGCAGTCTGCCTTCTACCTCTTGGTTGACCCCGCCTGCCGACGAACTCGGCCAGCTCATCATGCAGCACGCATGGAAGAACCCTGATTCCATCGAGGCGATCCCTCAGAAACCAGACAAAATTCTTTCCTCTCCCGAGCAAAACCTGCATTGGTGCAAAGGGTTACTAGTCGATGCTATTGTGATGGCCGCGGCTACGAAAAAGGACTTGGCTCAGGAAAGTCCCACTGTCCACCTGCCCAACTGGGAGTCACTGGTGGTGGATAGGCTTGGAAAGCATGTTTTTGCATCAGGGACCTTTCCTGTCCATTTGCTGAATTATTTGGCACATTTTACGAGGCCCCACAGGGACTTGATCTCCAAACTCTCTGGGAAGCTTGCAGGACAGTTGTCTGACGAGGTCAGGGACAAAGTGGCCTCACAGCCACAACCCTGGAATCAATATCTAACTCGTCCATGAGGTTGCTTTCACATGCGACCGAAGGGGCGGCTAGAGCAGTGGGTTCGGGAATTGTCATAAGGCGTCATACCTGGATGCGCATTTGTGACCTCGCTGATCTTTCAAGTCTTCCTTTCTGAATGCTCCCATTGAAGCTTTGTCCCTTTTTGGCCCCAAAGTGAAGGACATGCTAGCCAGGTGGGAGCAAGATGGAAAGATCCTGTCTGACGTAGGCCTACGGTTTTCCAACCCTCAATGTACCTTCTTCAGGAATTAGGGGAGTAGAAAAATGTGGCACAAAAAATCTCAGGGTCCTTTCCGTGCCGCACGTGGTGATGATACCCCCAGGGGCAGAAGGGGTAACAATTCTGGAAGACATCCCTATAGAGGCAAAAGGGGGTCCTCATAACCAACTTTCCAGGAATTCTTTCTCTGGACAGTCTTACCTGGAGGAGCAGCCCGATTGCTTACCTCTAGAAGCAGTCGGGGGTCATTTCTCTCTGCACCACGCTGCCTGGCAATCTATCACCACTGATCGTTGGGTGCAGAGTATCATTACCAGAGGCTACACCATTCCCCTTTCTTGTCAGCCAAACCTTCCAAGAAAACCTCTCGACATTCACCCAAAGGTAAGAAGCAGCTTTAGAGATTATAAAGCTGTCTCGAAAAAGAGTCATCCAATCAGTCCCACCAGACCAGCGTGGATCCGGATTTTACTCGAGATTCTTTTTGGTGCCAAAAAAGACAGGGGACTGGAGACCCATTTTGGATTTCAGCAGCTTAAACAAATCTGTCACCTAAACCAAATTCTGGATGGTCACGGTTCAGTCCATTCTTCCCTTTTTAAGAGAAGGCGAGTGAATGTGCTCAATAAATCTCTGGGATACATATTACCATATCAAGATGGGCAAATGCTCCAGGAGTCTGCTTCACTTCCGGGTAGGAGCCAGTCATTATCAGTTTCGTGCCCTGCCATTCGGTCTCTCTACAGCCCCCATAATGTTCATGAAATGCATGGCAGTGGTCACAGCTCACTTGAGAATACAGGGATTCCGGGTGTTTCCATATCTGGACGACTGGCTCCTCACCGCCCCCACCGAGCATCTTCTGGTAACAGCACTGCATTATACTCTCTCTCTCTCTCTCTCTCTGGCAAAATTGTTGGGAGTAACGATACATTGGGAGACATCAAACCTTATTCCTACACAACAAATAGAGTTCATTGGAGCAGTGTTCAATACTCAGCCCTGTCTAGTATCACTCCCAATTCACAGACTCACCCGACTGAGTCTTCAACTCCAAGTGATACTCTCTCAAACAAAAGTCTCAGCAAGGGAAGATGTTCATCGTGTTTCACTGTTGCAGTCATTACTCTTGGGTTATCCTGCTGGCAGGCTACCCGCAGTCGGCCCGAGTTCCAAAGTCTAGGTCCGGCGTTGGTCGCTGTCGCCTCTTCCCTGATGCCAGTGCACCAGGGGTATAAAAGATGCAGCCGACGCCATTTTTTTTCAGTCTTTCTTGCCGCGGGGTGCCCGAAGCAAAAGCAGTTCGCAAGTGCCAGTTGGCCGACTCCTGAGATTTTCAAAGCTGAATTTCAGAACCGAAGTCTTCATTAAAGCTAAGTACCCCGTTGGGGAAACTTTTTTCTTGCTCCAGACCGATGTCAGAAAAAGTTAGCAATTGTATTTCTTGTGGGAAGCAAATACCTCATAAGGATTTTCACTCTTATTGTATTCCTTGCCTAGGCCCTGATCACAATGTTGCTAGCTGTTGGTTCTGTGCTAGATTCAACCAACGCACTATCAAACCTCGGTTCGATTTTGCATTTCATTATTTTGGCCGAAGATTTAATTATGTAATGCCGGCGGAACAACCGACAACCGGAGTTTACAAAAAACGCAAGGACAAGGATAGGCATCCGAGGTCCAAAACCGGCGATAAGTCAGTCGCCTGTTCACCGGTTCTCAGTGAGGTGCTTTCGCAGCCCCTGGTGCCCGCTACCTCACAGCCACAGACCGCTTCTAACTCCCACGTGGAGCCGATTGGGCCTCTGGAAACTCAAGGTATTGGACACTTGGAAATCAATCCTTCATATGGGTCCAGAGCCGCTGAGCAGGCATTGGCTTCTGAGGGTGTCTTCAGACCTACACAACTATATATTAAGCCATCCTCAGCTTCAAAGACTAAAGTAGCTCTAAAGACAAAGAAATAAGTACAGCATTCTCATACTCAGACTTCCATGCCTAAAAAACAGATGCTCAAAATGGCCGAAGACCTAATTACTTTGATCAGGGGCTCCCAACCCCCTCCCTAGGCAAGAGACAGAGTATGACTCTTCTGATCAGGTATCTATTTTCTCTGATTCTTCTTCTGAACAGGATTTTCCCATGCTTCCCTATGAGGATTCTGATGCTGAAGAATCCATTCCTTCAGCCGTTCCTCCTGAGGACTATTCCTTTGGGGAAACACTGCATACTATGAGGGAGCAGTTCTACTGGGAGAGCCAAGATTATTCAGAGTCTAAGAAAAGGCTCAGAGACTTCCTGGTACTTCCTCAGCATAGACCCCTTGCCATTCCTCCTGTTTTAGACATTATAGATGTTGTATTTTCAGAGTCTGTACTATCCCCTGACTCTCTACCCCCTGCACCTGCTAAGCCAGACTCCATTCTACTACAGGGTCCCGGATTCTCATAAAGTCCTTTATAAAAACCCCGCTGCTGACCCTGAAACTATATCCCAGGGTCCCAAGGGGGTTAAGGCCGCTACTGCGAAAAACCCTGTCCCCTCTGATAGGGATTCTAGGGCTTTAGACAGATGGGGGAAAAAGTATACACTTCTGCCACCCTGACTGTAAGGGCTTTAAATTGTCAATTTCATATGCTTAAATATCAGCAATATTTACTGTCACTACTTAAACAGAAAATGTTGACAAATACTGAATGTTCTGAGAACAAGGAATTGCAGGATTTATTGCATGCAGCTGAACAAGTGGGAAAGCATACTTTGCAATGTGGTTATGATTCACTGGAGACCTCTTGCAGGGCTGCTGTTACAGGTTCTGTTATTAGAAGGCATGCTTGGTTAAAGGAACAAAATCTGCCTGATCATGTTAAACCAAAATTATTAGATGCACCATTACAGCATGATACTTTGTTTGGTACTAAGGCAGAAGAGGTGTTAAAAAAATGGAGGATAAAGCAAAATCCATGCAGACAGTCAAGTATTTCTTACAGGTACAGCCACCCTGGTTTAGCAGGAACTGGCCTTCTAAATATTGGTCCTTTCCAGTCTCAGACAGACCACAAAGAGGCAGATGCAGGCATCCTAGAGGCAGATCTCAGCCCCAAGGCTCATACAGGCCTAAACAATGGGGTGTTCCTACCTCCAAAAGCGGAGAAGACAAATCACAACCTTACAGGAAAGAGTCCCAGTGACTTTCCTCTTCCAGTTCCAAGCAGTTTCCTTTTGACAGCCCCCTTAGGGGGAAAACTAGCACTTTTTTTCATCAAATTGGCAAATAGTTACCCAAGACAAATGAGTTCTCAACATGGTGTCCCAAGGCTACAGGTTCCATTTCCACACCCTACCAAGGTCAAAGGGCATGCCAGACCTGCCGCACAATCAATGGGCAGAGGCACAAAAACAAATTTCAGCCCTCATGGACATGAGGGCCATTCAGCAAGTACCACAACAAGAGCAGGGGCAAGGATTTTACTCCAGACTTTTTCTAGTGCCCAGGAAGGACAAAACCTGGAGACCAATTCTGGACCTATCTATGCTAAATATGTTTCTGGAAGTTCCAAAATTCAAGATGTTGACTCTTCAGCAGCTACTGCCCATGCTGGGCAAAAGGGCGTGGCTAGTAACTTTGGACCTACAAGAGACATACCTGCATGTCCCAATCAGACAATCTTGCAGAAGATACCTCAGATTCATAGCTGGCGCAATGCATTACCAATTCTTTGCACTGCCCTTTGGCTTATCTACTGCACCCAGGGTCTTTACAAAATGCCTGGCACCAGTAATTGCGTTTTGCAGACAAAAAGGAATTCAAATTTATCCCTACTTGGACAACTGCCTAATTCAAGCAGAGAACAAGGACACTCTTCTAAAGCATCTAGCATTTGTAAAAAGATTACTAATGGGCCTAGGGTACACAGTAAACGAAAAGAAATCAAAACAAGTGCCCTCTCAAGAGATAATATTCCTGGGCGCAAGCTTAAATACAACTGCCCAGATGGCTTATCTCACGCCAGACGAGCAAAAACAACTGACTACTTACTTCAAGAAATTGGCAACAAAAACCCACTTATCTGCAAGGAAAATCCTGCAGGCCTTGGGTTTCATGGCATCCTGCATTCTACTAATTCCATATGGCAGACTGCATATGAGGAAACTACAATGGTATCATTGAAGTGTTTGGACTCAGCATTGCCACAGCCTGGAGACAGTAATTGCACTCATTCCCTGCCTACAACAGGAGTTTCGATGGTGGGCAGAAGCCTGTCACCACAACAAGGGTCTGCCATTCAGATTACCCACAGCTAGACAGACACTGACAACGGATGCATCAGATTATGCCTGGGGGCCCATATGGCAGGAAAATGTATTCAGGGCACATGGCCTACAAACCAGATGCATCTTCACATCAATCAAAAAGATGCTAGCTGTTCAAAATGCCCTGACAGCTTTCAGGGACCTGCTTCATCCAGGACAATTACTAATAAAGACAGACAACACTACGGTCATGTGGTACATAAACAAGCAGGGAGGTGCTCATTCCTAACCCCTCTGCAGACAAGCAATGACCTTATGGGGACACAGCATTGGCCTTTCAACTTCACCTGCAAGCTCAATTCCTGCCAGGAAAAACAAATACTGTGGTAGACGAACTAAGCAGAAACCTCATGGATCCCCACGAATGGAAACTGGATCCACAAGTCTTCAGGATGATAAAAAGGAAATGGGGATGCCCAGACATAGATCTATTTGCCTCCCCTCACAACTGTCAATTGCAGAGATTTTGTGCAAGGACTTATCACAAGCAAGCATGGAAAGTGGACGCCCTATCATTCAGCTGGAAAAATCTAACAGTATATGCCTTTCCCCCACTACCTCTCCTTCCCAGAGTACTCCTAAAGGTCAGACAAGAGAAGCCAAAAATTATTCTGATTGCACCAGACTGGCCACGCCAGCATTGGTACCCAATCCTGAAGAGCTTGTCTCAAGGTCCAGCATGGATATTACCTCAAACTTCTCACTTGCTGACCCAACAAAATAATCAGATCCTGCAAAGCCAACTCAGGACCTTAAATCTGGCAGCATGGCAGATAATGTAGCCATAATGAAAACTCCCCTTTCAAAAGCAGATGTTCTTCATCTCACATTGCTGCAGTCCTTACACTTGGGTAGTCCGCTGTCCTCGGTCGGCCCGAATATCAAAGTATAAGGCTGACGTCGGTCAAGGCGCATTTGACTGACATCAGGACATCAGGGTACAAATGCGCATGACCGACGTCATATCCTCAGTCTTTTTTGCCGCATGGTCCGATGCAGAAGCAGCATTGCAAGTGCCGGTTGGCGTTCTGAGATTTTTCGATTTCGAAGTTTCAGACCGAGTTCAAAGTTGGCTAAGTACCCGTTGGAATATTTTAGTTTTTCTTGCCTCAGTGATTTACGGATGTCAGAAAAAGTTAATAATTGCATTTCTTGTGGGAAACAGATACCGCATAGAGATTATCATACTTTGTGTATTCCTTGCTTAGGGCCTGAGCACGACGTTGTTGGCTGTCGCTGTTGTGCTAGATTTAATAAACGCACTATAAAGAGAAGGTTGGATTGTGCAAGGTTAGTCTTTGGGAAGCGGTGTAATTATAAAATGCCGCCGGATGCTCCGGCGCCGCTTCTTCGAAGAAGCGCAAGGACAAGGCAGTTAAGCCTAGGCTAGAAGAACCGTCTGTACCGGACGCTGGTTCTTTAGAGGTGTCGGTGGAGCCGGTGGCTCCGGAGGTTTCTTTGTGTTCCCAGGGTGAGACCTTATTACTGCAAGATGTGGCCTCTCAGGAGGCAAGTCAGGCTGAGGGGGCTTCTCAGGTTACTATACTCCCCTCCCTTCCTAGGGTGGCTAGGCCCTCTCCTTCTGTTTCAAAGGCTTCTCCCAGGGGCAGGCCAGGTTTGGCTTCAGTTGGTGTTACCCCTAGCTCTTCAGGTACTGTGCCCAAGAAGCATATGCTTAAAATGGCAGAAGATTTGATTACTTTAATTAGGGGTTCTATGCCCCCTCCTGATAAGAGACCTAGGTTGGAGCCTGAGCTGGGGGTTTTGAGCAGGCTTCAGATGTTTCAGAGTCTTCGGCTGAAGACTTGCAGGAGTACTCTCCTTATTCTGATTCTGATGTGGATGATTCTACTCCTTCTGCTTCTCCTCCTGAGGATTTTTCTTTTCAGAAACTCTTCATTCCATGAGGGAGCATTTTAAGTGGGAAGGTCAGGACTTCTCTGATTCCAGGAAAAGGCTTAGGGAATTTTTGTTTTACCCCAGCATAGGCCTTTGGCTATACCTCCTGTTTTGGATGTAGTAGAAGATGTTTTACAGAGGCTTCTCTTAATCCTGATTCTTTGCCTCCTGCTCCTGTTAAGCCGGATAGGTATTACAGGGTGCCTGAAGCTCATAAGTATCTTTTTAAGAGTCCTAGGGCTGACCCTGAAACTGTTAGTCAGGGGCCTAAAGGTGTTAAGGCTTCTGTTGTTAAGAATCCGGTTCCTGCAGACAAAGAGGCTAGGGCCTTGGATAGATGGGGAAAGAAAGTTTATACTTCTTCCACTCTTGCTATGAGGGCTTTGAATTGCCAGTTTCACATGTTGAAATACCAGAACTATCTCCTTTCACAATTAAAGTCTAAGGTTGATGCTCTGGCAGTAGGTATTGATTGTAAAGAGTTGCAAGATTTAGTGCATGTTTCTGAACAGGTGGGTAAGCATTCTTTGCAATGTGGTTTTGATGCTGTACAGGCCTCGTCTAGGGTGGCTGCCACTGGGTCAGTTCTTCGCAGGCACGCCTGGCTAAGGGATCAAAATTTGTCTGAACATGTTAAAACAAGGATTTTAGATGCTCCTTTACGATCTGACGTGTTGTTTGGTCCTCCTGTTGAGGCAGTTTTAAAGAAAATGGAAGACAAGGCTAAGTCTATGCAGACTGTTAAAGATTTTTTGCAGGTCCAGCCTCCAAAGTTTAGTAGAAATTGGCCTACTAAGGGGTGGACGTATCCTTCTTATGATTCCCAGTCTAGGGGTAGATCTAGACGTGGTAGGGGCAGAGCTCAGGGCTCTTTCAGGCCTAGAACAGGGAGTTCTCCTGCACAGTCTTCGGGTGAGGGCAGGGGTCAGTCCTTTCGTAAACAGACCCAATGACCTACCTTTTCAGCTGCCAGAGCCTTCTCGTCTGGCAGCACCTTTGGGAGGAAGGTTGGCACTTTTCAAAGAAAATTGGAGTTTAATTACCCAAGACAGATGGGTATTGGATATCATACACCACGGTTACAGGTTTTATTTCCATACCTTGCCTCCTTTCAAAGGCATGCCAGACGTTCCTCCTCAACAAAGAATACAGGCTCACAAGCAAGTTTCTCTGTTACTCCAAATAGGGGCAATACAGCCGGTCCCTATGCCAGAAGTGGGCCTAGGATTTTATTCTCGCCTGTTCCTAGTACCAAAGAAGGGGAACACGTGGAGACCAATTTTGGATTTATCTACCCTCAACACTTATCTGGACATTCCCAAGTTCAAAATGTTGACGTTACAGCAGCTTTTACCTCTGCTGGGCAAAGATCATTGGATGGTGGCTTTGGATCTCAAGGAGGCTTACCTTCATGTTCCTATCAGACTAAGTTGCAGGAAGTATCTGCGTTTTCGAGCTGGGACTTCTCACTATCAGTTCTCTGCATTGCCCTTTGGCTTATCTACTGCGCCCAGAGTATTCACGAAAGTTCTGGCTCCAGTGATAGCTTTCTTCAGGCTAAAAGGAATACAGATCTATCCTTATTTGGACGACTGCCTGATTCTGGCTCAAGGAAGGGAAGAGCTACTTCATCATTTGGAATATGTGATAGCAGTGCTAAGATGCCTGGGGTATTCTGTGAACGAAATAAAGTCCAGTCTAGTACCCTCTCAGGACATGTGCTTTCTGGGTGTGAGACTGAATACAGCATCCCAGATGGCCTTTTAACCCCGGACAAACAAAAGAGTCTATCCCTTTACTTCCATCAGCTATCTCATCAGTCCGGGCTGACTGCAAGGACAGTCCTTCAAGCCTTAGGGTTCATGGCATCTTGTATTCTGGTGCTTCCCAATGCCAAACTGCATATGAGGAAGCTGCAATGGTATCTCAAAATGTATGGACACAGCACTGCCAGGATCTGGACACTGTCATTCAAATAATACCTTGCATTCAAAAGGAATTTTTGTGGTGGGCTCAGGAATGTCACCTAAACAAGGGACTCTCTGTGACCCGGCCAGAGGCTAGTCAGATTTTAACGACAGATGCCTCAGACAAAGCTTGGGAGCTCATCTAAATGGAAAGTGGATACAAGACAAGTAGCCTGCCAGACTACAACATCTACATATCAACCTGAAGGAGATGTTAGCAGTCCAGTTTGCATTAATAGCTTTCAAGGATTTACTTCTTCCAGGGCAGGTGTTGATTCTAACAGACAACACAACTGTCATGTGGTACATCAACAAGCAAGGGGAACATTCTTATCCTCTATGCAGGCAAGCAATGATTTTGTGGGAGACTGCTCTCAGTTTACAGCTCAATCTTCAGGCAAGGTTTCTGCCAGGAGCACAGAACTCCTTAGCAGATGTGTTGAGCAGGCAATTATGGATCCCCACGAGTGGAAATTGGATCCTCATGTATTTCAGAAATTGACAGTGTCATGGGGAACTCCAGACATAGATCTGTTCGCTTCTCCACTAAACCATCAGCTGCCAAAGTTTTGCACAAAAAGGTTTCATCCCACAGCTTGGAAAGTGGATGCTCTTTCTTTCAATTGGAGCAGTCTTCATGTGTATGCCTTTCCTCCTCTGCCTCTCCTCCCAAAGGTACTTCTAAAGGTCAGACAGGACAAGCCAAGGATGATTTTAATAGCTCCAGATTGGCCTCGACAGCACTGGTACCCATTACTGAGAAGTCTGGTACGGAAGCCTCCATGGCCTTTGCCTTCGATTCCACACCTGTTGTCACAGGAGGACAGCCATTTGCTGAATGTCAAACTTCACTCTCTTCACCTAACAGCCTGGCATATTCTGTTTTGAACCATAGAGGGTCTCAACTTCCACAACAAGTTTTGAATGTGATTTTGGAAGCTAGAAGGCCTAGTACAAGGAAAGTGTACGCAGATAAATGGAAAAGATTTTTATTTTGGAGTGCAGCAAAGGATTTTGATGTTTCTGAGCCTAATTTGAGTGTGGCTCTTCAATATCTTACTGAGTTACTGGACAAAGGTTTGTCTTTCTCTTCTATTAAGGTTCATGCTGCAGCAATTTCGGCTCACTATGATTGTGTCCCACCATTGTTTTCTCATCCTTTGTTCAAGCAATTTCTTAGAGGGGCAAAGAATATAAGACCCCCACGAAGAGCTCCTACTCCTGCTTGGGATCTCAATTTTGTGTTGGAGAAACTCACTCTACAACCTTTTGAGCCTGCAGCTACTTCTGAGTTGAAATATTTATCATGGAAGACTGCTTTTTGTTGGCAATTACCTCTGCAAGAAGGGTTTCTGAATTGCAGGCCCTTATGGCGTTGAGCCTTTCTTGAATGTGCATAAGGATAGGTTATCATTACGCACTAATCCTTCCTTTATGCCTAAGGTGGTTTCTAGTGTGGCTTTAAACCAAACTATTCATTTGCCTACTTTTTATGCAAATCCCCAAAATAAAGGGGAAAAGATTTTGCACACTTTAGATGTACACAGGCAGTTACGTTATTATTTGGACAGAACTAAAGGGTTCAGGCAGTCTCAGCAGTTGTTTGTTTCTTTTGCTTTGAGTTCTCAGGGCAAGCCTGTGTCAAAACAAAATATTTCTAAGTGGATTGGGTTTTGCATTGCTTTCTGTTATTCCCATCATGGCAAGGAGGTTCCAGCTGGGATTAGGCCTCATTCCACTAGGGCTACTGCCACTTCAACAGCTTTTTTGAGGGGAGTGGCAACCAAGGATATTTTGGAGGCAGCTACTTGGAGTTCAGTGCATACTTTCTCTAGGCATTATCACCTGCCACTTTACTCTAAATCCAGGGCTGGTTTTGCCACTGCTGTTTTGCAGGGCATGTTGGCAGCTCCTGCTTCCTTGTAGTTGGCCATCCTCCCTTACCTCTGCTTTGGGATTCTACCCAAGTGTAAGGACTGCAGCAATGTGAGATGAAGAACATAGTACAGTTTTGTACCTACCATAAATGTAGATGTTCGAAGATCCACATTGCTGCAGTCCAATTTACCCTCCCTCCTTCCCCTCTGTTGTTAGAGGTGGTTGTGTGGGTTGGGTTGTACATATTGTGTATATTGTATATATTGTACATATAGTTAGTGCAAGGGTGGTTGGTTGGTTGTTTGCTGTCTTTTGGTTTTGACCTTTATTTTTAGGGTCTTCTGACATCTGGGGCAAGAAAAGACTGAGGATATGACGTCGGTCATGCGCATTTGTACCCTGACGTCCTGATGTCAGTCAAATGCGCCTTGACCGACGTCAGCCTTATACTTTGATATTCGGGCCGACCGAGGACAGCGGACTACCCAAGTGTAAGGACTGCAGCAATGTGGATCTTCGAACATCTACATTTATGGTAGGTACAAAACTGTACTTTATGGATGTTATCTTGGAGGACAGGAGGCCCAGTACCAGAAAGTCTTATGCAGAAAAATGGAAGAGATTCTGTGCTTGGAACCAGGAACAAGGCATTGACACGTCTGTACCAAACATTCCTCAGATTTTACAACACCTGACTGAGATGCTGAACAAAGGCCTTTCTTTCTCATAAATTAAGATTCATGCCTCTGCCATTTCTGCACATTACAATATGGAACCACCTATCTTTTCTCACCCTTTAATAAGGCAGTACCTCAGAGGGGCAAAAAACATTAGGCCTCCAAGGAGAGCACCAATTCCGGCCTGGGACCTCAGTTTTGTTTTGGAAAAACTCACACTGTCTCCTTTCGAGCCAGCATCAACAGCGGATATTAAATTCTTATCCTGGAAAACAGCTGTGCTCCTGGCCATTACCTCTGCAAGATGAGTCTCGGAGTTACAAGCACTCATGGCTGTGGAGCCTTTCATAATTTTTCATCCAGACAGGGTTTCTCTGAGGACAAACCCTACATTTATGCCTAAGGTGGTGTCCAGTGTGGCCCTCAATCAGACCCTTTTATCCAAATCCACAGAACAAGGGGGAGAAAATTCTGCATTCTTTGTATATACACAGGCAGTTACGCTTCTACTTAGACAGAACTAAAGCTTTCAGAAAGACTGAGCAACTTCTAGTGTCATATGCTGCAGGATCACAAGGAAAGGCCATCTCAAAACAGACCATTTCTAAATGGATAGGCCATTGCATCCGCTTCTGCTATTCTCAACATGGCAAATCAGTGCCTAAGGGCATTAGGCCTCATTCCACCAGAGCAGCAGCCACTTAAGCAGTTTTTCTCAGGGGAGTACCAACCAAAGAAATCTTAGAGGCTGCAACTTGGAGTTCAGTGCACACCTTTACAAAGCACTACCACTTGCCTCTCTACTCTTAAGTCCAGAGCAGGCTTCGCCACTGCAATTCTGCAGGGTCCCATAGCCTCTCCTAATCCTATTTATCCCAGCCACCCTTCCTCAGCTTTGGGATTCAACCCAAGAGTAATGACTGCAACAGTGAAACACGATGAACATAGTACAGTTGTGTACCCACCATAAATGTAGATGTTCGAGTTTATTCACTGCTGCAGTCCAGTTTACCCACCCTCCATCCCCCTTCTCTTTGCTGGGCCTTATCTGCACTTCTCTATCCTATGCAACCTTTTTGGTGTATTTGCTTATAGATGAAGGAAATGTTATTTTTGTGTATGTATTTCTTTTTGATATATATTTTTCAGCCTACCTATTTGGGGCACCTGACATCTGGGGCAAGAAAAACTGAAGAAAATGCTGTCGGCTGCATCTTTTATACCCCTGGCGCACTGGCGTCGGCGACCGACGCCGGACCTAGAATTTGGAACTCGGGCCGACTGCGGGTAGCCTGCCAGCAGGATAACCCAAGAGTAATGACTGCAACAGTGAATACACTCGAACATCTACATTTATGGTAGGTACACAACTGTACTTTCTTCAGGCCCTAGTCTCTATGGCAGCTTTAATCCCAATAGTGCCTGTAACAAAGCTACATATGCAGATCCTGCAATGGCTCCTCCTTTGTCATTGGTTCTCAAATCATCACCCCCTCTGTTACCAGAGTCAAATAACCAACTCCTGCAAACAGGACCTCCTTTGGTGGATGAGGCCAGACTTATAACTTTGGAGTCGCCCATTTCAATCCCCTCAGCCCACAGCCATTATGACCATGGATGCTTCCCTGATTGGGTGGGGGGGCCATTTCCAGGGAAAAATGGTCCAAGGCACATGGTCCACCTGCATATCAGTGTTCTGGAACTGAGAGCTGTGCTGTTAGCACTGCAGGCCTTTCATTTGGCCCTCCCTTCCAGGACAAGTGCAGTTCAGTCAGACAATATGTCAGTGGTCTAGTATATCAACAAGCAAGGAGGAGGCAAGTCCTACCACCTATGTTGAGAAGCCATGAGAATTTGCCAGTGAGCGATAGTTTCTAACCGCTTTCTGATAGCAGTGCATATCCTGGGGAGCTCCAACATGATTGCGGACAAACTGAGCAGATGCATCCTCATGCCTCACAAGTGGTCTGTCAACCCTGAGGTGGCAACAGAAATTTTCAGCTATTGGGGCCAGCCTTGCTGCAATCATTTCACCTCCCCAGCAAACAACAAGTGTAGCAGCTATTTTGCCCTACTTCCCCTGGAGGGGGAGTCACTGAGGGATGCTCTGATCCAGGATTGTCCCACGGTACTTCTTTACACTTACCCTCCCATTCCCCCTGATTCCACAATTTCTAAAGAAAGCTCTTCAGTTGAGATGCAAGGTGATCCTCATAGCTCCGTTCTGGCCTCGACAAGTTTGGTTCCCTTTCCTTCGGTCTCACCTAGTATACCTGCCATGGATTCTGGATCCTCTACCAGATCTGATTACTCACCCCCAAGGGTTGAGTCACCCAAATTTGTCCAGTTTCAAGCTGACACCTTGGTTTCTCCACTTCCATTAGTCACCAGGCAAGCTAATCTCTCCTCGACTGTTCGAGACATCATTCTGGTCTTTCATAAACCATCCATCAGAAGACTATATCAGGATAAATGGAAAAGATTCTCCATCTGGTCCAAGGATAACATGCTAGACCCGTATTCGGCTCCAGTAACTGCAGTGCTCCAATACTTGGCTAAGTCTTTTGATAATGGAGCCTCTGCCTCTACTCTACAAGTACATCTAGCAGCAATTTCCACTTTCCACAATGGTATAGATAGCACCCCTCTTATCTCTTTATGCCTATGGGTCTCAGAGCTGCAGGCATTGTGCATCAAGAAGCCCTATCTGTTTTTTCATAAAGATAGAGTATCACTTCGGACGAATCCATCCTTCCTTCCCAAAGTTGTTTCTGAATTCACCATAAACCAGACCATTGATCTACCAGTGTTCTTTCCGAATTTTGCCAGTAGAGGAGAGTACTGCCTTCACTCCTTAGACGTACATAGACAACTGTGATTTTGCCTAGCTAGGACCAAACCTATCTGTAAATCTGAACAGCTTTTCATATCCTTTGCTGGACCCAGAATGGGAGAGGCTGTTTCCAAGGTTACATTATCAAAATGGCTAAGGGACTGCATACGTTTCATCTATTCCCTCAGTAATGAACCTATGCCAGAAGTTAAAGCTCACTCCACTAGAGCTATGGCAACACTGTAGCTTTCCATTCCATTTCAGGGCTTCCATGAATGACAAGATGACATCTGCGCATGAGCGTCGAACGTTTGTCTTTCACTGAGCCCCAGGTCTTGGAACCGGTGTCGGAGCTACCGCCACCGTCCATTCTTCGGTCGGTGCTATCTTCGGCCCCTTCGACCTGATCTTCCAGACCGTTATCCAATACAGATGTGGATCGTGTCGTGTAGAAACTTATGGAGAACACGGCCCTTTCCAAGTTGATTGCAGTTTCCTCCCAATTGGTGTCGAAACTAGAAGGCCTTCCTTTATCTCCAACAGGTCCTCATTCGAGACCCATCCAGTCTTCGGAGCCGGGAGATAATGAGCTGATGATAGTGGAGCCCTCGGTGCCGAAACCGTCCATTGCACGATCGACACCATTAACTTCGACTCCTTCAGAACCTGTAGGTGAGTCGCGGAGCCGACGATCTCTCCTCGGTTCCGGGACCGAGAGTCGTACCGACCTTTTGGTGCCGACTCTCCCTCTCAGGGCCTCGGCGCAGATTGGCTCAGCTCCGTCCTCAGGGTTGAGGCCCACGGCCCCCGTGTCTGGGATGCTTCCATGTTCTTTGGAACCGGAGGAGTCCTCGGCCCGGGGTTCAGGGGTTTTCGACCTTATGAGGAAGGTTTTGTCTGCACAGACAACCACTTCATCGGAGGCGTCTTCTCCCTCCCCTAAGGGGCTGCTCTCTTTTTCTGCTCCCACGACCCATCCAAAGCGTAGAGCACCATTGCCTCAGCCACCACCAGAGGGTGCCCCCTGTTCCTCGGAGGCCTCACCGGAAGCCCCCTCCGATGAGGTTCCGAGGAAAAGACTGTGCAAGAGGAGGCACTTGGATTCCCCGCAGGAATCTCTAACATCTGACACTGACTTGGATGAGGCAGAGGGTTCCCCAAAATCCTCCTCTGAGGATGTCTCATTTGCGGGACATCTTGGAGATCTTAAAACAGAGGGGTGATTGGCAGTCCCTAGCCCCCACTAAGGATGAGTTGGTGTTGCTGAAGGCTTTTGGTGCTCAACCTTCTACCTCCTGGGTTACTCCGCCCTTCAATGAATTAATGGATTTAATTGCTCGAAGGGCGTGGGAGACACCAGACACAGTGGAACCGGTCCCTCGAAAACCGAGCAAATTTATCACCGCCCCCCCAGGACAAGGTTTATCTCACCAAGGGAGTCCCAGTCAATGCTATGGTGGTGGCGGCAGCCACTAAAAAGGAGATGTCTGAGTCTTCCTCTTCTGTTCATCCTCCTAATAAGGATTCTAGGACTATGGACAGATATGGGAAGCACGTTTTTAGTTCAGCGACGTTTTCCATGCGTTCGCTAAACTATTTGACACATTTTATACGTCTGCAAGAGGGATCTCATCAAGGAGCTGGGAGATACCCTCCAGGGTAACACAGATGCTGCTGTTTCAGATAAGGTAACAGCACAGCTTAACACCCTTACCTCCATAGTTAATTCATCCATGAGGCTCATCTCGTATGCGGCTGAAGGATCGAGTAGAGCTGCAGCTTCAGCGATTGCTCTACGAAGACAATCCTGGATGCGGCTGTGCTCATTTGCGGAAGCCTTCAAGTCTTCCTTCGCCAACGCCCCCTTTGATGGTGCCACTCTCTTTGGGCCCAAAGTGAAGGACACACTAACTCGGTGTGAGCAAGAAGGAAAGACTCTGTCTGCTGTCGGAGTCCGTTTTTCCGCTCCAGCTAGACCGTACCCCAAAGGGCAACGAGGCGGAAAAATGTGGTTCCGTAAAACTCTGGGATCTTTCCAGGCCACACAGAGTGATTCCCCCCCCCCCAGAGGCAGGGGGGGGGCAGAAATGGAAGATGTTGCCCCGGCGGCAGAGGGGGGTCCGCAGAACCAAGGCGACAGGGATCCTGTCCCTGGTAAGCCTTTCCAGCACTCCTGAACGGGGGCCCGACTGTCCTGCTCTGGAGGCAGTCAGGGGTTGCTTGGCTTTATAGCCACAGGCCTGGCTAACTCTCACCTCGGACTCTTGGGTAAAAAGCATTGTAACCAGAGGATACAAAATCCCCTTCATATCAACTCCACCCTAACAAAGAAGGTTTCCAGATGTGCCACCCCATCTGCAAGTCCCAGCAGCAATAGAAATTTCAAAGCTGCTCGAAAAAAGAGTCATCCAGCCAGTCCCGACGGACCAAAGAGGATCCGGAACTTACTCAAGGTTCTTTTTAGTTCCAAAAAAGACAGGGGGACTGGAGACCGATTTTGGATCTCAGCAATCTCAGCACCTTCGTGAAGAAGGAAAAGGTCCGGATGGTCACGCTTCAATCGATCCTTCCATTTTTACAGAAGGACGACTGGATGTGCTCGATAGATCTCAAGGACGCGTACTACCACATCAAAATGGCCAGACCGTCCAGAGATCACCTGCGCTTCCGGCTGGGAGCCAGTCACTTTCAGTTTCGCGCCCTGCCCTTTGGGCTCACCTCAGCCCCCAGGGTATTCACCAAATGCGTGGTAGCGTCTCACTTGAGACGTCTAGGATTCCGGGTGTTTCCCTATCTGGATGACTGGCTCCTTACCGCCACCACCGAGCGTCGCCTCATAAAAGCCAGAGACTACACAGTCAACCTTTGTTCCCACCTAGGGATTTCCATAAACTTTGAAAAATCTGCCTTACTGCCCTCCTAGCATATTTCATTCATCGGAGCAGACCTAGATACATGTTTAACACTGGTAAAGCTCCCTTCAATAAGGGCTTCATCCCTCAAGGAACAGGTTCTTCTACTGCAAAGCAGGAAAGTCCCGGCCAAACTAGTGTTGAAGGTTTTGGGACTCATGGCAGCGTCCCTGATTGCAGTCCCTATGGGGAGATTGCACATGAGGCTCCTCCACTGGCTGCTGTTCACGCAGTGGTCGTTTCAGCAGTTACCCCTAGCGCACGAGATTCTGATAACAGATTCTTACAAATGAGACCTCTCATGGTGGGTGTACAGTCAGGATCTCACTATGGGTCGTCCATTTGTTCTACCCAATCCGACGGCCATGATAACCACGGACGTTTCTCTGATAGGGTGGGGGGGGGGGCTATTTCAGGGAAGGGCAGTCCAAGTGGAATGGTCCAACATGGAGTACAACCTGCACATAAATGTTCTGGAAATGAGGGTGGTGTTCCTAGCGTTGCAACACTTTCAAACCCTCTTACCTCTAGGAACAGTAGCAGTTCAGACAGACAACATGTCTGTAGTCTGGTACATAAACAAACAGGGGGGGAACCAGATCTTACCCATTATGCAGAGAGGCCATGAGAATTTGGCAATGGGCAGAGTCCACGGGTCGCTTTCTGATAGCAACGCACATCCCGGGGTCATCCAAAGTCATTGCGGACAGGTTGAGCAGAGCCATCCTTACCTCACGAGTGGTCCCTCAAGCTACAGGTGGCAGAGAGAATTTTCCGCAGATGGGGCCAGCCTTGCTGCGATCTATTTGCTTCCCCGATGAATACCAAATGCAGAAGCTATTTTGCCCTTCTACCCCCTCCGGGGGATGTCCCCAGGGACGCACTGATACACGATTGGCCCCCGGGTCTCCTATATGCATTTCCACCTACCCCCTTGATTCCCAAATTTCTTCAGTAAGCCAGGAACCTGGAAAGGACAATTATACTCATAGCCCCTTTCTGGCCTCGACAGATATGGTTCCCCTTTCTTCAAGCCCATCAAACAGAGGAACCGTGGATCCTGGACCCAGTACCAGATCTACTGACCCATTCGTCGGGAGTTCCTCACCTGTCTCGTCTATCCCTCAAACTAGCAGCTTGGCTGCTCCACTTCCCTGCCTAGTCAGGTCTGATCTACTTTCTCCGGCAGTTGAACGCATTATGGTTGCCTCTCATAAGGCTTCCACTACAAAACTCTACAGGAGTAAATGGGAACGCTTTGTATACTGGGCATCTAGCCAACACTTGGACCCCCTAGTAGCTCCTTTACATAAAGTTCTAGAATTTCTATCCATCCTTTTTCACAAAGGAGCCTCTAGTTGGCGGCCATATCCAACTACCATGTTGGTGCGGACGGTTCTCCTATTATGTCCCACAGGCTTTGTAAGGCTTTTATGAAAGGATCCTTCCATCTTCGACCGCCCATCAGAGATCCTTTATTCCCATGGAATTTAAATTTATTATTGTCGCAACTAATGTTGCCACCCTTTGAACCAGCCTCTTCTTGCCTCCTGAAGTTCTTGTCATGGAAGACACTTTTTCTCATAGCTGTTACTTCAGCTCAAAGAGTTTCAGAGCTGCAAGCACTATCAGTCAAGCCGCCTTACTTAATTTTCCACCCAGATAGAGTCTCCTTGCAAACAAATCCGTCTTTCCTTCCTAAGGTATGTTCTGTCACGAATATTAACCAATCCATAGAACTCCCTACCTTTTTCAAAAACCATAACAGCAAGTTGGAGTATATGCTGCACAAGTTGGATGTCCACAGACAACTAAGATTTTATTTGGACAGGACTAAAGATTACAGGAAAACAGATCAGCTTTTTGTCGCATTTGCAGACAATAAAAAGGGCATGGCAGTTACAAAACGTACACTATCTAAATGGCTTACTGATTGTATAGCCTTTGTATATTCTAAGTCGAATCAGGTCTTGCCTGCCAAACCTAAGGGCCATTCTACCAGATCAGTTTCCACTTCCTTGGCTCATGCAGCTCGTCTGCCTTTGGACACGATTTGTGCAGCAGCCACGTGGTCTAAACCACATACTTTCATCGCTCATTATAGGGTTGACAAAGCCTCCAAAGACAGGACATCTTTTGGTTCCACTGTGCTTAGGAACGTTCTTCCATGAGTCACTCGGGGTGATGGAGCTAGGGACGCTACCCGTGTGTAAGAACAAACGGCGAGATTGAACACTCTCACATAAAGAAGTTATGTTCTTACCATAACGTTCCATGTGGAGTGTTCATCTTGCCTTTGTTCTTACATTCCCTCCCTTCCCTCCCTCACGTGTTTGGAAGAACGAGTAGGATTAGAATCTGGTCGAAATGCCTTAACCCTTTCTGGGTTTATTGTTTCTTGCCTCATGGGGTATATTTCGCTACCCTTAGTTAATTTGTTAAGTGAGATAGTGTCTCTGAGTTTTTGTGGCAGTGTGTAGCCTTAGCAACTGAGGTTTTTCGTTGGTCTGGTTTACTTGCAAACTAGATCTGAGTAATGGCAGGGAGGATTGTGAGATATAGCCTGGTCTCGAGCTTCTCTAAGATGCAGAGCTTTGCTATGCGGCCGACTCGGAGCCGAGGATCGGCTCCGAACCCGTGTGTAAGAACAAAGGCGAGATGAACACTCCACATGGAACGTTATGGTAAGAACATAACTTCTTTTTAGTGCTTTGTAAACCCACATTTATTTGTCAATTTCTGAGTTGATAGTTTTATTCTTGTTGATCTCCATCTCTGAAATCCAGGCTCTGCTTCATTTCCAATGTACTCCTGGTTGTTCTAGTCAACCCTTGCACTTTTTTTTGTGTCTTAAGCATTTTCTGTTGAAACATTGGAAAATGTTTCACTGGCACATTCTCTCTGTGATCTGTATTACCAGAAGAACAAGGAGCAGAATTTCCCTCTGTTTCATAACTCAGTTTTTGTTGGACAAACTTTTGTATTTCCTCCTTAGTATGATCTGTATCAAAAATGATTTTGTCCCTCCTTTAAAGAATATTCTGGAAATAGCTGGATACAGCAGCTTGAACCTTACACCTGCTTCTCGACATTCCCTGATTAGTGGAATAAATGTACTCCTCTTTGCATGGTGCACAGTGAGTAATCATTTTCCACAAACACTCTATTGTGTCCCCAGGTCTAGGTTGCTTTCTCATGGCCAGGTTTTGAACATACACATGATGTGTCCTTTCAGTTAACAACTGCTGTGGAATACCAGTCCAGTCGCTTATTTGTGCTTTCATAAAATGAATACAGTCAGTTCCTTCATGCTTCTCTATACAGCAGAAACTCTGTTTTTTTAATGTGCTCGGCCCTCTAATTCCATTATTTTTTAAACATCTTTTCCTTGAGCAGTCTAATATTCAGCAAGCCTTTTCTTCATTTTGACCTCTGATTTTTGCAGTTTTATCACCTCATCTGTATAACTTTTTAAATCTTCCTGCATTTTTCCAGCCTTTTGTTATTTTAGTTGATATACTCCTTTAGTGTTTCTTTTATTTTAATTAGGTCTGAGAACATCTAACTTATTTTTTTCCTCTAGGTTCCTAGAAGTCATGTTTTTCTCCAAAGCTGAAGTTTGCACTGCTTTTTTGCTGACCAGCTGCAGAATTCGTCATAGTCAGTGCATTTTCTTCAAATTTTCAGGTGCCCAGAATTTCTTTTTTGCGGGCATCCAGGCAGTGCACTTACTAGCCATTTATGGAAATTTACCCAAAAGTACAAGTTTACTGTCTCTCTCTTCTGAGTTTCTGTTTTCACTCTGGGAGGGCTGTAATTAAGCTGTTATTGTGCAGACATCTTGGAAGTCATTAAGCAACTGTTTTTTGATAATAACTCCACAGAACAAAAACTTTTATTACAATAACTTAGGCAGCAGAAACAATAAAGAGTTGTCACCAAACCTAGGGAGCCTATGACAAGAAAAAAAACAGATATCCTGTAGAGGTATTAGAAATATTTGGGGAATTTTATGAACATTTGTATATAGCATAGAAATGTGGAAATCAAGAAAGAGCACAAATGGAAATATTTATGCATGACCTAAGTATGCCAGGGTCAGAGGTGAATGAGGCTGAACAACTAACAGTTAAGATAGAAGGAGATGAGATAAAAATGGTTATATATAATCGATCTTTAAGAAAGTCTACAGGAACCTGTGGTATTCCTGTAGAAGTTTGGAGGTTAAGAGGGAAGAAAGTGTTAGAGATCTGAAATTTTTTATTTAACATTATTTTAAAAGGCAAGGAAGCCATCAACATCTTAAGATGAAAGCTGTGGTCATCGTATTACCTAAAGACAGTGAAGATCCATCAGACCCAACTTCATAAAGACCCTTTTCAATCTTAAACAATGATTTTAAAGTGTTTGTCTACACTAACTAAAAGAATTACAGAGGTGTTACCAAAATTGATAGATATGGATCGATATGGTTGTGCTGAGGGATGGCAAACATTATTAAAACATGGATGACCCATAGGGAAGCTGAATGTAAGAAAATACCACTGTTGTTAGTGGGTGTTGATGCAAAGAAAGCATTTGACAGAGTAAGGTGGGATTTTATGAGTAGGGGAATGGAAACCTTTAAATTCCCTGGTACAATAATAAGGTTAATTAGGAGGATATATGAAGGATCACCAGCAAGAATTAAAATGGGAGGGTTCTGCTTTGATAAGTTGTTGCAAACAGAGGATCCAGGCAGGGGTGTCTTCCTTCCCCTTTATTTGCATTATATTTAGAGCCATTTGCAAAGAAACTAAGGGAGTCAGAAATACTAGGATATAATTGAAATGGTAATCAAGAAAAGATGGCTTTATTTGCAGATATTATTTTGTACCTGATAAATTCATAAAATAAATCTACCCTCCTGGGCCCCCCAGAGGACTGCTACAAATTTAATTCCATTCCCCACCTATAAGTAATATTCCCTGCTGAAAGCTGATTATTTCTCCTAGAATGTTCTTAAGCTCCATTATAGCAGTTTTAGGTGGAATATAAATACATGCTGTTCACCACATCTTTTCTCTTAGTATTGTGGAACCTTTTGAGGCAGTTTCAAATCTTTGTGGGATATGTAATTGGTGAAAAAAAGGCAAAGACTATAGCAGTAAATTATATAAACCATACATTAATTGGTTCAGCAATGACCATATTTATGGGAGCATAAAATGAAGTATTTGGGAGTATGGCTTCCAAAGGCATTTGTCTACTTTAATTGCTCCAAGTCTTTTGGGTTTCTAATACCATGACGGGAATGGATCCCATTCCTAAGTCAGGGTATGATGAAAGTTCATGAAAATTGTTTTAGTTTCAGTCTTTGATGTTAGCCATAAGTGATTTTCACAGCACCCACAATATGCCCAGAGTTGACTCCCTGCAATTCATATGAAGTTACATGTATTGGTAGCATATCTAAATACAACAATAAATGCTATTTTATGAGACCCATTGATCCTCCTAATATTGGAACTTTCTGGGTATCTTTCATCCACATTGTTCTTTTTCTGCCTACAAATCCTGGTATTTTATGACTTTCTGTCTCTCTGTACATATGTAGAACACTGTAATTACTGGGTGTAGCAGTTTCACTGATCAATGCTACTTTTGTCTTCTTTTCATGGACTACTGTTATCTGGTTTTCTTGCATCTAATTTCAGAATTATTGGAAATGGTTGATCTTGTGCAATATAAACTTCACTGTTCTCTATAATACTTTGTGGCTTATGTTTCTAATGCTTCTCAGCTACTTCAGTATTCTAATGTGTACACAATTCTCAATACAACAATATTGCCATATTATACCTTTCAGTATACAGGCCCTATTATACCCAGCAACAAGAACCCACATTTGTCTGTTTCTGCCACGTGTTATCATTATAGAGAATGATGAAGTTTGCTACACACAGTGATTACATTGTCTTACATGACTTGTGTTGTGATGTGATCAGATAATTCTCTGGCCAAGGGACTGTTGAGATGACTTGTCTGGGGTTCATTTTCAGTATTATTTTTTTCGCAAAAAAAAAAACCCCACCTCAGAACATTACCTCAGTCCCGCATTACTCACGGTGAAACTAGTTTGTGCGGTGAGCAGCATTTTTGCATTTAGTTAGGACTGTTTAGGTCCACCTTACCTTATTATAGCACCTAGGACTATTGCTGCTTAGAGACCATCTGGTGTGGGCTCTGGGCAGCATCTCTTGTTAGATTAAATTCAGATTGCACCAAGTTAGCACTCTTCCTTCTTAAGGTTAGAAATACCTTCCATTCCTGTGCCTTGCAACCACACATTAGGACCTGCAACCATGGATGGTCACTTTTGTGTTATCTCGGCTTTCAGCTTGGTGGACATGGGCATCCTGAGGCAATGTAGCAGTTGCCATATATACACTGACAACCACTTAATTCTTGAGCAGACAAATACGTTATATGAGAAATGCGATTACACACAACATTGGAGACTAGAATCTCACATACAAACACAAAAAGCAACAAACGTGGTCATCGACTCACACACACATCACTTACCACACACATAGACCCTCATATGCCAAGTTGCTCACATGTAACTTACCAAACCTCATAGTTCTCTCAGGAGCAGTCCTCAGAAATACCAAACACTGCATGCACACAAGCAAGACAATTCCCATCATAACAGATAAAGCTACATCTCATTGTGTTGCAACTACCAAGCCCGTAAGATAAAACAGTTCAGAACCCAATATTCTGGTAATAGAGACTCCATTGTGAGACACACTTATGTCTCTCTTACCAGGCTGTATAAGACGAAGGTTGCATTTACTTGCCTCTCAGGGGCCAGGATTCACCAAATCATGCAAGCACTCAGGTCACATACCCCTAAGTACTAGTATGGCTCACTCATAGTCCATGTGGGCATGAATGACCTGCCACATTTCTCCTTGGCCTATACGAAGAGATTTGATTGAACTGTCAAAATTTGTGTTACAGGCAGGTATGAGCCTAACATTGAGCAGTATTCTACCGTCTCTTTCTTAGTATTTTTATTGATCTGTTCCCTCTTATAACAGTGACACTCCTTGTCTTAATTGCTTTATAGTTTTCTCTATTCAGTGCTTCCATGATGGCCTTTTATTCCTTCCCTTGCTTTCCCTTTTTGCTCTGCATTTTAGCGGTATGATTTTACCGATTATTAATTTAGCTGCACGGCAATATATCCTGTTTACTTCTGATATGTCACATGAATTTCTGATAAAGTAATGTATTTTTGCTTCTCCCATTAGGGGTCACCACATCGGATCACTGGTCCACAGATTGATTGGCAGTGGAGTTTTTACGGTGTCGAGTTGCCAGCCCATTGCCCAACCTTCACAGAAAGCACTCACACACACACACACGTGCATCTACCTGCAAATTTTAAAAACTTACTCGATCGCAGGGAGGACATGCACAGAAGGTGCTCCAGCCAAGAATCGAACCAGATAACCATATCTCATTGAATTTCTGATAATAGTCTTGATCACTGTTCTCATCTGTTTTATCAGACTTCTAATATTTTGGGTCTTATTTACTTACTTTCTGTAATCTATTTTTTCATCAATCTTATGTCTGTCCATCTCTGTTAAGTCAAGCTGCTCTTCCCTTAGATCATTTTCTTCTAAACTGAGGTCACATTCTTTGCTGTTTCCTGCAGGCATTCTACAGAATGTTCCAGAACATCTTCCTGTAGCATATTCTCTTTAGCTGCTGTTTCATATTTGAACTCACTGGCCTGTCATTCCACAAAATTGACTGCTTTATAGATGTCACTGTTTTCTGCTCATTCCCTTGCTGTACTTGTTTCCTACTGAAGGTTTCAGAGCATCTTCATGTGGCAAGTGGTCAGCTGCTTCCCATTCCACCTGTTTCTCCTTAATTTGGGGACTCATTATTCCATCATGCTGTGATGTTACCCGAGTTGGATTTTCTGTACTAAATCCTTCACTGTGCAGGTAATCGATAACTTCATTGTCTGATGTTCATCATGTTTCACTGTTGCAGTCATTACAATTGGGTTATCCTGCTGGCAGGCTACCCGCAGTCGGCCTGAATTCCAAAGTCTAGGTCCGGTCGTCGGTTGCTGTTGCCTCCTCCCTGACGTCAGTGCGCCAGGGGTATAAAAGATGCAGCCGACGCCATTTTCTTCAGTCTTTCTTGCCGCGCGGTGCCCAAAGCAAAAGCAGTTCGCAAGTGCCGGTCGGCCGACTCCTGAGATTTTCAAGCTCGAATTTCAGATCCAAAGTCTTCATAAAAAGCTAAGCACCCCATTGGGGAAACTTTTTTCTTGCTCCAGACCGATGTCAGAAAAAGTTAATAATTGCATTTCTTGTGGGAAGCAAATACCTCGTAAGGATTTTCATTCTTACTGTATTCCTTGCCTAGGCCCAGACCATGATGTTGCTAGTTGTCGGTTTTGTGCTAGATTTAATCAACGCACTATTAAGCGTCGGTACGATTTTGCATTTCATTACTTTGGCAGAAGATTTAATTATATAATGCCATCGGATCAGCCGACTACTGGAGTTTACAAAAAGTGCAAGGAAAAAAAGGACAGGCATCCGAGGTCCAGAACCGACAACGAGGCTTCTTCTAGGCCAGTCATCGGTTCTCAGTGAGGCGCTTTCGCAGCCCCTGACTACCGCTACTTTAGAGCCGCAGGCCGACACCCGACTCCCACGTGGAGTCAACCAGGCCTACAGAAACTCAAGGTATGGGACCTTCGGAAACCATTCCCTCAGATGGGTCCGGAGCCGCTGAGCAGGCATCGGCTTCTGAGGGTGTTTTCAGGCCTGCACAATTACATGTTAAAACTACTTCAGCTACAAAGGCAAAGACTAAAGCAGCTTTAAAGACAAAGAAACAAGTATAACAGTCCCATGGACAGGCCTCCATGCCTAAAAAACAAATGCTCAAAATGGTCGAAGACCTAATTACTTTGATCAGGGGTTCTCATCCCCCTCCTGACAAGATTCCTCTTCTGATCAGGAATACTCTCTTCCTCCTTATCTATCCCCTCAGCTTCTCCTCCTGAGGATTATTCTTTTGGGGAAACGCTGCATACCCTGAGGGAGCATTTCCACTGGGAGAGCCAAGATTATTCAGAATCTAAGAAAAGGCTCAGAGACTTTCTTTTACTGCCTCAGCACAGCCCCCTGGCTATTCCACCTGTGCTAGACTTCAGACTCCTTACCTCCAGCTCCTGTTAAGTCAGACAGATACTACAGAGTCCCAGACTCCCACAAATTTATTTTTAAAAACCCTGCTGCTGACCCAGAAACAATCTCTCGGGGTCCCAAAGGGGTCAAGGCTTTCACTGCAAAAAACCCTACTCCCTCTGACAGAGATTCCAGGGCACTGGACAGATGGGGAAAAAAGATCTACACTTCCGCTACCTTGGCTATAAGGGCTTTAAATTGTCCGTTTCATATGCTTAAATATCAGCAATACATTATATCACTGCTTAAACAGAAAATGTTAACAAACTCTGAATGTGCAGAAAATAAAGAAATGCAGGATTTATTGCATGCAGCTGAACAAGTTGGAAAGCATACTTTACAATGTGATTTTGATTCTTTGGAGGCCTCCTGCAGTGCTGCTGTTATGGGTTCTGTCATTAGGAGGCATGCTTGTTTAAAGGAACAGAATCTGCCTGATCATGTTAAAGCAAAGTTATTAGATGCTCCATTACAGCATGATACCTTGTTTGGTGTTAAAGCAGAAGAGGTGTTGAAGAAAATGGAGGACAAAGCCAAATCTATGCAAACAGTCAAGGATTTCTTACAGGTACAGCCTCCAGGATTTAGCAGGCACTGGCCTACAAAGAATTGGTCCTTTCCAGTGTCGGACAGGCCACAAAGAGGCAGATATAGACGCCCTAGAGGCAGATCCCAGCCCCAAGGCTCATACAGGTCTAAACAATGGGGTGCTTCTACCTCCAAAAGCGGAGAAGACAAATCACAGCCATACAGAAAGCAGTCCCAATGACTTCCCCCTGCCAGCGCCAAGCACTTATCTTCTGGCAGCTCCTTTAGGGGGGAAAACTAGCATTTTTTTTCTCAGAACTGGCACCTAATCACCCAGGACTAATGGGTCTTGAACATAGTGTCACAAGGCTACAGGTTCCACTTTCACACCATGCCAAGGGCAAATGGTATGCCGGACCTGCCAAAAAATCAGTGAGCAGAGGCACAAAAACAAGTTTCATCCCTCATGGACATGAGGGCCATTCAGCAAGTACCACAAGAGCAGGGGAAAGGATTTTACTCATGACTTTTCTTGGTGCCCAGAAAGGACAAAGCATGGAGGCCGATACTGGACCTATCTATTCTAAACACATACCTGGATATTCCAAAATTCAAAATGTTGACTGCAGCAGCTTCTGCCCATGCTGGGCAGGAAGGCTTGGCTTGTAACTTTAGACCTAAAAGAGGCATACCTGCACGTTCCAATCAGACAATCATGCAGAAGATACCTCAGATTCATAGCTGGCTCAATGCACTACCAATTCTCTGCACTGCCCTTTGGCTTATTTACTGCACCTAGGGTCTTCACAAAATGCCTGGCACCAGTGATTGCTTTTTGCAGACAGAGAGGAATACAGATATATCCTTACTTGGACGACTGCCTTATTCAAGCAGAGAGCAAGGACACACTACTACAGCATCTGGCATTTGTAAAAAGATTGTTAACATGCCTAGGGTACACAGTAAACAAAAAGAAATCAAAACTTGTATCTTCTCAAGAGATAATATTCCTGGGTGCAAGCTTAAATACAACTGCCCAGATGGCTTATCTCACGCCAGACAAACAAAGGCAACTGACTACTTATTTCAAAAGGTTGGCAACAAACACCCAGGTAACTGCAAGAAAAATTCTGCAGGCTTTGGGCTTCATGGCATCCTGCATTCTGCTAATTCCATATGCAAGACTGCATATGAGGAAACTACAATGGTATCTAAAAAGTGTTTGGACTCAACATTGCCACAGCCTGGAAACAATAATTACACTCATTCTCTGCCTGCAACAGGAGTTTTGATGGTGGGCAAAGGCCTGTCACCACAACAAGGGGCAGCCATTCACCATACCCCCGGCCAGGCAAACATTGACAACAGATGCATCGGATTATGCCTGGGGGGCCCACATGGCAGGAAGATGTATTCAGGGCTCATGGTCCACAATCCAAATGTGTCTACATATCAACCAAAAAGAGATGCTAGCTGTTCAAAATGCCCTAACAGCCTGCAAGGACCTACTTCATCCGGGACAACTGCTGATAAGGACGCTCAGTACTACAGTCATTTGGTACATAAGCAGGGAGGAACACATTCCTACCCCCTTTGCAGACTAGCCATGACTTTGTGGAACACAGCATTGACTTACCAGGTACATCTGCAAGCACAATTCTTGCCTGGAAGGATAAATAGTCTGGCAGACGAACTAAGCCGAAACCTCATGGATCCCCACGAGTGAAAATTGGATCCACAAGTCTTCAGCATGATAACAAGGAATTGGAGATGCCCGGGCATAGATCTATTTGCCTCCCCTCACAACTGCCAGCTACATAGATTCTGCACAAGGACATATCACAAGCAAGCATGGAAAGTTGGTGCTTTATCTTTCAGCTGGAAAAAAACTAACAGTATATGCCTTTCCTCCGCTGCCTCTCCTCCCCAAGGTACTCCTAAAGGTCAGACAAGAGAAGCCAAAAATGATACTGATTGCCCCAGATTGGCCCCTCCAGCACTTGTTCCCAATCCTCAGAAACTTGACTCAATGCCCAGCATGGGCATTACCTCAAATTCCTCACTTACTGACCCAACAAAACAATGAGATCCTGCACAGCCAACTCAGGACCTTAAATCTGGCAGCATGGCAGATAATGTAACTCTTCAAAACACATATCTCTCTAAAGCAGTGATGGATGTTATCTTGGAGGCCAGGAGGCCCAGTACCAGAAAATCTTGTGCAGAAAAATGGAAGAGATTCTGTGCTTGGAACCAGGCACAAGGAATTAACACGACTGTTCCAAATATCCCTCAGATTTTACAATTCTTAACTGTGATGCTAGACAAAGGCATGCCTCTGCCATTTCAGCTCATTACAATACAGAACCACCTATTTTTTCTCATCCTTTATTAAGGCATTACCTCAGAGGAGCTAAAAACTTACGGCCTCCTAGGAGATCAACAATTCCTGCATGGGACCTCAATTATGTCTTGGAAAAACTTACTCTGCCTCCTTTCGAGCCAGCCGCTACAGCTGACCTAAAATTTTTATCATGGAAAACAGCTCTGCTCCTAGCAATAACCTCTGCAAGACGAGTCTCAGAGCTACAGGCACTCATGGCTGTGGAACCTTTTATCATTTATATATAATGACTCAAATTTGTTTCTTGCATAGTAGTAACAGTACATCATTTCTTCATTATCCTCAGTAGTCCATTCTCATCTTTATGGCTCTTTATTTTTGGCCTCTGAGTTTGTGTTTTTTTGTGGACTACTACTACTTTCTACAATATAGGGAGGGGGCATCCTCCCCTTGAGCTTGGCCCAACCCTTTTGTAGGAATGTGTCCATGTCTTGAGGATTCTACTCTGTCATTTTTTCCAGTCCTGACACCAGTGCACATTCCAGTGTTGGGTACTTTTTTATCCTGGGACTTGTGCACCCAGCTGATTTATTTATTTTTTAACCTGCCTCTGTCTGTGATGTATGCAATATATAAAATACAGTCTATATATCCGTGTCATCTTGGTGAGATTTTGTGAAAACAGAGTCTATCATGTAAAGGTACTCGCCAAGACTTCAGGATGAATTTAGTTCCAGCAATGGTATTCTCCTTTTCTTGCTGATTTTTATCATGTCTTCATTTGGATCCCAGGTGAATACGATGAAGTATTTGGTAGTATAGATTAAAAAAGGTTTCTGTTGTGGCAGCTAAGGATATTTGGAAAGAGACTAAACAAAACATAATTCAAAAATGGAGAATGTGACCGTGCAAAAACTGAGAAACTAGAAGTTCTTGTCTATGGATATGGATAAGGTGCAAGCAGTGAAAATGTTTTTAACCCCTTTAATTTGTATGTGGGTTAGGCATATTTTTATCAACCAGAGGCAAAGTTGTGGACAATAATAAAGAGTTCAAAGAATTTATATAGGAGGAGAAGAAGGCAAGAGTTAAGCTAGGTAAGTTAATCCTTCCAATAGAACAAGATGGTTTAGGATTACCTGATTTGAAGGGATATCTAGAGCTGCACAATTAAGGCTCTTATACTTAAAACAAGTAGAAGGTTATTATTCAAAATGGAAAGGGATGATGGTGAAAGGTAATTCAAGAAATTGGGAGAGAGTGGGATTTTGGCTGCAGATCCTTAAGAAGAATAATAACCATACAAAATATTGCATTTATAAAGTAGCAGTAATGAGAATGGTGAAAGGAGATTTTTTTGCCAGTAGAGACAACTGCAAAGATGGGTACAGAAAATAGGCAACAGAGCTGTGGAAGATACTGGGAGCAAATAACTAGATAAGGAAAGGTAATAAAGCAGGGTGAGGCCGAGCAGACATTTGGACTGCAGCCTAGAAACTGCCTTCCCTGCCAGGGATTGATATCAGAGTATAGACAGAGTAAAGGGGTAGGGGAATCTTAAAAAAAAAAACTCCTATGGTAGAGTTTTTAGTTGAATCTAGAATTAGTAGGGCATGTCAAATGTTGCATGATAAGTAGATAAGTTTAAGAATCAATTGGAGGATGTTAGAAAAGATTGGAAGGAGAAATTGGAAAAACAGTTTACGAGAAAACAATGAGAGGGCATATGTGTGGCTCCCAAATATGCAACAAAGCCCAGAAGGTTTAGAGTCTTTGCGTGGAAGTGTTTGCATAGGTATTTTTATACCCCAAGCAAGCTTCAAATAATTTTTCCTCATGTAGATGGCAAATGTTAGAGGTGCAATGGAGAAGAAAGAGGTAGCTGGAACATATATTTGGGAGTAATGAATTGGTAGATTTTAAAAATTTCCTACATAGTGCTCTGTCAGAAATATTGAATATGAAAATGGATGCAACTAAGGAAATTCTTTTGAGCTGGGGCACATGATCTGAATTGCCTAGACATTGTCAGGCTTTATTGTGAGGATGCAGGGAGTAGAGTTGGTAAAGGTGGACGAGTTTAAGTACTTGGGATCAACAGTTCAGAGTAATGGTGAATGTGGAAGAGAGGTGAAGAAGAGAGTACAGGCAGGGTGGAATGGGTGGAGAAGAGTGTCAGGAGTGATTTGTGACAGACGGGTACCAGTAAGAGTGAAAGGGAAGGTCTACAAGAGGGTAGTGAGACCAGCTATGTTATATGGGTTGGACAGTGGCATTGACAAAAAGGCAGGAGTCAGAGCTGGATGTGGCAGAGTTAAAGATGTTAAGATTTGCACTCGGTGTGACTAGGATGGATAGGATTAGGAATCAGTATATTAGAGGGTCAGCTCATGTTGGACAGTTTGGAGACAAAGCAAGAGAGACGAGATTGCGTTGGTTTGGACATGTGTTGAGGAGGGATGATGGGTATATTGGGAAAAAGATGCTAAGGATGGAGCTGCCAGGTAAGAGGAATAGAGGAAGGCCTAAGATAAGGTTTATGGACGTGGTGAGAGAGGACATGCAGGCGGTTGGTGCGACAGAGCAAGATGCAGAGGATAGGAAGAAATGGAAAGAGATGATCCGCTGTGGCGACCCCTAATGGGAAAAGCCGAAAGAGAATGATGATGAATTCTGTTGGCTGCCAAAAAAGCATTTACTAGAAAATGGAAATCAAAGTCTAAACCAACTGCATTTATAGTACTGAATATTATAAAAGATGTAAAAGAACTAGAAGAGGGATCTTCAGAAAAGAGGAGGAGTAAATTGTATAGAAATACAAAAAAACTGTGAGAACAATGCATGTAGAATAATGTTTAGGAGGATGAGGAGGAATTAAGCAATTGTTTTGATATTGGATGATAATAATTGCAAGGAAGGAAAATGTATGTGTGTAATGCATGTAAATGGGAAAAAAGTTAATAGTTTTATTTTTATTTTCTGTTAATGTAGGTTTGCCTGTGTCTAAAGTGATAATTTAATAACAGTGTTGAAAAAATATTCCATAGTGGTGGGTAGAAATATGGTACATATGGGGGCTAACCCATATTTTGTGCTTGAAGTGTTCTCATTTCTTTCTCTGACCCATCCTCTTCAGTTGCCTTCTCCAAGGCAGGAAAACAAAGCTGAAAGACTGTTTCAGTTCTTGGATTTGCATAGACAGAAAGTACTGCCAGTTGGTTTCCTGCATGAAAGAAAAACATGGCTTCATTGAGACTTGACATTTTTTACATTCTAGAAGCATACTATGCTTGGCAGCATTATAGAGGATTCTTCTTTGGCATTCCCTTACCTGGATGCAGTTTGAAAACTGCTAGGGATTCTGCCTAAGTGTTATGAATATTGTAACACGAGATCTTTGTGAAGGAATGGTAGTACAGTATTTGATGTACTCACTATAGCAGTCAGCTTTTCAGCTTTTTTTATTTGATGGTTTGTTAACTAGGTAAGTGAACTGTTTCTCAGATCCCATTCAACCCACAACCCTGTCACAAATGTACAGCAAATCTGGTGTGATGGTCTTATATAGGGGTCTGTACGTTATATATGTTATACAGTGATAAATACAGCATGTATATCTACAGTTTAATTGAGCCAGTCAACCATCATGATTTGGGGATGTGAAAAGAAACTGGGGTACTTATGGAAAAGTAAGCAAAACCATACCCTTGCAAGTATGAAGTGCAAAGGCCCAAAAAGAATCGAAACAAAGTCAAAAATGAGCAGGCCAGCACAATATAGTGTGAAACACTGAGGAAGGCTTCAGTAGCCGAAACTTGCATGATTATGTTTTTGTGGGTAAATCTTTTTGATTGCCCCTATTAAAGTTTTTTATTTCAACACTGCATTGTGCTGGCCTGCTCATTTTTGACTTCGTACTTATGAAAAACTTAGGTTGACTCAAGGGAAACACAGAAACCTCCAGGACCCTGGACCATACCTCTCAACCTGGAAACATCAAAAATCTGGACAAAGGCCCATGAAAAGTAGGTACAACCAGCCAAACATCGTGAAGTTGATTAACATAAAATTTGCATACATAATTATGTAACCCCACCCACCCACTGAGATTATGGAATACCAACCAACACTGAAATACAAATTGAAGAACAGACAAAAAACTAACCACAAAATATAACCAGTCACACCGACAGCATATTAAACAAAGGAAGTTGACTTAGAGAACAAAACTATTAATGAGCTGCGCCTGCTTCCTGTGCCCACAGTACAAGGTTTGATTCCTTCTGGCTTTGTTTGCTTACTCTGTGATAACACTTAGCAAGCCACTTGACAAGACAGTGCTCCTGGGTTGTCGGTAGAAACATACATTTTGTCCAGTGGCTTACCTCAGCAAGTAGGCAAAAATGACTGTTAAGAACAAGTCTAGAAAATCCCTTACAGATGCATAATGGAGAGGTAGAAATTTTAGATTAAATGACAACCCCCCCCCCCCCTGTTTTTCCCCAAAAGGAGGTCGTTATCTCCATGCCAGAGCAAGCTGTCCCAGGAGCTAAGTTCCTGTTAGAAAGTGCACAAGATTTAGATGTACATAATAAGTGCTGTTCAAAACTATCAGATTAGCTCAAATGATCATTTTCTTTTAGCTATCCAAACTGGAACTAAAAAGTTATTAGAACTGAATGCAGTGAACCTCAGAGAACTGGATCATCTGTGATCCTAATAAAATTACTTTCAATACACAGATTGTCTGGGAGTCAGCACTTAAATATAAATGTTATATTTTATACTAAATAAATAGCAAATGGTTCTATTTTGGGACACTGATGCACAACTTTAAACAAAGCAGTAAACGAGCGTCACTGCTTCACGTTAGAGTTCCTCAAGAGATTTGCCAAGCAGCAAGGTAATCACAGACCACTGTGCCAATACTGTCCAGCATTCTTAACAATTGCCAATTTTTTGCTCAGGATTGGTCGACTAAATAAATGCACAAATCTGCACAGAAACAAACTGAAGGACTGCCGTTATATTTCATATTATTATTTCTCTGCCATACACTGGAAATGGGGGTAGTACTTAAACTTTTAAAACAGCTTTTGACCTCATACAAACTTACAAAGCAATGCAATCTAACTAATGCACATTTCATGCAAGTATTCGGCAGAGTTAATTCTCTGCTTACCCACTTAAGCAGAATTATACAGCAAAATCACATAAACTTGAGCTGTGTAGCATGCATGTTGCAGCCGATCATCAACACCTCTATGACATTGCCAATTTGCCATACTTAAAGCTAGTTAAATAATGACTTAAAATAAGTGGATACTCACGTGTTCCAACAAAACAAGTTGTAAAAAACAGAAAAAAAAATAGGAAGGCAAGACTTGGTGACCAAAATCTTTAGCCCTTGAATTATTTTATTTTGTATTAATAGAACTCCTCAGAAACAAACCCTGACCAATACCTCCAACCAGGTTTAAAAAACCCGCATAAAAGTCATGTGACATACAACCAATAAAAACACAAGTACAACAACCTAACTAATAAATGTTAAATATTGAGTATCCACGTACAAAAACACTCATAACATTAAATGAACAAAAAAATCCATCAAAACTAGGACATGTAGTATAATATGACAGCTGAGGCAATTAACTACCTATGGGGAAAACAAACTCCTCCTGTCTTTAACCACAAGAGTAAAGAAGATACACTGCCCTTGTGAAAAAACTTCAAAATTTCACTCTCACCATCCCAGAAAATGCTGTCCGGTGTCCACCATGTTGTATCTTTCACTACGTTTTTCCTCATGTGTTCTCAATTGCAGCATTTTACACAATGACACTCCATTTAGGATTTTCTCATACTTAACCTTTCATTTATAGAAGTAGAATTACATGACACACACACACACACACACACACACACACACACACACACACACGCACTTACACACACAAAAATAAAATAAAATATTGACAAGTCTGCCGTCACTGGTGTATAAGTAATGTATTATTTAATGTCTTAAGTACATTGCCCAATAAAAACAAAATAAAACACTTTGCATCTTC
Organism: Protopterus annectens; assembly: GCF_019279795.1. Taxonomy (NCBI): domain Eukaryota; kingdom Metazoa; phylum Chordata; order Ceratodontiformes; family Protopteridae; genus Protopterus; species Protopterus annectens. The sequence goes on along the minus strand of NC_056746.1, from coordinate 1,234,695,230 downwards.
ATTATTTCCTGTCCCAACTCCAGTGAATTTAAAGAAGAAACTCACAACTTGTCAGGTCTACTGTTACTCGTTTCATCCCTCCCCGAACTTTTCCCTAGATATAATACTGATCCTGCTGCTAGCAATCTAGAAGAAACCAAGTGCTGACTGGAACAATCAAGCTTACTTGCTGGCTGTTATCCGCTGTTCTCTTTGGCCATGATGAAGGACTGGACTGTGTACAGAAATCCACGAGATTCAGTGATTGTCTCCTGTCAGAAACGAAAGGGTCCCAGCCCACAGCTTTACAAAGAAGTTGGCTGCCTTAGCTTACTTACTTTTCTCTTTTCTTCCAATCTTTAAATGGCCTGGTAAGAAAATCAGGTCAGATGTTGCCTGCCACCTCACTCTGCAGCAGTAACTACTTGCAGGGAAAGGTGTTAGAAAACCAACATTTTGAGAAATTAAAAAAGAAAGATTAACATTCAGAGTATTTCACTGTTAAGCACTCTTCCATTCAAATAATAAAAGATAAGCAAAAAGGTAAGGGCAAGGCTATGTCCTCACATTGAAAACAATCTTAGGGAAAATGTTAATATTCATACCGTCCTTACAGCACTACAATAGAGAAGGAGTTTTATGGAGTCAGCACGCACTGTTAAAATATGGTTCACCAAATTATGCCATGTAAATAAGTCGTAATCAGAAGTGGGATGTTACCGATGTACATGCATCATGAGACTGTGGGTAACAATTGAATAGGGAAGCTAAAAATACTGAATAGCATCTAATGGATGTAGCTCTGTTAAGTGTCAAAGACCGAGATACTTTAGGTAACGGAGAAATATCCATTGCTTCATCAAAGGCCAGCACTGCTCTCACTCTTGAATCTTGCCTGCTTTCTGGTGTTTTAAGTTAAACCTTTGCAAAAGACATAGTGCCTTTTTCAAAGGCAGTTAGGGGTCAGGTATGCCGAAGAAAAATCGTGATTTCAAGGGGCCACTGGGAATTCATGGCACCTCATTATTTTAGCCTCAAAATGGGAAATTCTGAGGAATTCGGTACGGTTGAGAGGTATGCCCTGGACTGTGAGGCAGAGATCTTCCTACCAACCTGCCATGTTGCCCTAGATCTTCACTGAAAATATGTAGCACTGTGATTGCACATCTGTTTTGATGTGGATTTGAATGTTTATACTTTTATAATTAGCCTTTTGGCCTTCTTATGTATATTGCTAGATTAGCCTTTGCAGGAATTTGTTGTTGTGAATCTGTTTTCTTTATTAGAAGAATTGAATGTGGCATGGTGATTATGACATTTGTAGTGAGAACTCGATAGTTGATCCTAGATGAGCAGCAGTGTAATGTCAATGTTACGGTTGCATAAGAAATCCTTGCATGGGAGTACAAAAAGCCTGATAATGAATGACTTTTGTGAATGAAGACCAAATGGTTTGTGATGGTACAGGAATAAGTGCTTGTACAGAAGCCGCCCAAAAACTACAATAATGCCGAATACTTCAAACGTGCACTTTCTTCTTGGCCATAATTCAGAATTAATGCTCCTCAACTAAGGGGATTAGTTGATCTAATACTAGGAATACTCTTTAGTGGGTCAGTTTTTGGGGATTTCTTTTTCTCCATTCTACAGCTTGTCTTGGAAAAGTTACTGGCTTCAGTGTCTGTAAAGTAGAAATAATTGATATGTTTGTGTGCCCACCAGATTGTATGATAAGACCTTTTGTGGTATTCTCGGCAGTAGAGCCTGTTGTAAATACTTGGATTGTACCCCAGTTACCCAAAACCCAGATAAGAAAATCTTAAAATCTACTTTATATCTGGCCTGACCACCCTGAAAACAGATGAGAAAAGCTCAAGACCCAAGATGGCAGCTTTTGAGAATGCCAAGTACAAGAGGTGAGCAGTATAATGCCAATACTAGAGCACTGTGAAAAGATGAATGATATGGAGGTCAGACATCTTCCCACTTTTCTGGTGGTAAGTTTTTCCTGTAGATGGCCTCACTGTGTTCATCTGTCACTAGATTCCACTTGAATAATAAGGGGGGGGGGCAGGTTGATTTTGTTCAAGAGCCCTAAAAGATGTGTATTCCAACAACCACTTTGGAGGGTGTGGTGTCCTAAGATTTTATCACCACCCATTATAGTACTAAAGTAAGCACATGTTTCCTTTGATGAGCCTGCATCTTAGAGGAGGTTCCTAGGGTCCCTCACCCCATGTTGTGTGGTAGCATGGACTGCGGAATTTTTTAAGACCATTTTGCAGTCATCAAGGTTCTGGTGACCCGGCTTGAAGAAGGTCCAGAGGACCCTCCTTCTACATGGACAAGACTTGCAGAGTATGCCCAGGCATTAGGTGTTGTATATACCTTTTGGTGTCCAGTAGGATCTGTGTATGCAGATACATGAGAAATATCCTTAATGGGAGCATTGCCTGATGTGTGCTCTAAGCCCTGAGCAGTTCTCTCTCTCTCTCTCTCTCTATATATATATATATATATATATATATATATATATATATATATATATATATTGCCTCACCTTTGAAGGGAACATCCCTGAACACTAGCACCTTATTATCTTGACTGTTTTATTTTTTGCTTGACTGGATGCGTATCTGACAAGTACTGTTCTTACTGTGGGCAGCAATGACAGTGCCTTAATGCTTTTAGGCCCAACCTAGAAAGGACTTTGCAAAGGGTCAAGCTGCCTCCACAGAGTTCTTTTAACAGGCCCAGCATTTGTTGCTCAAAAGGATGATAGAGATGGTTTCTCTTCTGAAATAATGCTAGGGATAATCTTCACTCTGATAGGAGCAGGAGACATCTGTATCATCTTGGACCTCATTGACTTCCTGGCCATGTCAATTATTGTGAGGTTCTAGATGATGAGTCACTTGCTAGAGGCAGCCTTGGATGTTGTACTCGACATGGTGGCTGCATTCTAGTGTCTGGGGCATGCACAGGGCATGCCTTCAGTTTGCTCTGGAGGTAAAATGTTCATAGTACAAAGTGTTGCTGTTATGTCCTGCTAGCCCCCTTTGAATGATTCCCTGATAGTTACTTGGCTAGGACATTTCTGTGTTTGTAGCACTATAGATTACCTTTATTCAACCAAAGCTGGACACCTTTACATGTTATTTATTTTTCTTGCTGGCATAGAAGACTCACAGGGTTATGACTTTGGCAGCCTAAGTGAGGAAGCAGCAGAGGGTCCAAATCATTAGTTACATCTCTGTCTTGAAGGTATTGGTGATCTTCATGGTGCCATTCACACACCTGAGAATGAAGATTTTGCTGCTTCTCATAGTGTCAGACCGTTGATGATCTGGAGTGATGGGTCAGCCTCAGCAAACTCAACATGGTTCATCTCTTTCTGTAGTTGAATCCATAGCAGGTTTAGACAGTGAAAATGTTTGCTAATCAGATGGAGGCAGGGGCAAAGTCATTACTTCCACAATCCAGGAAAGCGTCCCCCCAGGAGATGAGGCGTTTACATAATTTAACTCGTGCTGGAAGCAGTGATGTGAGAGTGTTCAATCTCGCCTTTGTTCTTACACATGGGTCCGGAGCCGATCCTCGGCTCCGTGTCGGCCGCCTGCAAGCTCTGCATCGAGAAGAAGCTCGAGATCACCTAATACCCACAATCCCCTCTGCCTTTACCTCAGATCTAGTTTGCCGCTGCAGCGTTCGCATCACTGGGTCGAGCTCGAGCACCTCAGATAAGATTTAGAATTTTATTCTTGTTTTTTCTCTGGTACTTTAGTGCTATAACCTGTTTAATAATAATTTGTGTGAGTGTGGTTAGGTATAAGGGAATCTCGGTTCCGTTAAAGTTTTAAAACTTAGCAGAGTTCTCTTCGGGGCCTACCACCCCTTATTGGATTTGACAACCGGATTTGACATTTTCTACTGGTTTGACAATTTTTTACCGGACTTGACTTTTTTCTGGATTGGACTATCTTCTACTTTCTTGACATGTCTGAAAAGACCAAATCAGGTTCAAGCGTTGCCAATGTGGGCAAAAAATGTCAGTAACTGACAACCATAGTTCCTGTGTCTACTGTCTTGGCCCTCTCCACCTGCAAGAAGACTGCTCTATTTGTCATTCCTTCAGTGGGAGGGTCATGACAGATAGGCGCAGGAAATTAATGGACAGGGGTTTATTAAAACCTTCCTTTCAGGAGGCTCTGGATGCTTCTGACCAGGCATCCAAGTCCTCGAAGGAATCGAAGACGTCGGAGCCCAAGTCATCGGCTCCGAGCTCTTCCACTAAAGTTAGATCACCGGTTCCACAGACTTCGGGGCCGAGTGTTCAACTGTTGTCAGTTCCCGAGCCTCGAGTCTTGGAACCGGTGATGGAGCTCCCTCCCTCGACACTATTGAGGTCGGCTCCGTCTTCGGTTCCTTCGACCCGTTCTTCTTCTAAGCTCTCCGATATCGATGTGGATCGTGTGGTGCAGAAGTTATTGGAACATTCGGCCCTATCCAAGCTTATTTCGGTTTCCACCCAGTTGGTGTCGAAATTTGAAGGCCTCCCATTGTCTCCATCCATTCCTCCTCCGAGACCTGTCCAGTCTTTGGAGCCGGAAGAGGCTGATCTACTGATTGTGGAGCCCTCGGGGCCAGAACCGTCATTTTCTCGGTCTGCTCCTTTCACCTCGACTCCGTCGGATCCGGTACCGGAGTCTCGGAGCCGACGATCTGTCCTTGGTTCCGGGGCCGAGAGTCGAACCGACGTTTCGGTTCCGACTCTCCCCCTCGGGGCCTCGGCGTGGATCGATTCGGCTCCGTCCTCGGGGTCGATGCCTTCGGTACCTGTCTCTGGGATTCTTCCCATTTCTTCGGAACCGGGAGATTCTTCTACTCGGGACCCGGGGGCCTTCGATCTTATGAGGAAGGTGTTGTCTACCCAGACAACCACATCAGTAGAAGCAGCCTCTCCTCCCCATAAAGGACCGTTATCTTCCTCTGCACCAACGGCCACATCCAAGCGTCGAGCACTGGTGTCTCAGCCACCCCTGGAGGGTGCCCCCTCTTCCTCGGAGGCTTCTTCGGATGCTCCCCCCGAAGAGGTCCCTAGGAAAAGATTGTGTAAGAGGAGACACTTAGATTCTCCACAGGAATCTTTAACATCCGATACTGACTTGGATGAGTCAGAAGGGTCCCCAAAGTCACCTACGGAAGATGTCTCCTTTTCTGACATCTTGGAGATCCTCAAGCAGAGAGGTGATTGGAGTCCCTCCCCCCTTCTGAAGATGAGTCAGTCCTGCTGAAGGCATTTGGTGCTCGCCCTTCCTCCTCCTGGGTCACTCCGCCCTTCGATGAGTTAATGGAGTTGATTGCTCGAAGGGCGTGGGAGACACCTGACACGGTGGAACCAGTCCCTAGGAAGCCTAATAAGTACATCACTGCACCCCAAGACAAGGCTTACCTCACTAAAGGAGTTCCAGTAGACGCCATGGTGGTGGCAGCGGCCACGAAAAAGGAGATGTCGGTGTCTTCCTCATCTGTCCATCCGCCTAACAGAGATTCTAGGACTATGGACAGATATGGGAAGCGCATTTTTAGTTCAGCGGCTTTTTCTATGCATTCCCTGAACTATTTGACTCATTTTACACGCTTACAGAGGGATCTAGTCAAAGAGTTGGGAGATACCCTCCAGGGTACTACAGATGCTGCGGTCTCAGAGAAAGTTTCGGCACATCTAAATACCCTTACATCCATTGTTAACTCATCCATGAGGCTGATATCATACGCAGCCGAAGGATCGAGTAGGGCAGCGGCTTCAGCGATTGCTCTTCGTAGGCAATCCTGGATGCGCTTATGTTCGCTTATGGAAGCCTTCAAGTCTTCCTTTACTAACGCCCCATTTGATGGTGCCACACTTTTTGGCCCTAAAGTAAAGGAGACCCTTACCCAGTGTGAACAGGAGGGAAAGACTCTGTCTGCTGTCGGAGTCCGTTTTTCCACCCCTTCCAGACCGTACCCCAAAGGGCAACGTGGTGGGAAAATGTGGTTTCGAAAACCCCAAGGATCTTTCCCAAGCACACAGGGTGATGCCCCCTCTAGAGGCAGAGGAGGAGGCAGAGGTGGAAGACGCCGCCCGGGCGGCAGAGGGAGTCCGCAAAACCAAGGTGACAGGGATACCCCCCTGGTAAACCTTTTCAGCACTCCTGAGAGGAGGCCTGACTGTCCTGCTCTGGAGGCAGTCGGGGGTCGCTTAGCTTTATACCCTCAGGCCTGGCAAAACATTACTACAGACAACTGGGTAAAAAGCGTTGTTACCAGAGGTTACAAAATACCATTTCTATCCACTCCCATTCCAAAGAAAAAACTCCCAGATGTACCACCCCATCTGCGAGACCCAGCAGCTATAGAAATTTCAAAGCTGCTAGAAAAAAGAGTCATCCAACCAGTCCCAGCGGACCAAGTAGGATTCGGAACTTACTCAAGGTTCTTTTTAGTTCCAAAGAAGACAGGGGACTGGAGGCCGATTCTGGACCTAAGCAACCTCAACACCTTTGTCAAGAAGGAAAAGTTCCGAATGGTCACGCTTCAATCGATCTTCCATTCTTACAGAAGGACGACTAGATGTGCTCAATAGATCTGAAGGACGCATACTACCACATCAAAATGGCCAGGGCGTCCAGGGATCATTTGCGCTTCCGGCTGGGAGCCAGTCACTACCAGTTTCGAGCCCTGCCCTTTGGTCTGACCTCAGCCCCCAGGGTTTTCACCAAATGCATGGCAGTGGTAGCGTCTCATCTGAGGCGCCTAGGATTCCAGGTGTTTCCGTATCTGGACGACTGGCTCCTGTCTGCCACCACCAGGCATCAACTGATACAGGCCAGGGATTACACCCTACAACTTTGTATTCACCTCGGAATTTCCGTAAATTTCGAAAAATCTTTACTACAGCCATCACAGCATATCTTATTCATAGGAGCGGAATTAGATACGCATCATTTGGTTCTAAGGCTTCCTACAGAAAGGATAGTCGCACTTCAAAACAACATTTCTCTCCTGCTGTCGTCCAAAAAGTCCCCGGCAAAGCTGGTTCTGAAGGTCTTGGGTCTCATGGCAGCTTCTCTCATTGCGATACCATTGGGAAGACTGCACATGAGAGTTCTACAATGGCTCCTGTTTGCACAATGGTCATTCCAACAGCTACCTCTGACTCACGAAATTCTGATAACAAACACATGCAAATCACACCTAGCTTGGTGGCTTCAGACTTGCAACCTTTCCAGCGGAAGACCATTTGTGCTACCCACACAGTCAGCGACGATAACCACGGACGCTTCCCTGATAGGGTGGGGGGGCATCTTTCAGGGACAGACAGTCCAAGGCGAATGGACCAATCTGGAGTACAATCTGCACATCAATGTTCTGGAGTTGAGGGCAGTGTTTTTAGCGTTGCAACACTTTGCTCCCCTTCTTCCTCTAGGGACTATTGCAGTTCAGACAGACAACATGTCCGTAGTCTGGTACATAAACAAGCAAGGGGGAACCAGGTCTTATCAACTGTGCAGAGAGGCCATGAGAATTTGGCAATGGGCGGAGTCCACGGGTCGCTTTCTGATCGCAACGCACATCCCGGGGTCATCCAACGTAATAGCCGACAGGCTGAGCAGAGCAATACTGTTGCCTCACGGTGGTCCCTCAAACAGTCAATTGCGAACACGATATTTCGCAAGTGGGGCCAGCCTTCCTGCGATCTGTTTGCGTCTCCAATGAACGCCAAATGCAGGAGCTACTTTGCCCTATTACCCCCTCCAGGGGAAGTCCCCAGGGACGCTGGTGCACGATTGGCCCCGGGTCTCCTGTATGCTTTTCCTCCATTTCCCCTGATTGCAAAGTTTCTGCAGAAAGCCAACAACCTTCAGAGGACGATAATCCTCATTGCCCCATTCTGGCCTTGTCAGATTTGGTTCCCCTTTCTATTGCATCACCGCATTCGGGGACCTTGGATGCTGGACCCAGAGCCAGATCTACTGACTCACTCGTCAGGTGTCCCTCACCCATCTCTCGAATCACTCCATCTAGCAGCTTGGCTGCTCCGCTTCCCTTTCTAGCCAGGTCTGATTCCCTTACACCGGCGGTTCAGAATATTTTGGTGGCTTCTCATAAAGCCTCCACTACAAAGACCTACACCAGTAAATGGAAGCGTTTCGTCTTCTGGGCTAATTCACATAATTTGGACCCTGTTATAGCCCCGTTGAACAAGATCTTGGAGTTTTTGACAGAATTATTTCATGAAGGAGCTTCTCCTGCTACTTTAAGAGTGCAGTTGGCTGCCATTTCTAACTATCATGTGGAAGAATGCGGTGCGCCTATTATGGCTCACAGACTTTGTAAAGCCTTTTTAAAAGGTTCTTTTCATATCAGACCACCAGTTAGAAGTCCTACGTCACCGTGGAATTTGAACCTCTTACTTTCTAAATTGATGTTACCCCCCTTTGAACCAGCCTCAAATTGCCCATTGAAATTTTTATCGTGGAAAACTCTATTCCTGGTGGCAATTACATCCGCTAGGCGAGTGTCTGAGCTTCAAGCTCTTTCTATTAAACATCCTTATTTAATTTTCCACTGTGACAGAGTATCCCTTCGCACTAATCCTTCCTTCCTCCCCAAAGTTTGCTCTACTAATAATATTAATCAGTCCATTGAGTTACCCACCTTCTTCAAAAACCACTCTAATAAACTAGAGTATATGTTGCACAAATTGGATGTCCATAGACAACTCAGATTTTATTTGGATAGAACAAAAGATCACAGGAAATCTGATCAACTGTTTGTAGCCTTTGCTGACAGCAGAAAGGGTGTAGCAGTTACGAAACAAACTCTTTCTAAATGGCTAACTGATTGTATCACATACGTTTATGAGGCTTCTAATCAACCATTATCAATCAAACCTAAAGGACATTCTACGAGATCAGTGTCTACATCCTTAGCTCACTCAGCTCGTTTACCATTAGACACGATTTGTGCGGCTGCTACTTGGGCTAAACCACATACATTTATCTCTCATTACAAAGTGGACAAGGTTTCTAGGGATAGGGCAACCTTTGGTTCCACTGTGCTCAAGAACGTTCACCCGTGAGTTCCTCAGGATCATGGAGCTAGGGACGCTACCCATGTGTAAGAACAAAGGCGAGATTGAACACTCTCACATATAGAAGTTATGTCCTTACCATAATGTTCCATGTGGAGTTTTCATCTCGCCTTGGTTATTACACTCCCACCCTTCCCACCCTTAGGAAGAACGTTCGATTTGGTGCCTGGTCTGGAGTATTCTCCTTCTGCAGTTGCATTGGTTGTATTATTGATACACTTGTGTATATATGTACATATATGTATATAGATAATCCTATCATTAGGTAATTTTTGGTATGTGTGTGTGCTCTCTATGAATGGTTTGCTTGCAAACTAGATCTGAGGTAAAGGCAGAGGGGGATTGTGGGTATTAGGTGATCTCGAGCTTCTTCTCGATGCAGAGCTTGCAGGCGGCCGACACGGAGCCGAGGATCGGCTCCGAACCCATGTGTAATAACCAAGGCGAGATGAACACTCCACATGGAACGTTATGGTAAGGACATAACTTCTATTTACTTGCCTTCAGATATTTAGAGGGTGATCTGAGACTAGGGCCCATCCTGCACTTGTTTTGATATTCAGTTCATGGTGTGGTACAACAAAGGGACACCACATAATTGCACCACTTTTGCTGAGATGCAGTATATATTTGGAATGGCCGTAGAAATAGGTACCACCATTTGTGTCAGTTACATCTCAGGAAAGTGTATGTTCTCATAAATTCCCTGAGCCAAACATTGAGCCTTGTCTTGTCAGAGTCTTCAGGGATTGAGACCCTACAGAAATCACCTTGCTTATTACATATTCAAATGCAGTCCTTCCCTTGTTTACTATGAAGTACATTCTAACCATTTGATTCTCTCTCTCCCTTCACAAGGAAGAGCCCAGTACACCTTTCTATTTTTCCACTGAGTCTTTCCTTAATCTCAAAAGTCAGAATCAAAAGGCCAGTGCTTATCCTTATTGCCCTGTGGTGACTAAGGAGTGTGTTTGAGTCTCTAGTGCTTGGATTTGCAGAAATAATACACAGTGTAATACAGTAAAGTTCACATGTGTTGAGGCAAAAAAACAAACCGCTCCATCTCACACATGGTTTCTGGTTTAAATCTATTAGTTCATGATGGTCTGACAGGTGGCTTGGAAGATAGTAAAACTGTGTCAGAGACTTCCACTTAACAAGGTTTCCGTAGGTGAACCTGAGGGTCACGGGACGACGCCGTCCCCAGGTACGGCCTCTCCTCGCTCCAGCAGCCCGATCCTCTCAGTCTTTCTCTCACTCTACTCTCTCCGTTCACTCCAGCGGAGGCAGATGGGACCAAGCCTGCAACTTACAGGGGGTAGGGATTGAGGGAGGGAGCGAGAGGAGGGGTGGCATCCATCCCCATTTACCTCCCAGTGGCAGGAGGGAGGGGGTCCCAGCCTCATGGCAGGAGGTGTGGATGCTCCTCTGGCGCCCCAAGACGATGACCGCAGAAGGGGTGCCCGGCCCAGCGGTGTGGTCTGCCACCTGCCCCGGCAGTGACTGGCTCCCCGAGGGAGAGGGCAGCATGGGAATGCCAGCCCTTCCGTCCGGCCATGTGTGGCCAATGCATGAGGGTCACACACAGTGTCCTCTCCCCTCGACAGAGGTCACAGGTACCTGTGGAGGATGCCCTGCTCCCCATCTTTTGTACACACCACCCGTCACTACTACCAGCTGGATGGTTTATTGAGGTCCTCTGATCGGCCCTGCTGGAGACGGTCACGGTCCCAGCAGTGCGCCGAGAAGATGATCAAACTTGAATATCTAGAGGAAGTAAAAGTCATAACAGGGTTTACATAGGTGGACCTATGGAAGGATCATTAGGGAAGGATTGGTGTTCTGCCAAGTGTTTCTCCATCATGGCAGAGAAAAATCTTGTGTTGCTTATTTTGCCACATTAGACATTGTTCTGATTTACCTTAGGCACTTTTTTGGTCAGTATTTTTTCATGGTCAGGGTGTATGACTGGTATTTCCACCCAGTATGTCCTTGGGCAGGACTGTGGCTCCCAGTGGCTGATCAAGTATTTCCTTTAAAGGGTACTATATCTCTTTCTATCTTTGAAGAATCCTTCTTCTTCTTGGGACTAAATTTCAGGATTGGTAAGTGTGCACATCATCTGTCCACATGTGCTGATTAGAATGTACTGGACTTTCTTTTGTTAGCAGAGGCTTTTCCCAAATGTTGTCATTTCTTCTCACAGGATGTTAAAACTGATATCTCTAGGGAATCATATCTGCTCTTTCACAAGGATCAATATGTGCCCCTTATGAAAACCCATATTTCCTCCCCAGAGGTGTTGTAAGAACTGCCCTTAAACCAGTCTGCTCATCATTCCATATTCTTTCTGAGGGAAGAGTCTGGGGAGATGGTCTTTCATACTATTGAAATGCAGTTCCGCCTCAGGTTTTACTTGAAAAGAGTAAGGACTCTGTGTTGATGTCCTTTGCTTCTAGTAAGAATGGGATTGCAGTGAAAATATTTTGAAGAAGATTGCTAACTACCTGAAGTTTTGACAATGGGTAGCAAAAGGCCCATTTGAAAGTGCTGCTGTCAAACTCAATTCCACCAGACACATGGCACTTATGTTACTTTGCTCAAGAACATTGTCAACCCTGTCATTTGCATAATAGGCATTTGGTCGTTGTTTCTCTCCTTCACTGAGCATTGTCTTGGACTACAGCTCTAGAAGACAGACCTCTTTAGGTACTACAGAGCTTGCCTCTCTAAGTTTTTGCTGTTGTAATTTCTGTAGCTGTACCCTCCAGATGTTTAGTGGTGCTGTTTAGGACTCTTCTCAATAGGTAATCCCCTGCAGAGAACTCACAGTAATAAATAATAATAACTATTTTGGCTGGTCTGTGATAGAACCCTTGGTAGTGAGTACTTATTACATTTCTGCCATATCCTTTTGTTATAATAGTACCTCCTTGTAGTAGCTGCTGACATTCTTTGTAAGTCACACAAGTACATGTCCCTTTTTATTCCTTTTTATTTCCTATCCTGCAGGTTTTGTATGTTCATTGGGAAGGCAGAGGATAGACGCACTCCTTTATGAGCCTGGTGTGTCATGCCATGCTATGCAGTGTCAAAGAGGCTTATGCATTTCTACGCAGAAATATAGATGAAGAGACAGAAAAGTAACTTAATTGTGGGTTGCAAAAGCTGACACACCAAAAATTAATTCACTACACAGAACTTAGTGATAACTATAGAAGTATTTATCTTTTATTTCTTTCAAGGCATGCCTGTCTTTGAGTTCCCTATATCCAGTTTCAAGACTGAAACAAAGCCACTGATCTTAAGGAATACCACAGAGAAAAAGTAAAGGGAAACCCTTATACCAGTCGTTAGAATGTGAGATAAGAATGAGACTTCTTAGTTAACCTAATCTGACCAGGTATCTTCTCCTCTGTGATGTGATGATAAAGATTAATTAATTTTATTGGTTCCTTCAACAGAAGATGTACCTTTTGATAACACCATTAACCTTTTGATTTTAATTAATTAGATAACTCAGCACCCACAGATGAGGACATTACTGCCTGTTCTAAGATAACTCTTTTCTGTTGTAGAGTTGTAAAAAAAGTAGATTTTAGCATTCATGTGTGGACACACATGCTCTCTCACACACACACTCCCATCCTTCGAACACTCCAGAGAAATGATTTATTTCTGAGTATAACAAGTAAAAATATATTGTTATGGACATGGGCCTTCTTTTAGTTTGGTAGCAGTCAAGTATTGGAGGTGTGTGCAGTGAGAAAACTTTTTTCTTGGAGTGGGACCAGGCTTGGTTTGTAGTCCAGACATTGCATTTACCATCTTTATAAGCTTTCTGGAAGAAGACCAGCAAGTTGCTGAAAGAAACTAAGTGGAAATACATTACTGTGGGCATTATTTCTTTGTTTGCACAGTCACAAAGTTGTAGTCATTGGAGAGTGGGTTGCATGTGAAAGCAGTAACAATTGCATTTTCCTGATTGCGGTTATGCTGTCATTTATAGGGTTTACCATGGAGAGGCATGGCATGTGTCTAAGAGCAACCAATTGAAATACTTTACTCTAGCCATTATTTTTTTTTACTTTGGGTACTATCAAACATCAGATGATGTACACAATTAGAAACTATTTTTATTTGTATTGTGGAGAGAGAGACTGCATCAAGGCAAGTAACATTATATTTACTTAATCAGTGTTAAGTGGTCATGGATATGGAATTTTTGAGCAGGACATGTGCTTGTGAAAGCTACCAAGCTGCATTGTACTCTTTTATCATTGGAGTCCGTGCATGACTCTTTCCATGGTGCAAACTTCATCAGTTGTCCAGTATATTTGATTGTCATGTCTAGAATGTGTGTGTTGAGTTGTCATTGCATCAGAAGTAAAAATCATACGCACATTTCTCCATCAAATGCCACTTTTTGTCACTGGAAACATGTCATGGCCAAAATATCTTATACTGAGAGGACAATGCCATGAGGTCAAATTCAGCATCGAGCCACATTGAAATTGACTGGAGTGGCAATGCTGGGTATATTTTGAGAGTGCGTGTCCTATTACACTTCTGAAAGTTTTATTAAAAGCTTCCAGAGTGAGGCTAATATATAGCCTTTTATACGCTACTGTCAAATGCGAGGATTTATAGACATTTTGTTTCCATTAAGTTAGTAGTATGAATTATTGGGTGAGTAATGCTTGGGCTTGTATCAGAAGTACATTTCATACATATTTCTCTTATTTTTTGCTGGAAACATTCCATGATGAGAACTTCCTGTACTGGAGGAAGGGGAATCATGATTGCATCATATTCAGCACTAAGATGCATTGAAATTCTAAAGGGTAGAATAATAATCTTAATTGTATTTTATTGGTAAGTATATTGTTATAATTTGTTAGAAGTTTTATTAGGAAGATTCAAAGATGGTCTGATATGTATATATATATGTGTGTGTGTGTGTGTGTGTGTGTGTGTGTATATATATATATATATATATATATATATGTAAGGTGTGTGTGCGTGTATATATATATATATATATATATATATATATATATACATACATACACACACACACACACACACACCTTTTTAATGTTATTGCAAATTACACACATTTCACATATTATTAAACACCGAAACATATGTTGTCTACTTTTTTTAATCATTGGTAGTTTATGTAGTGTGCTGTATAATGCTGACCATAAAGGTGCCTTGTAAAAAATGTTTAATGATATCTTGAAGAAATGTAGAGACATTGGCAATTGTAAGTCAGGTCAAAATTTGGTTGGAATGGCCTTAAGGTGTTGACCGATGGCAACATTTGCAAGACATTAATGTTAATATTCAAACATAAATGCCGTTTCTCTCTATAACAAATAAAAATGCAATAGTTTTGCTATGATTTCATACTTAATGTCCACTTTTTTGTAAACAGAATATTTTTTTATTTTTAAAATATGACGTAAAAATAACATTCAAATTATTTTACATTAAAACGCAAAATGTAGCGTCTGCATTGGCTTTGAAACCAGGAGCATATTCTAAGGTTGTTTAGAGATAATCATTATACTGTTATTCTCAGAAGATTTCATGAGAATGTCAACCCATTTCTGAAGTATTGCCATTTATGTACAGCAAGCCTGTGTAAATTCAGAACTGTGAATGCTTTTTTTTTTTTTTTTGGGGGGGGGGGGGCTGCTTCTGGATTTATCTTAAAATTGTACATATTGACAAAAAACGCACCTTTTCCTGAAGCTGTTTGAGCCAAACTGTTAAATGCTTTTCTAAGCAAGGGTTTCCTCCTTGGGGTTGTATTTAGAAAGTGCTGTGGCAGTTGGAAGAAAGGGAAAAATGTGCAAAACTTTAAAAAATGTGAATGATGTTTCTACACACTTAATTGTCTTGAAGCTGTCAAGACAACAGCAGGCTATGAACAAGAAATCTTTAAAAATAGCAGGCAAGATGGTAAGGAGGCAGCTGTAGCAAAAGCATCACACATTACAATGTATCTGAACAACAGGGTTAATCTTTCCCTGCCTACTTATAAGATGCAGCACTTGTTCCCTGCCCTTTCACATGTAATGTAGGTAGAATTCAAAACTGCCATATTCGAAACTTAATAGCAGCACATAACCCAGACCTTTTGAGTTAATGAATTTGTATCGTGGACACACCGTAAAACTTTACAGCAAATCCACTTACAAGCACTATCCTTTCTTCAACAAAGCTATGTATTCCTTTTGCTATAATTCAAAACCTTCCGGACATTTGGGAAATATAGTAAGATGTAGAGAAAGACAGTATTATTTTATTAAGGGGTCTTTGTGTTATTTAAGACAAACAGCAGTCTATTTTAGATCTGTCCAATGTGAATAAGTTTACAAAACCAAGAAAAAGTTAACTCTCTAGATCCTGTTGTAGCCAGATGCGTTTCTACAGATTGTTGACATGCAGGGTGCAACCTTTAACGATGGCAGCAAACACCTCAGGTTCTTTGAACAGTGGCCTTGATTCCCAAATGTTCTTCTGAGGGTAAGACAGAATACAGAAGAATGTAGATCTAAGTAGGATTGCTGTTTTTTGGCTGACGCAGCCATGGGTGGCAGTGCTACTTCACCACTGCCATTGATACTGCATGGCAGCAACAAACTCCTGTCCCAAGCAGTTCTTTATCCTAGCCTTAAAGCTCTCAGTCTAACAAAGTAGCAAATCTTGGTTAAGCTGTATTAACAGTTATTTCAGTAATATCTCCATGTATTGAAGAAACCAAAAGACCAATACTAGAAAATTTATACTTTTGTAAATTTGTGATAGACGAGTACCAGTAAGAGTGAAAGGGAAGGTCTACAAGAGGGTAGTGAGACCCGCTATGTTATATGGGTTGGAGACAGTGGCATTGACAAAAAGGCATGAGTTAGAGCCGGATGTGGCAGAGTTAAAGATGTTAAGATTTGCAATGGGTGTGACGAGGGTGGACAGGATCAGGAATAAGTATATTAGAGGATCAGCCCAGGTTGGAAGATTTAGAGACAAAGCCAGAGAGGCAAGATTATGTTGGTTTGGACATGTGCTGAGGAGGGATGCTGAGTATATTGGGAAAAAGATGCTAAGGATGAAGCTACCAGGTAACAGGAAAAGAGGAAGGCCTAAGATAGGGTTTATGGATGTGGTGAGAGAGGACATGCAGGTGGTTGGTGTGACAGAGCAAGATGTTGAGGACAGAAAGAAATGGAAACAGATGATCCATTATGGCGACCCCTAACAGAAACAGCCGAAAGAAGATGATGATGATTAGATTTTCCTTGTGTTGTCAAAGCTGGTCCATTTCTGTACTCAGTGATTCTCTTTTCCCGTTATTTAGTACCTGGTGAATTTTAACTCTTTCCATCCTTAGTAGCTGTGTAAGGTTACCTTATGACTTTATGTTAGTGCAACCTGTGCCTTTTGGCAAAATCAAATATTAAACTCAAAGTGAAGAACAAATGTACATATCTTTAGAGCTATAACTCTTATTATAGAAGTGTAAAATAATTGCTCATCACAAACTCATTTTCACAGTGGTGTGATTCATTAGTGTCAAAGGCTTCACATTAGTTTTATAACACACAATGTGTGGTATAATTTTTGTTGTATTTGTTAAGTTGCTTACAGTATATCAGTAAACATACTGTCAGCACCCTTCTTTCATTCACATGTACTTTTGAGACACTTAGAAAAGTATGAAAATTATAATAATTTGCATAGCTTTGTACTTGAACATGCAAATTGTTAGATGAACATCACTTCTCATCTCTAGATTTGCAGAAGCATGAATCCGTTGGCACATTATGTTGCTCAGCATGTAATGTTTAAGCTGATAACGTTCAATAACTTTTAGATAATGTTGCTGTAAATAACTCTGGATCCTAGAGAAACATCTGAGGGTGTCCGTAAGATTTAATGACTCCATTTAGGCTGGACTTACTCATCTGATAAAGTATATCTTTCTACCATTTCATCTGTTTAACTGTAGGTCCTCCTTTCAATGTAAACTTAACAGTTAAGCAGTTTTGAAAGGTGTTTTGCATTTACCAGGCCTGACCATGGAGTTGATACATGTATAAAAGCTTTTTTGGAGGTGGGGACTTGCGTGCATATGGGGAGTGTGGGGTGGCTTGCATCCTCTTTAAAAATGTTTACATGTAATTTTTCTTCAGGTTGAATTTTTGCAGTTTTGCTTCTTGAGTTGGTTCCTCTCTTGAGTTCTTACTTGATAAGTCGCATTATCATGTGTTGCATTGGTGGGGTCTCGAGCATGACATAGTTTAAATTGGAGGTACACATAACTCACTCATGAAAGTATCTTCTGCATGAATTGAGATATACTTTTTGATTGTCTGTGGTAGCGCTGTGGTGTGTTTTAGAGAATTAATTAAAATGAAGGATGTGAAGTTGTCCTATCTTGCTTTCATTCTTACTAGTTGGGTCCGGAAACGATCCTCAGTTCCGACTTGGCTGCATTCTAAAGCTCAAGGTCTCCCACTGGCTCGTGGCTGTATTCCTATCCCATCATGCTCTACTAAAGCTCACCACATCTCGTTTGCTGTTAGATTGGGTGCTTCCATTTTGGCTCTGGCTAAGTTGGAGATTTTCTTATTATTATCTTTATTGTATTTGGCTGCTTTGTCCTGTTGAACTCAAAGTAGTTAGTTCCATTAGTATTGTTAGTTTAGAGAGTTCACTTTGTGTGTGTGCTTTACTGGACATCATTTTTTGGTTAGGCCTGTATTTACCCTATCTCTGCTTAATTTTATTATTTAGAGCCCGTTTTTAGTAAAGGGCTTTCGTAGATAATTTTCTATTTTTATTTCTGTACACTCATTTAAGTTAGTGCGGTTAAGTAATTTTCATTCCTGTTCCTTGATCCTAACTGAAACTGGCAGCTCTTTTGAGTTAGAGGCCTGCCATTGTCCATTTAGGTTAGAGGGCAATCCCTTTTCCCCTTCTTTGCTCAAGTTTCCATTGTTGCTGTTTATATAAAAAAAAAATAATAATTTTTTCATTTATATTCATATCTGGTTGTTTGGTACATTTTTGACTAGTAGACCTATTGGTATATTGTAGTTGTTATATCTTTTTAGTGTGATGTCAGAGGAACATAGAGAATCTAAGCCCTCGGGCTTTAAAAAGTGCGAAAGATGTCCTTTACTGATGGGCACACTATATGTGTATATTGTCTTGGGGCCTTGCATTTGCAGGATATCTGCAGTGATTGTCATTTCTTTAGCTCTAGAGTACTCCACTCCTAGAAAGGGCGAGATCGCCTTCATTGTCCTCCCGTTCCTCCAGCAGTCTTTCTGATGATGAAGTGGAGCGGGTGGTGAAGAGACTACTTCATACACCGGCACTGGCAGAAATCCTGTCGACTCCGACCCAAAAGGAACCGGGGCCGGCAAAGGCACCATCCCCTTCTTCGATTCCTCCTCCGACCCGCCCGAAGGGTTTGGAGCCAGAAGACTTGGGCCTGATTGTAGTGGAAGAGTTGGAGCCGAGAACTCAAACAGGATCATTGGTTCCGACATCTGCTCTGACTACATCAGTTCCATTGGAATCTGAGGAGTCTAGGAGCAGACATTCTCCTGCTGGGTCCGGGGAGGGGAGTCAGATCAGATAGCTGTTTGAGCTGATTACCTCTTGGAGTTTGGCTTGGTTAGGCTCACCTCCTACATCAGCTTCAGAGACAACCACTCTGCTTCGGGGTTGGCGTTTCGGTTCTTCGGAGTCAGGGACCTCCTCAGAGTGAGGAGAGGGGGCTTTTGAGCTGATGGAGAGAGTGCTGTCACCTCAGACAGTTCCAGTTTCAGGTTCGAGTACTCTTTCCCCAAAAGCGCCTCTGTCTGTCTTGGCACCATCACCCCCCCTCCCCAAGTGCAGAGACCCTAAGCCCCAGGAAGCCCCTGCGAACGAGACTATCTCTTCCAGAACTTCTCCAGAGTACCCCTCTGAGGAAATCCCTCGGAAGAAATTGTGCAAGAGGAAGCACATGGACTCCCCGGATGAGTCTATCACCTCAGTCACCGACCTGGATGGTTCAGAAGGGTCCCTACGACCTCCATCGGAAGATGTCTCCTTTGCAGACATACTGGAGATTCTTAAACAGAAGGGTGGCTGGAAGCCCACTAATCGTCTGAGGATGAGTTAGTATACCCGGAAGCTTTTGGGTCTGGCCCTTCTACCTCCTGAGTGTCGCCACCTTTTGGCCAATTGATGAATAAGATTGCTGGAAAGCCGTGGGGCTCTCCAGTTAGAGTGGAGCATGTTCCGAGGAGGCCTAACAGATTTATTACATCACCAACAGAGAGAGAATTTTTAACCAAAGGTG
The DNA here is from genome assembly GCF_019279795.1 of Protopterus annectens. Classification (NCBI taxonomy): domain Eukaryota; kingdom Metazoa; phylum Chordata; order Ceratodontiformes; family Protopteridae; genus Protopterus; species Protopterus annectens. Next base: position 1,234,675,749 of record NC_056746.1, on the reverse strand, counting down.
TTCCAGTAGATGCGATGGTGGTGGTGGCTGCGGCCACCAAGAAGGAATGGTCAGAAACTTTCTCGTCTCTTCATCCACCGAATAAAGACTCTCTGACGACGGACAGATATGGAAAGCATACCTTTTCTTCAGCGGCATTTATGCTTCGATCACTGAATTACTTGACCCGTTTAACGAGACTGCAAAGGGATCTCCTGAAAGAGCTAGGAGATACCCTTTACAGTAATGTAGCTGCTGGGGTTTTGGATAAAGTTTCCTCTCAGCTCTCCACCCTAAACTTAGTGGTTAATTTCTCTATGCGACTGATTTCATATGCAGCCAATGGAGTGAGCAGGGCAGCAGGTAAAGGAATTTCCTTAAGGAGACATTCCTGGATGCGTCTATGTAACTTTGGTCAAACTTTCGAGTCTTCCTTCACTAATGCCCCTTTTGATGGCTCGTCATTGTTCGGGCCCAAAGTTAGAGAGACCTTGACCAAGTGCGAACAGGAGGGAAAAACTCTGTCTGCTATAGGGGTCCATTTTTCTGTCTCCACTAGACCTTATCCCAAAGGTCAGAGAGGGGGGAAAATGTGGTTCCGCAAGTCCCAAAGAGGATTTCCCAATGCACGTGGTGACTCTTCCTCCAGAGGCAGAAGGGGAAGTAACAATGGAAGATGCCAACCTTGTGACAGATGAGGGTCCGCAGAACCAGGGTGACAGGGACTCTTTCCTTGGAAAGCCTTTTCAGCACTCCTGAGTGGAGGCCTGCCTGTCCATCTCTGAAGGCAGTCGGGGGACGCTTATTGTTGTACCCAAATGCCTGGCTAGAAATCACACCAGACAAATGGGTACAAACGGTCATATCCAGAGGTTATTACATACCCTTTTCCACTCTTCCTTGGAGAAACAATCCATCCAGATATTTCACTCAGTCAAAGGGACGATGCAACATTAGAGGTACAGAAGTTGCTAGAAAAAGAGTCATCCAGAATGTCCCCACAGACCAGATTGGATCCGGTACTTACTCAAGGTTCTTTTTAGTTCCAAAAAAGACAGGGGACTGGAGACCCATTTTGGATCTCAGCAGATTAAAACCAAGTTTGTCAAGAAATCAAAATTCTGGATGGTGACACTGCAGTCATTATTCCCCTTTTTGAGGAAGGACAATTGGATGTGCTCAGTAGATCTCCAGGATGCGTACTACCACATAAAAATGGACAGGCGATCCAGGAGACATGTTTTTGTCTGGGAGCCAGTCATTACCAGTTTCGAGCTCTGCCCTTTGATATTCTTCGTATTTCACTGTTGCAGTCATCAGATTTGGGTTATCCCTGCCAGGGTAGCCCTCGAATGGCCCAAATACCAGAGACTTAGTATTTCTGTGTCAGTTGCTGTTGCTTGAGGACTGACGTCAGGTCGTCAGTGGTATAAAGTAAGGCAGCCGATGCCATTACATCACTCTTTCTTGCCGTGGAGCCTGAAGCAGAAGCAGTTTGCACGAGTGCCATTCGGTAGCTACCTGAATTTCCGAATTGAAGTTGAAGTCTTTTAAAGCTAAGTACCCCATTGGGGATCCTTTTTTCCTGCACTAACCGATGTCAGAAAAAGTTAGTGATTGTCTCACCTGTGGAACCAAATACCACACAGAGACTTCCACTCTTACTACATCACTTGCCTAGGCCCAGACCACGACGTCCCCCATTGTCGCTTCTGTGCTTTGTTTAATGCCAGAACTATCCATCGTCGGGCCCTTATTGTAGCCAGATGTTTTCGTTTACAGTCCTCGAATTCCGATATGGCTTCAGTAAGCCATCTGACAGCAGATTTTCTGAAAAAACATAAAGATAAAGACAGAGACAGACTGCACAGGTCCAAACCTTCCGACAATGCTTCCGTTAAGCTAGTCGTCAGTCCTCCAGTACTCAGGCGCTTTTGCAGCCTCCGATGCCCACTTCAGTTGATTCGCAGGCCGCTACAGAGACCCTTTCGGAGTCTGGTATGCCACAAAACTCTTCTTTGTCTAAGGATCCTGTAGTCGTCTGTACCTTGGATGGGTCTGGAGCCACTGAGCAGACGTCGGTTTCTGAGGAAGTCCTTTGCACCTCCAGTTCTTTCGCAACTACCGTTCTTACGAAAACTTAGGCCCAGGGTTCAAACCACACCCAAGAAACCGACTACCCACTCTCAGGCACCTGCTACCTTGCCTCACTCTCAAATGCTTAAAATGGCAGAAAACCTTATCATGCTGATCAGGGGAAGCCAAGCTACCCCTTCAAAAAGGAAAAGAGATATGTCCCCAGTAGTTTTGTCTAAACAAGAGTCAGATGAATCTGATGCATCTGACTATGAAGACATGCTGCCCCTCTCCATCTATGAGGATTCTGATGCAGAGGAATCTATTCCTTCAGCCTCTCCCCCAGAGGATTTTTCCTTTGGGAAACCCTGCATACTTTAAGGGAGCATTTCCAATGGGAGAGTCAGGACTACCCTCAAGGTAAAAAGAGACTCTGAGAATTCCTAGATCTTCCGCAACACAGACCCTTGGCCATCCCCCAAGTCCTGGATGTGGTGGATGATGTTTTCCTTGAATCCAGCTTTACTCCTGATGCCCTACCCCATGCTCCCAGAAAACCAGACAGGTACTACAGAGTCCCCGACTCACACAAATATCTTTTTAAAAATCCAACAGCTGACCATGAGGTCATTTCTCAAGGGCCTAAAGGGATTAAAGCAACCTCTGCTAAGAATCCCACCCCCTCAAACAGGGATTCCCGAGCATTGGACAGATGGGGTAAGAAAGTATACACCTCAGCTGCTCTTGCTATCAGGGCACTAAAATATCAACAACATACCTTGGAACTCCTTAAACAAAAAATGTTCTCCTTTCCTGTTTGAGCAGAGTCCAAATATTTACAAGACTTAATGCATTCTACAAGTCAAGTAACTAAACACTACTTGCACTGTGGCTTTGACACCCTAGAAGCTTCTTGCAGGGCAGCAGTCACTGGATGGATCTGTCATTAGAACACATGCATGGCTTAAGGAACAACCCCTGCCAGATGATGTCAACTCTAAATTGCTGGATGCAGCCTGGCACAAAGATAACTTATTTGGCACTAAGGCAGAAGAGGTCTTAAAATAGTTGGAAGAAAAAGCAAAATCTATACAAAAATCTAAAGATTTCTTACAAGTCCAGCTCCCTAGATTCAGGTATTTTCCCTCCAAGCACTGGTCCTTTCCTGCTCCGAGTAAACAGGCCCTGCCTAGAACCCGTGGAAACAAACCCCCCAGACAGCAGCCCCAGGGAATGCGGAGACCTAAGCAGTGGACTATTCTACTTCAAAACCAGGGAGTTCTAAGCCACCCCCATATGGTTAGAACTCACAATGACTCCCTTCCTCCCGACCTCCCCTCTGCCCACCTTCACCTACCCCTAGGAAGAAAACTCACCTTTCACTCAAGCACCTGGGCCACCATTACCAAGGATCAATGGGTTCTGAACATTGTGTCTCAGGGATACAAATTCTCCTTTCACACCCTTTCAACCCCAAAAGGGTTCCCAGATCTACCGCCAAATCAGTGGACTGAGGCTCAAAAGCAAATCCAGTCCCTGCTGTCTTTGAGGGAAGTATAGCACGTTCCTGCAGAACAGATAAGCCAAGGCTTCTACTCCAGATTTTTTCTGGTGCCTAGAAAAGAGGGGACCTGGCACCCCATCCTTGATCTATCCATTTTAAACACCTTCCTGGTGGTCCCAAAATTCAAAATGCTTACCCTCCAGCAGCTGCTACCCATGCTCTCCAAGGACGCTTGGCTAGCCACCCTAGATTTAAAAGAGGCCTACCTCCACATTCCTATAAGGTAATCCTGCAGAAAATATCTCTGCTTCAGGGCAGGATCTCAACACTTTCAGTTCTCTGTGCTTCCCTTCGGCTTATCTACTGCTTCAAGAGTTTTCACAAAATGCCTGGCTCCAGCCATTGCCTTTTGCAGACAAAGAAATATTAAAATTTATCCCTACTTAGATGACTGCCTTATTCAGGCAGGCAGACAGCCAGGAAAAGCTGCTCAAACACCTGGCCTTTGTAAAGAGTCTACTAATCTCCCTAGGGTACACTATCAACGAAAAGAAATCAAAGCAGGTGCCCACCCAAAGGATAATCTTTCTGGGAGCAAGTCTGGACACAGCATCCCAGATGGCATAGCTTACACCAGAGAAACACATTTTCCTGTCAGTTTACTTCTCTCAACTGGCCACCAGGCCCCATCTTTCTGCAATGAAAATCCTACAAGCTCTGGGGTTCATGGCATCTTGCATACTCCTCATTCCATATGCCAGACTGCATATGAGGAAACTTCATTGGTATCTAAAGAGCCTTTTGTGTCAGCATTCTCAAGACCTGGAAACTCTTCTACCTATAATTCCTTGCCCACCAAAGAAATTCCTTTCTGAGGCAACAGCATGCTCCCACAACAAGGGACTCCCTTTCTCTCCACACCCCGCTAACCAGACCCTCACCACAAATTCATCAGACTATGCTTGGGGTGCACACCTGGACGGCAGGTGCATACAGGGCCAGTGGAGCCCACAATAAATCCCCTTGCAAATCAATCAAAAAGAGATGATGGCTGTGCAGCACGCCTTGATAGCTTTCAAACCCCTTCTCTCTCCAGGGGTTCTCCTGATCAAAACAGACAACACCGCTGTGATGTGGTACATCAACAAGTAGGGAGTAACTCACTCCTACCCTCTTTGCAGGCTGGCCATGACCCTTTGGTTCACAGCCTCTTCCATGCAAATACACCTGTTAGCACAATACCTACCAGGCTCTCTCACCTCCCTGGCAGACCAATTATGTAGAAACCTTTTGACCCACACGAGTGGCAGCTCAACAGAAGTACCTTTTTCCTAATAACTAAGAAATGGGGAACCCCGAAGGTCGACCTCTTTGCCTCCCACAACAGCCATCAGCTCAGGAAATTCTACACCATGGAGCATCACTGCATGGCTTGGAAAGTGGATGCCCTGTCCTTCCCCTAGGTCAACCTCTCAGTCCGTGTCTTTCCTCCCCATCTCTCATCCCCAGGGTACTGCTCAAAATAAGGGAAGAAAAACCAAGGACCATTCTCATAGCTCTAGACTGGCTCTGACAGCACTGGTACCCCTTCCTGCACAGCCTGTCCCCACTGCCTGCATGGCATCTCCCTCAGATTTCAAACCTCCTAATCCAGAGGGAACGGGAATTCATGCATCCCCAATTGCAGACACTCAGTTTGGCAGTTTGGGTTATTCCATAAACCCTTACCAATCAGCCATCCTCAGTACATAGGTTCTGAATGTTATCCGTGAGGCTAAATGCCCTAGCACCAGAAAGTCTTATGCAGATAAATGGAAAAGGTTCTGCACCTGGATCCAGGCTAAGGGGGCCAATATGGCACAGCCCATCCATCCCTCTCATCCTGGATTACTTAGCTGACCTACTACACAGTGGCCTCTCTTTCTCCTCTATAAAAATTCATGCCTCTGCTATCTCTGCTCATTTTCCCATTGAGCAGGCCCTGTTCTCACACCCTTTGATCAAGCAGTTCCTCAGAGGGGTTAGCAACTTGAGACCCCAGAAGGGCACCTACACCAGCTTGGGACCTTTATTTTGTATTGGAAAAGCTCACCCTCACTCCTTTCGAACCAGCTTCTTCTGCAGAGCTAAAATTTCACTCCTGGAAGACAGCTTTCCTTCTGGCCATCACTTCAGCCAGAAGAGTCTCTGAGCTGCAAGCACTCATGGCTGTGGAACCCTTTCTTCGTCTTCCATACAGACCAGGTATCCCTTAGACATAACCCATCCTTCATGCCTAAGGTGGTGTCCAGTGTGGCTCTCAACCAATCCATTTATTTGCCCACCTTCTTTTCTAATCCCCAGAACAAGGGGGAAAGGATTTTTCACTCCCTAGATGTGCACAGACAGCTCGGATACTATCTGGACAGGACTAAACCCTTTAGAAAGTCGGATCAGTTGCTGGTTAGCTTTGCTACAGAGGCAGAAAGCAAAGCCATCTCCAAACAAACCATTTCCAAATGGATAGCACACTGCATCCATTTCTGCTACAGACAGCATGGTAAGCCTGCCCCCAAGGGGGTCAGGGCACACTCCACCAGAGCAGCCTCCACCTCTGCAGCTTTCCTCAGAGGAGTCCCCACCAGGGACATCCTGGAGGCTGCCACCTGGACATCTGTTCACACTTTTACCAAGCATTACCACCTGCCTGTCTTCTCCAAGTCCAGGGCAGGGTTTGCCTCTGCGGTCTTGCAGGGCATCCAAGCCAGCCCCTAGCTTCCTTGACTGCCTCCACCCATTTCCTCAGCTTTGGGAATCTACCCAAATGTGATAACTGCAACAGTGAAACACGAAGGACATAGTACAGTTGTGTACACTTACCATAAATGTAAATGTTTATTCACTGTTGCAGTCCTGGTTTCCCTCCCTCCAGCCGCCTTTTTGTTTTTTTCTCCTTCCCCTTCTGTTACCTTTCTTCCTTGTTGTTCTCCTTTCCTTACAAGGGACATATTGGTATTTATTTTCCACTGGTGCGGTTCTTCCACCAGAACCTGGCCTCCTACTTTGGGGGCTCCTGACAGGTTAGGGAAAGAAAAACTGATGTAATGGTGTCTGCTGCGTTACTTTATACCACTGACGACCTGACATCAGTCCTCAAGCGACAGCAACCGACATAGAAATATGAAGTCTGGTATTCGGGCCGGCCGAGGGCTACACTGGCTGGGATAACCCAAATGTGATGACTGCAACAGTGAATACACTCTTACATCTACATTTATGGTAAGTGTACACAACTGTACTGTCTCGCTACAGCCCCCAGAGTGCTCACCAAATGCATGGCAGTGGTTACAGCTCACTTGAGGTGCCTAGGATTCCGTGTGTTTCCATACCTAGACGACTGGCTCCTAACCGCCACCACCAAGCATCTGCTAGTGCAAGCAAGGGATGAAACCATTCATCTCTGTACCAAGCTAGGAATTGCAATAAATTTCAAAAAATCTGCCTTGTTGCCTTCTGTACCAAGCTAGGAATTGCAATAAATTTCAAAAAATCTGCCTTGTTGCCTTCACAGCGTCTTATATTCTTAGGCTCAGAGTTAGACTCAAGGGAAATGTCGGCCAAACTTACCCCTGAAAGGATTCAGTCCCTACACCGTCAAATCAAGAGCTTGATATCCAAAAGAAAAGTGCAAACAAAGATTGTCTTGTAGGTTCTGGGCACCATGGCAGCTGCTGTCATTTTAGTGCCTCTAGTGCATTTACACATGAGAGTCCTTCAGTGGCTACTTTTCTCCCAGTGGTCAATGCAAGATCTACCACTGTCACAAAAGATCATTATCACAGATTCATGCAAACAGGACCTACAGTGGTGGCTTCAAATGACTCAGTTGACCACGGGACGTCCATTTGTTTTTCCGCAACCAACAGCCGCACTAACCACGGATGCTTCTCAAATGGGGGGGCATTATCTGGGAAAGACTGTCCAAGGCATCTGGCAGGAACACAAGAGCCACTTGCATGTTAATACCCTAGAGATGAGAGCGGTGCTCTATGCATTGCAAGGATTCCAGGACTCTCTCCCGATAGGAACTATTGCAGTTTAGACAGACATGTCAGTAGTGTGGTACATAAACAAGGAGGAACCAAATCCTACCCTTTATGTCGAGAGGCAGAAAGAGTATTGCAATGGACTATCGCTTCTCAGTGATTTCTGACAGCAGCGCACAACCCAGGGAAATCCAGCATGATAGCGGGCAAACTTAGCAGAGCCATTCTGATCCCTCAAGAGTGGTCCCTAAAACAAGAAGTTGTGGAAGAGATTTTCCGCAAATGGGGTCAGCCCTGCTGCAACCTTTTCTCCACATCCATGAACACCAAATGCAGCAGGTACTTCGCCCTGATTCCCCCACCAGGGAAGTCACCGAGGTATGTCCTTGTACACAGTTGGCCCCCAGGATTACTTTACGCCTTCCCTCCCTTTTCCTTGATACCAAAGGTTCTTCAGAAAGCCAACACTATGAGAAGTACTTTGATTCTCATTGCTCAATACTGGCCTCGGCAAATTTGGTTCCCTTTTCTGTAGACCCGTCTCCAAGAGGAACCGTGGATTTTGGACCCAGTTCCAGACCTTCTTTCACATTTGTCGGGGACGTTCCATCCATCAATCCAGACCCTACAGTTCACAGTGTGGCTGCTCCAGTTCCACAAATAGCCAGACACCATGACATCTCCCCGGCAGTTAGACATATTTTGATTTCTTCTCACAAGCCTTCTACCAGAAAACTATACTCTAGCAAATGGAAAAGATTTTCACACTGGGTCTTGAGAGCAATTTAGATCTTTTTACTGTAGTGCTAGAATTTCTAGCTAAACTTTTTAACGAGGGTGTGGCAGCAGCTACAATTAGAGTCCAACTAGCTGCGATATACAACTTTCATATTGGGGAAATGGGGCTAAAAATCATGTCCCACAAACTCTGTAAGGCCTTTCTAAAAGGGACTTTTCTGCTAAGACCTCCAGTCAGAGGAACCTCCAGCTCCATGGGTTCTAAATTTTACTCTTTACTCCTTGATTTTGCCTCCCTTTGAACCTGCATCATTATGTGACAAAGTTTTTGTCATGGAAGACACTTTTCTTGGTGGCCATTACGTTTGCCAGATGAGTATCGGAACTCCAAGCTCTATCTATGCTCCCTTCTTACATAGTTTTTCACAAAGACAGTTTCCTTGCGTACTAATCCTTCCTTTCTATCTAAGGTGTGCTCAGAGACCAATCTAAATCAATCTACTGAATTACCTGTGTTCTTCCCAAACTATGGAAACAGGGCAGAATATAGACTACAGTTGGATGTACATAGGCAGTTGCATTTCTATATGCATAGAACTAAAGATTTCAGAAAGTCGGACCAATTTTTTGTGTCCTTTTTGGAAAAAAAGAAAGGATTACCAGTCTCAAAAGTGACACTATCGAAATTGGTGACAGATTTTATTTCCTTCACATATAGAGCTCGAAACAGAGAATTACCAAGCAAAGTGAAGGGCCATTCCACCACAGCTATTGCAACTTCCTTTGCCTTCAGGCCAGACTCCCTTTAGATTCTATTTGCACACCAGCCACATGGGTAAGACCTCTTACCTTTTTCACTCATTGCAAAGTAGATGTGGCCTCCTGGAACAGGGCTTCCTTTGGGTCCACTGTTCTGAAGAGTTTATTCCCTTGAGCCACCCAAGAAAGAAGGTGCTAGGGATGCTGTCCCAACCAGCATAGAATGAAGACGAGATAGGGCAACATACATAACATTAAGAAGTTCTGTACTCACCATAACGTTCCATGTTTGTTGTCCATCTCGCCTTCATTCTTGCGTCCCACCCTCCATCCCCCTCCTTCGCTCCTGGAGGATCAGGGGGATAATTCTATTTTTTAATTAGGTTATGGAGTCTCTGATTCCCTTCTGGGTCTTCTCCTCACAAGTTGATTCATTGTTACACAATGTTATGCTTTCTCTTGCAAACAAGATCTGGGTTATCTGTCCTGAGCATCATGGGATAGGGCATAGCCTCGAGCCAGTGGAAGCTCTCATGCTTTTGAATTAGGCCAAGTCAGAACCGATGCTCATTTCTGAACCCAACTAGCATAGAATGAAGGGAAGATAGACAACAAACATGGAACGTTATGGTGAATACATAATTTCTTATTATTGTCAAAGGATTACTAAAATCTCCTTTTGCTGAAGCATTGGAAGAAGGTCAGGGCAACTCCAAACCTACTAAGTCCCCTTCTTCAAAATTTGACGGATCTAGCAAAAGATCTTCTCCTTTGTCTGGCCAGTCATAGCCAGCCAAAAAACTGACTAAAGTTACTTCTCCAGACCCGAAGCTTACTAGGCTCGAGAAGTCTACATTATTGGCTCCTTTGACTGATAGAATTTGAGCGATGGAGCCAGTCTCCAGAATTGATACCAGTCTCCCCTACATTAAGGTCACCTCTTCTTCAATAATTTGGATCTCCTGCCCCCTCTTCTCAGTCCTCCAGGAGTCTGTGTGATGATGATGATGTGGATTGGGTGGTGCTCAGGCTATTAAAGACACCGGTGCTGGTTAAACTACTCTCGGCTCCAACCCACAGGGATTTGGAGCCGACCAAGACTTCCCCATCGACATCAATTCCTTCTCGGAGCCGGAATGCAAGGAACCGATTGCTGTTGAACCATCGGTGCTGAAACACATCTTGGGATCCTGGGACCAGACGTCTGCTCTGACATCATTGGTTCCATCTGAGGAATCAAGGAGCTGGCGGTCTCCAGTTGGGTCAGGAGAGGGGAGTTGGATCGGACATTTGTCAGATCCGAACTTACCTTTCGGGGCTTCAGTGTGGATGAACTCTGCTCCTACATCAGCTTCAGAGCCATCCCCCTTGGTTCCAGGGATCTCGTTTGCCTCTTTGGAGCTGGAGGTGTTTTCGGATCGGGGAGGGGGGCTTTAAGCTGATGAGGAGAGTGCTGTCTCCTTAGACAGCTGCACTCAAGGGTTCTGACATTCCTCCCCTAAGGCATTCGCGTTTATCTCTGCACTACACCATCCACAGAAAGCGGAGACCCTAGGCCTCAGGGTACCCCATCAGGTGAACCCCTCTCTTTCAAAACCTCTCCAGAATACCCTTCTGAAGCGGTCCCTCATAAGAAACTCTGCAAGAGGAAGCATTTAGATACCCCAGAGGAATCGGTCACGTTTGACACAGACCTCGATGAGTTGGAAGAGTCCCCACGGTCACACTCTGAGGATATCTCCTTTGCAGGTATCCCAGAAGTCCTTAAGCAGAGAGGTGTCTGGAAATCCATCAACCCTTCTGATGAGGAGTCTGTTCACTTGAAGGCCTTTGGGTCTCACCCTTCAGCCACTTGGGTGTCTCCACCTTTTGACGAGCTTATGGAACTAGTTAGTCGAAAGGCGTAGGAGTCTCCAGAGGCAGTGGAACCTGTCCCTCAAAGGCCAAATAAATTCATCACAGCCCCTTCTGACAAATATGTCCTCACTGAGGGTGTCCCTGTAGATGCTATAGTGGTGGCAGCAGGAACTTTCTGAAACATCCTCGTCTGTCCATCCGCCAAACAAGGAGTCTCGCATGATGGACAGATACGGGAAACGCATGTTTTCTTCAGCGACTTTTGCACTCAGATCTCTGAATTATCTGATGCTTTTTACAAGGCTACAAACAGATGTCCTAAAGGAGCTAGGAGATGCTCTCCAAGGTACAGTAACTGCAGGGGTATCAGATAAAGTTTCCTCTCAGCTCTCCACCTTAAACTCTGTGGTCAACTCCTCCATGAGGCTCATTTCTTATGCAGCAGATGGGCCGAGCAGAACAGGGGGTTCAGGAATTTCCCTTAGGAGACATTCCTGGATGTGCTTGTGTGACTTTGCAGAACCTTTTAAATCTTCCTTTATTAATATCCCTTTGATGGCTCATCCTTGTTTGGGCCGAAAGTCAAGGACACACTAACTAGATGTGAACAAGAAAGGAATACTCTCTCTGCCGTAGGAGTCCATTTTTCCATACCTTCTAGACCTTGGCCAAAAGGGAAGAAAGATGTGATTCTGAAAATCCCAGGGAGTTTTCCAGGACACACGTGGTGATTTTTCCCCCAGGGGCAGAGGGGGAAGTACCAATGGAAGACGCTGTCCAAGTGGCAGAGGGCATCTACAAAATTAGGTCAACAGGGATTCTTTCCGTAGTAGGCCCTTTCATTGCTCCTGAAGGCAGTCCTATTTGTCCATCTCTGGAGGCAGTCGGGGGTCGATTATCTTTATACCTAGAAGCCTGGCTGGAAATAACACATGACAAGTGGGTACAAAGTGTCATATCCAGAGGCTACTCCATACCGTTTTCCCTTCTCATCGCAAACATAAAGAACATCCCAGACATTCCACCCACTCAGAGGGATCAGGCAAGTCGGGAAATTCAAAAGTTGCTAGACAAAAGTCGCCACAGACCAGATAGGATCCGGAACTTACTTAAGATTCTTTTTAGTGTCAAAAAGAACAGGTGACTGGAGGCCCATCTTGGATCTCAGCAGATTAAACGAGTCAGTAAAAAAGAACAAGTTCTAGATGGATAACACTGCAGTCAATTCTTCCTTTTCTGGGAAAAGACAATTAGATGTGTTCTATAGACCTCCAGGATGCGTACTACCACATAAAGATGGACAGGCCATCCAGGAGTCATCTGCGATTCCAGCTGGGAGCTAGTCATTACCAATTTCGAGCTCTGCCCTTTGGTCTCACTACAGCCCCCAGAGTGTTCACCAAGTGTATGACAGTAGTCATGGCTCTCCTGAGACATCTAGGATTCTGAGTATTTCCGTATCTATACGCCTCGATCCTACCCGCCACCTCCAAGCATTTACTACTAGAAACAAGTGACACCACATTACATCTTTCCTCTTACCTAGGAATCCCAATAAATTACGAAAAATCTGCATTGTTGCCATCTCAGCATATCGTGTTTAAAGGAGCAGACCTGGACACAACAAACATGATGACAAAACTTCCTACAGAAAGTGTTTTAGTTCTGAGACAGCAAGTCTCCAACCTCCTCTCCAAGACCGGAGTACAGACGAGAACAGTTTTACTAGTCTTCAGAACCATGGCAGCAGCAATAAGTTTAGTTCCATTAGCTCGCATGCACATGAGAATTCTGCCGTGGCTACTATTCACTCAGTGGTCATTGCAAGAACTACCCATGGCTCACCAAATTCTTTTAAGTGTCTTGCAAAAAAGACCTTCGCTGGTGGCTTCACTCCACTCACATGACATTAGATCAACTGTTTCTTCCTCCTCAGCCTGTAGCCACAGTCACCACGGACAGCTCTCAGATAGGGTGGGGGGGGGGGCATTATCTGGGAAAGACAGTCCAAGGCACTTGGCAGGATCATGAGTCCCATTTTCACATCAGTATCCTAGAGATGAGAGCAGTGCTTTTGGCATTGCAAGCACTGTAGGACTCTCTTCTGCTGGGAACAATTGCAATACAGACAGACAAGATGTCAGTTGTCTGATACCTGTACAAACAAGGAGGGACCAAGTCCTACATCCTTTGTCAAGAGACCCTAAGAGTATGGCAGTGGGTGACCTTCTCCCAATGTTTTTTGATAGCAAAGCACATCCCGGGGAAATCCAGTGTGACAGCAGACAAATTCAGCAGAGCAATTCTCATGCCTCACGAGTGGTACCTAAAACAAGAAGTAGCAGAAATGGTCTTCCACAAATGGGGACAGCCTTGTTGCGACCTTTTTGCCACATCCATGAATGCCAAATGCAGCAGCTATTTTGCCCTGATTCCCCCTCCGGGGGAGTCACCAAGGGATGCACTTGTACACAATTGGCCCTTGGATCTCCTTTATGCTTTTCCTCCCTTTCTTCTGATACCCCACAGTTCTTCAGAAAGCCACTCCATACTGGCCTTGTCAAATTTGGTTCTCCTTCCTTTGGCCTTGTCTTCAGGAGTAGCTGTGGGTTCTGGACCCAATTCCAGACCAGCTGACTAATACATCCAGAGCGCTTCACCCTTGTCTTCAAACCCTCAAATTGACAGCTTGACTGCTCCGATTTCAAATGTAGCAAGGTTTCCTGACCTTACTCCTTCTGTCAAACTTATCTTGATTTCTTCTCATAAGGCCTCAATGATAAAATTGTACGTGAATAAATGGAAAAGATTTTCTTCCTGGGCATTAAGAAAACACATTGACCTCTTTTCTACTCCTGTAGGGTCTATTCTTGAATTTGTAGCAAAACTGTTTAATGAATTTGCAGCTGCAGCTACCATTCATGTCCAACTAGCAGCAATATCTAATTTTCATATAAGTGATTTAGCTTCAAATCTGATGTCTCTCAGACTATGCCAAGCCTTCTTAAAGGGCACTAACTTAAGACCACCCATAAAGACCCCTCTTCCTCCATGGGACCTAAGCTTTGTTCTGTCCTGTTTGATTCTTCCCTCCTTTGAACCTGCATCATCATGTGATCTAGAATTTTTGACATGGAAAACAGGTATGTTGATTGCCTTCACGTCTGCTAGAAGGGTTTCAGAGCTGCAAGTATGATCAATCAAGACCCCCTACATGCTTTTCCACAAAGGTAAAGTATCCGTTTGAACAAACCCATCCTTCTTAGCGAAAGTATGCTCAGAGTCTAAACTAAATCAATCCATAGAATTACCAGTGTTTTTTTCCAAACTACGGTAACAAGGCAGAGAATATATGCTTCAACTGGATGTACAGAGACAATTATGTTTCTACTTGCATAGAACAAAGGACTTCAGAAAAATCTAATCAATTATTTGTTTCATTCTCAGAAGCAAAGTAAGATGCTCCTCTTTCTATACAAGTCTTAACAACAAAGTTATTCCCTATAAAGTCAAGGGTCATTCTACAAGAGCCATGGCAACCTCTTCTGCCTTTCGTGCTAGACTACCACTTGATACCATTTGTGCTGCGATGACTTGGGCAAGGCCTCATACCTTTATCGCTCATTACAAAGTAGATTTGGCCTCCAGGGACAGGCCCTGCTTTGGGTCCACTGTCCTGAAGAATATACTCCCCAGGAAAAATGGTGCTAGGGATGCTGTCTCAACCAGTAAGACTGAAGACGAGATAGGACAACTTCACATAAAGAAGTTATGTGCTCACCATAATGTTCCATGTAAGTTGTCCATCTCGCCTTCATTCTTACATCCCACTTTCCTTCCCTCAACCTATGACTCCTGGAGGACCAAGAGGTTTTTTAATTTGGCAAATATGTTCTCTGACCTTCTTCTGTGTCTTTATAAAATCTTGTGATTGTACCTTAAGTAACTGTGGTTGTCAGCAAACAAGATCTGGGGAGCTTTACTAGAGCATGATGGGTTAGGGATACAACCACGAGCCAGTGGAAGACCTTGAGCTTTAGAATGCGGACGAATCGGAACCGAGGATCTCTTCCAAACCCAACCATTAAGAGTGAAGACGAGATGGACAACTCACATGGAACATTATGGTGAGTACATAACTTCTTTTTTTCTTACAATTCAGTTATTGGCTAAAAGTCTGAATAATGGCAGTGGATTTGCGTAAGATGCCATCAAAGCTAAAAGTGCTTTAAATTTTTTTTTTTTTTTTGCATTGATTGTGTTGCATGAGTTTATTTGAAATTTTCATGTCACTGTGATATATTACAGATTTATCCAAGGACTCTAACAGCCAGCCACAGTCTGAAGGTGAGTCATCGGAAAGTAATCAAGGTCAAGTGGAGACTAAGCAAGTTGTTTTGATCGATTGCTCGTACCAGTGCCAGTTTTGTCCCTGTAAATTCCACACCTATTTCCAGCTCAAATCCCACATGATTCATCACAAGAATGAACAGGTAAATAGTAAATACTGTTCTGTATAAAAACTAATAACTGTTGCAAATTAAATTTAATTATTTTATAGTGAAGTCTGATATGCAGTTCAGCATTTATATTTGTTAATCAAATGATATTCAGAGAAGGTCTTGGTCAACACTAGTCATAATAAATACTGCCTGTACTGGCAAGTGTAAACAGTATGCTGTATTTTATGTAAGAGAATCTCTCTGTGTCACCTATTATAGGTAGAATTATCATCACTGTAAATGTTACAGAAACATACATAGCTCTCAACGTCCAGATTGCCTCATATTTTTGGTCTGTTCCTTATAAAACTTGTGGTTTTCTGGCAAATCACTGAGGATTGAAGTCACTAAATTATGACAGAAAATTGTGTTTCAGACTTCATATCCTTCAGAAAATGCATGCTAATACAAAACCTGTTATTTTAGCAACTAAGTTCATAAGAGCAGTATTTAAAATATGTCCCGATTTTTGGTCCTTTGGACCCCTAGTATTTTTGGCTTTGCCCAGATTTCTTGTGCTAAGAGGTTGAGAGGTATATATACAATGGGTCCCCTTCACTTCTTTTCCACTATCCATTTTGTGCATGATTTCTTTGACCCAGTTAACCTGTGATCATTCTTTTCTTGATCAAGTGTATTTTAATGAGCTTTATTGTCTTTTTTGTGCAAGTTTTCAATTTCTTTTATACTTACCTCTTGGTGTGAGAAGAGTATGCAGCGACTGAAAAACCTGCACTTGTGCTGTTTGACTGTAGCATAATCATTCTGATACTGAGCTTTTTGAAATTTTTAACTCTTCTGCTATCTGATACTGCATGGAGGCTTGCAGAATTTTTTTTCATGAGACAGCTGTCACTACAGTGACTTAGGATTTCCACTCCTCTTCCTTCATTGTCCAGTGTAGTGAGCACATTATTTGGAAGGAGCATTGGAGGATTAGTGCAAAAAAAAAAATATATCAGTCAAAATGAGGAAAGGAAGAATTACTTGCCCTTGCAATGATAAAATACATCTGTCCTAGTTTTATTTTAATAGAACTGTGGGAGACTTGTTGTCCACTTAGTGCATTTGTAGGTAGCTCTCCAAGTCCTCTTCTTTCCTAATCCTTCCTGATAATGTTTTCAACTTAATGCCCAGACCAGTGAATGTTTGACCTCTGGCTCATTGATGTTAAAAATGGTAGCTTTGCCATAGTTGGCGGCTGAGTAATTTGCCTTGGTTGTCACCAGTGAACATGCCTCTTTTACATATTCTCTTTGCTTTCATTTGGCTAGTACTTCCAAACAGTTACCGGTGTTGACCAAAGAGATTTAAAACTTGGCTTATCTAGTGACAGTGCTCATTTATTATCTGGCCATAAAAATGCAGCTGTATATTTTTATATTAACATTTGTAGGCACTGTATCCTAAACCAGCCATATCATTAACATCTTGCTAATGATTATCAATAGACTTGCCTTGTGTTGTGTTACTTATCTTCTCTTGGTGAAGTTTGTGAGGAAAAATAGATGTTATGATGTTGCATCCAGTGACAGTGGTGATAATGAAGATAATACTGGCAGTACAGGGGGTTTCCAAATTCTTTTTGATATGTGATTCATCCCTTATAGTTGTTAAAGGTACTATATTGCATATGACAAAGTCTCAATAAAGCTGATTTGGGTGGTCTTCTCATGGGTCAGCATCCCAGAAACATTGTTAAAGTTAATGCAGGCTCTCTACAAGGACGCAGTGACACAAGCAAGAACAATGTTTGTACTCGAGCGAGGTTCCTAGTGGAAGTGTGTGCGCATCATGATTCATCTAGGAGACTACGTATGCTCATCCTGGTGATGGACTTCATCAGTGAACCGGTCAGAAGGGACAGATCAACCATGCTGCTATATGCAGATGATTGGCACTGTGAGCAGACTCTGAGTGGGAACGTCAGCAAACAATAGGAGACTAGAATTAAAAAAGAGAAATAAGGAACATGGGATGAAACTGTGCAAATACAACAGTGGTCACAGCAGTAAATGGAGAAAATTAGAAGATGAAAACCGAGACAGAAGAAAAGACAGTGGAATAGGATAAAAGCTTCAGTTATCTGGGATGTGTGATTGTGAAAACAGAAAATCTGAATGAGAGCAGCCATCTAAACACCAAACAAAATAGGTTAATCTAAGCACCAAATGGGAAAGTTGGCTAGGCTTAACATGGCCTGCAAGGGCAATTAACCTAGTCCAAACCTATGAAACATATTTGGTACTAAGTGTCAGAGGTAGTGTGAGACAGAGGAATGCTAAAGATGCTTAAAAGTAAAGTGTACAAGACAGTGGTGCGACCAGTGCTTCTGTATGGTACAGAGACTTGGGCAATGAAGATAAAGCAGGTGAGTAATCTTGTGGTGACTAAAATGAAGTGCCCAAAACAGGTAGTGAGATGTACATTGTGTGATATCAAAGTTGAAGACAAATTAGTTCCAGTTGGTAGAGAAAGTCAAGGAGAACAGATTACAGTTATTCAGTCATATGCAAGGGAAAGAAGGTGATTTTGATAATAGATTTTAGAGAAACAATTAGAAGGCTGGGAGAAATTAGGACATCTAGCTAAGAGATGGATAGATTATGTGAGAGAATACCTGTGACAGTCACGTTTGACTGATGAAAAAATATGAGACTGTCTGTGAATCAAGAAAGTTTGTTACAGTTGAAACATCCCAACCCCATGTAAAAAATAGGAAAAAGGGGGCTGTTGATAATGTATATTCTTAGGGAAGTCATATCATTACTCCTGTGGCTGATTTTATACAGCTGTATTGTGGTTTTGCTATGAGATGAATTAGTGTTAACATGATTTGCAAGGCTAAACACTTACTGGATTTTTGTCCTGTGAATATTATTGGATAATTTATATACTTTATGATTGCATTGCAGATTTTCATTAATTACTTTTTGAGTGGTAAGTAATAGTTTGTAGTACTTTTATTGTAAGGAACATTATTATATAATATCCCCCTTTGTAAGGACATTTATGTGTTTTTACAGCATGTAATTGTTAAATTTCACATAATTGCTATCTCAACTGCTTATTAATTTCACTACTTTGCGAGATGTTACTGCAATTAACATTTTCTTTTGGTAAAAATAATTATATTGTCTAGATATTTGGGGATAAAAGTTAAATTGATTAAGGTCTCTTTATTTTGAAATACTTATTTTGATATAGACCTTTGGAATAATAGAGTATATAAATATATTGTGATATTTTCCCCCTCACTGTCACATATGATTTCATTGCAGATGTTTGTGTTCACTTCAGTAATATTGAGGGGCTGCATGCCTACCACAGTCACTCTTCACTTCGTTTTATCTTGTCACAATGAACTGAAGAGAACATTGAGCAGTGTGTTAAAATGGGTTCATGTCAAACCAACGACATGCTACAATAACGAAAGTCACTACATCGAAACGAAACCATCGACAGTTCAAAACATCGACAGTACATTTATACGTAAGTACAGTGCTAACATGGGTCCTGCAAGGGGGAAGTAAAGGATATGATATGATACTGTACCCATACTACTTCCCCCTTGCAGGACCCATGTTAGCACTGTACTTACGTATAAATGTACTGTCTATGTTTTGAACTGTCGATGGTTTTGTTTCGATGTAGTGACTTTCGTTATTGTAGCATGTCGTTGGTTTGACATGAACCCGTTACGTGTGTGTGGGTGTGTGTGGGTGTGTGTGTATATATATATATATATATATATATATATGTGTGTGTGTGTGTGGTGTGTGTTATGTTTGTATCAAAATATATATATATATATATATATATATATATATATATATAGAGAGAGAGAGAGAGAGAGTCAGGTATTCTTTGCTGTAGACAGGGCTTTATTCATGCTGATATGTTGGAGAAACCTAGAAGAGGTCTTCACTAACTTTTCAAAGATCGATGTAGATAAGCAGTCACAGGTTATTATGCAGTGATAGTTGTGCAGAAAAGTAAGATGCATCAAAATTTACAACTATAGGTAGATTATACTAATCTACCTTTCCTTAGAAATAAGAGCATCCCTTTCAAAATTTCTCAATCATTAAGCACAAAAAGAGTTACCTGTAAAACCCTCTGGAAAGAACTATCCGCTTATCTAATCAAACCCTCCAAGCAAGTCACCCTTACTCTCTCTTCTGTAATTATTACTGGCATTGGGGGAAGCAGTTTTCTTGAAGAAAAAATCTTGTTCAGGAATTAAAATCAGCATTTTATTTAAAAAAAAAAGTCAATGCACATTTCTAACAGTCAAACTGAAAAGGTACAGCTATCCTCTGGCCACAAACTGTAATATTCATTATTTCTGTGAATTATTGAAGAGAGTTGAATACAGATGATTTAGAAGATTGTTAAAATGCCAACATCATTAAAAAGATTGCTGAACAACAACACTGTTTCAGTGTGCCTTCATGGGAAACTGCGCAGGAGAACCCCAGAGAAGACATTTTCTACACAACTTTAATTTCTAAATCATATTCCATTCTGCTTAGACTATGTAGAATACAGATGCACAAAATTAGCAAAAGAGATGATTCTGTTCAAAGCTTAAAACCAACTCAGGCAGAAATTCTGAAAAATCAAACTTTAATACTTTCTCAGCAAAGACTCTGACTTTATTCTAAGCTTGGATCCTAACCTAAATACCATGTAGATTATAAATAGTTAAACATTTAAACTAGTTAAAGCCTAGCTAATAGCTCCATCTTCTCTAAATGATGTACATCAGGAATGCTAGCATTCTGAATAGTTAGTTTTCGTGATCTTTGTGGATGTTAAATGATTCTTCCATGTACTTAATTTCCATATAATTTTGCACAAACCTACCACGTTCTGTCCTATAAGTGAATTTATCCTTCTACCAGCCCTTCATCCCTGGGGTTCCCCATACTCTTTCCTCTCCAAAATCATGCCCTTTTTAATGTCTGTGTGGATTCCCTTTTACCATTCAGTCTGGTAACTCATTTTGCAGGTTCACAGTGGTTTTTGTGAAGCTGTATAAAGTAATTTGCCCATACACTATGCTACGTATATCCACCCCCCCCCCCCCACACACACACACACACAAATTCTTCTTGTTCAGGATAACTCTCTCAAATCACCATAACATGATCCTCTGTACCAACATGTCACTTGAGACTCTTCTGGTTACAAGTGAGAAGTCTTCCAGCTCCCTTAGTTTCCGCAGTCATAGCCATCCCATGCGTCATTCTGGTAAGTCTCTTCTGGATTCCCTCAAGCAACTTGTTGTCCACTTCCTAATATAGCCTTCAGAACTGCAAACACTACTCCGGGTATGGTGTTATCACAGAAATGAAGACGAGAAGCAGTATCTCTGTTTCTGGAGTCTGTCTCACCCTGAGGATATTTCTCACCCTGAGGATATTTCCCAGCATTCAGTTTGCTGCTGCCCCTGCCCTCTCATTCTATTCCTAGTTGTCCAAGCTCAGTATGACCAACACCTCCACATCCTGTTCCTGCTCTGCTGCCGTAAGTTCCACTTATAGGTCTCAAAGTCTTAGCGCAAAAAATCTGGACAATGTCAAAAATAATGAGGGGGGATAAAAGCCCAAAAATAAGGACAGTCTTTAAATATTTCAATTATAAACTTTAAAAGTTGATCAGATAAGTTTTTGCATTAGTATGCATTTTGTAAAGGATATGAACCTGAAACTCAAACTTCTGTCTTTAATTAGTGACTTTAATCTTCAGCGATTTACCAGAAAATCACAAATTTTATCACGAATAGACAAAAAAAAATTGTGGCAAAAATCTGTACAGCTGAGAGGTTTGGTTCCACTGCCATGTGGAAATTTCATGTTAAGGTTGTTGTGAACCCCAATGCAGTACATTTTGTAAGCACTACAATATTTATGCGTATTTTTTCTACACCATTACAAGTACTTCTCTAAACTCTTTCCTCTCCAGTCTTTCACTGCTAATTCTTAGTGATATGAGAGAAGACTCTCGCCCTGCAATTTTCTCTGTTCTCTCAGTAGCTGTAGCTGTTATGCATTTGCGGAGTACAAAACCTGTATAGAGACTGAGACTGAACAGTGTTGCTAGGGGTGTGGCTAAATAGTGCTTCATGCTATGTAAGATGCATCCAGTGATATTATCAGATTCTATCGATGCAGTATTTTTTGCATTTGATAGCACTTTTATGACAAACACTTTGCCAATATTTCTGTTTAGTTAAAGGAGTTCAAAGTGTGTTGGGTCATACATCGAATGCATCTTTAAGCAGATAACCATCATTTGGACTCTGTGTGACACTGAGTCGTGTGACATGGCCGTTGTCTATTAGAGTGGCTACCAGTACTAAACTCTGAGAACTTATTGGTGAGGAAATATTGCAGTTTAGATGCATAACATGGCATGGCAACAGATGCATAACTTGGCAAAGGCTGTATTATAATCAGTGATGTGACTATAAGACATGAATAAAGTGGGACTATGACTTCATTGTACCTTGAAAAGATGCCATGAAAAATAAGCTATGCGAGGTTAAAGGATTTTTCTAGCTACCACAAAGACGTGGTGGTCAAAGGAATGTCTGTTGTCAACATACGTACCAAAGTCCCTGATGACTATTAAATTTACATGGAATATTATCTGTATGGTAAACTATAGAGATGTTAGATTTACCAATTTCTTGTTGCATTTCTTGGTGTTGAAAGTAAGCCTATAATTAGTACATGACGGAAAATTAGATAAACACCCCCCTCCCCCCAGTTTGCAGTCATCAGCAAACTTGGTTAGCCATAGTCCCATATGTCAGATATACACACACACACACACACACACACATATATATATATATATATATATATATATATATATATATATATATATATATATATATATAGACACACACACACCATGTAGGAGGAGACCCAGGATAGACCCTTGTCTGATACCACTGGTGACATTTTATAAAGCAAATGTCCACAACCTTAATGATATATGTTCTGTCAGTCAGCTAATTAACTGTCCATTAAACTATGTATAGCTTTATATTGAGTTGAGGCTATGTAAAAAATATCAGCATGGAGGATAAAGTTGCAGGAATTGGCAATGTCCAGATAAGCAGTGTGGACAATATAACCCCCATCTGTCACCTCTGTAACCCCTTCAAAGAACTCGTCTAGTGTTGAGAGGCATGGTCTGCCTTTTACAAAGCCAAGCTGGTGTGTAACTATGGATATAATGTCACTTGTATCATTATTTATTATTTCTGCTATAATATTTTCCATAGCCTTACAGATAATACTAGTGAGACTATTAGACCTGTAATTCCTGGGATCAATAGAGATGTCTCCTTTATGCAAGAAACCACAACTGTCATTCTCCACACCTGAGGTCATAACAGAATGGCTCAGGCTGAAGATTTGATGGAGGAGGTTTTCTGAGTGGGACATTATGCTGCTCGGCAGATATTCAGGGATATTGTCAGGACCTCTAGAAAGAATATTATTAATCTGGGAAAATGCTATAAAGATTTAGTCTACATTTTTTCCTCAAAGGGGGGGGGGGTTGAATTGTAATGGAGGTGACAGTGGAGGGGGGGGGGTTAGTGAAGTTGGAAGAAAATTTGTTTGCAGTTCAGTACAGAATTGTTAGTTACTCCTAAGCTTCCTGATGTGGCTGAAGAAGGCTTTATGTCTGTGTTTTGAATTAGTTGCAACCGAAATTATAGTTGGCCTTGCATTTCCTAATTGTAAGTTTGAGACTTACCTACCATTTTTAAATCCCTTCAATAATGATGAAGTAGATGTCTTTTTGTTATGGCCTAGATATTTTATGATAGAGTTTGCTGATGTAGATGTCTGCCATATGGGTTTAGTTGTAAACTTGTTATGCTTAAGCTGAGTATGGATGCCTCAATGCATCTGCCAAAAAAGAGTAAAATTCAAAGGAATAGGCAGCAGTCTCTGATACAAGGTTTGCTGATTATCTGCAGTTATCTATAAAATCAGTAAATAGTAAATAACTGATTTTGAAGTACTACTTGTATCCATTTGTCCTTCCGCTACTCCTTCTTCCCATTTTTGCACATGTGGTTGGAGTGTTACTTCAACACTGACAATCATTTAGAGGCAGTGTTCACATCACCAGGTGTCTAGCCCATCCACAGTTGTTCTTTCATACCACATATGCAAAAACACAAGAACACCCGCAACTATGGGCAATTTAGAATGTCCAATCCACCTATTGCATGTCTTTGGAATGTGGGAGGAGAGGCATTATTCAGTGCCACATGTTTTCATAGAAAAGATCACAGATATATGGTCAGATTGGAGTAAGGATGGGATAACAGGGTTATGCTAACAGGAGAAATGTTTGTGACACTTCTTGTGAGTAGGGGGACAGTTTGGTCAAGTATGTTGACATTTGTGAAGTCCAGAAATCTCTGGGCATATTTGTTGTTGCTAGTGTATGTTTGCTAGCTTATGTGTGGATAGTGGAGGTCATCCGTAAGGTGCTTTGTTCAGTTGTTAGCTTTTCTGACTGGTTATGGTATTATTCATGCTCTGAAGAGGTTAGTGTTGAGAATGTATAATTTACTGTAGTGTGATAATTTATTGATTTTTTTTAGTGTAACTAGGACTTCAGCCAGTTCCTGATTTATATCATGCAAAATTTTGTGACAGTGACTGGAATGATGAATAAGTACAGGTACTCCCCCACAGACTTTGGTCTTCGGTTCACTCCGCATCGATGATGCATATGGCCACAAGCTGACTCCACTGTGTCCTATCGGCTGCTGCTTCTCTATCTTCCTCCCAAGTGATATTCAGATGACGGAGACCTCTTGTTACAACTCCTTTCTAGTTTTCTTGAGGTCTGCCTGGTCTTCTCCTTTATCCAGCTTGTTCCCAGTTGAAGGATTGTATAGGGATCCTGCTAGTGTCCATGCGATTAACATGACCAAACCAACATAGTAGTCTTTCCATAATGATATTTTTAAGTTTCTGTTGTTGCTTTCTTTCTCTGTAACACACTAATTTTTTACTTTGTCCTTCCACGATATTCCCAAAATGCATCTTAACCATTTATGATGAGCAGCATCAAGTTTTCACATGGCTGATGCTGTGACTGGCCATATCTCAGCACGATATAACAGTGTAGACAGCACCAGTGCTTGGTATAGCTTCACCTTTGTGGACACTGCAAAGTTTTTTGATCTCCAGATTTTGGATAGTCTTTTGAATGCTGCACTTGCTTTTCCAAGTCTAATCAGAACTTCCTTCTCGCAGTTACCTTTATGAGAGATGAAACTGCCCAGGTAGCAGAAGTTCTCTGTCATATCTAATACTGATCCTGCAGCCATTATGTCTTTGTTGTCATTCCATGCTTTGCTGACCAACACTTTGCATTTGTCAGGATTAATTTTGAGGCCTACTTTCCCACCCTGTTTCTCCACTGTTGTGGTCATTATGTGCATTCCACTCCATGTTGTATCAGTAAGAGCTATGTCACCAGCAAAGTCCTGGTCACATAGCTTGTTGTCATCAACCATTCCAGTCCCACTGAGTTTCCATGTAATGCTTTCTACATGACCCCATCAATAACTATTGTGAATAATAAGAGAGACATTATTCATCCCTGTCGTACACCAGTGACCACCGCAAACCAGTCACTGTACTCATTCACTTGAACTGTGCACTTGCTGTCTTGATACAGACCCTTAGAGTGTAATGAATTTTGGGGGTATCACGTATTCTGTCGGTGATGGTGTATGTGTACAGTCCAAGGCTTTTTTGAAATCCACAAAGTTGACAGTGACTGGTTTCTTCCACACTGTTGCTTTTTCTATAGTTTGTCTTCATGCAAATATCTGGTCAGTGCAGGATCGGCCTGAAGTAAATCCAGCCTGTTCCTGTCCGAGTCTGTCATCAGCTGATCCCTTCAGTCTATTCAGTAGTACACTGGTGAAAACATTGCCTGAGAATGACAACAATGTGATTCCACGCCAATTTGTGCAGTCTCTAAGATTTTCCTTTTTGTAAAGGGATGATGATGCCATTTTTCCACTCGCTGGGTACCTTTTCTGGAGTCCAAATGTTGTTCAAGAAACATGTGAAATATTCCAGTGAAGACATAGCATACTTTAGCAACTCTGATTGTATCTGGATTTTCCATTCTTTAGTTTGGCTGTGGCTTCCTTTACTTCACTCTTACTAAAGTCTGCCAAGTTCACATCCAGAATCATTGTTGACACTTGACCATCATTGCCAACGTCATGCAGATCATCTGGAGTGTGGCAATTTAGCACTGATTCAAAATGTTCTTGCCATCTGTTCAATTGTTCCTCTTGTGTTTTTGCAGTTTTTCCATTTTCTAATCTAGTAGGTGGCTTCTGTTCTTGTCCATAAGTTCTTTGGCAACACGATATAATGCCCTGGGATTTCCAATCACTGCTGCTGTTTTTGCCTCTGTTGCCAGTTTCTCAACCCATAACTTTTTTGTCATTCTTGCATATCTTTTTGACCAGTTTATCTTTCTGTTTATATTCTGTAATCAAAGTACTCAATCCTAGAGAACATGTTCTGCAGAGAGCTTGCATCTCTCTCTCAGGTAAAAATGTATACTGCAAAAGAAACCACAAAAACAGCAAATCAGATTGATCATATTTGCATATCTCATTGATGGGTGAGTGTGCTTCAGGATGTCAGAGTACAGTTGGGAACTGATGTCCCACCTGATCACTACCTTGTGGTTACGTGAATGAAAAACTCATGAACCAAAATAAAAGTCCAGTATTTCCTTGATTTAACACAGACATGTTGATGTCACCTGACATGCAAACCAGATACAACATCAAGGTCCAAAAAACAATTCTCTGCCCCACAGAGTGTAGATGATGACATTGAACAGCAATGGGAACAGTTCAGAAGAATCACAGAGAGTGCAGAAGCAATAATTAGGTGTAAGAGAGGCAGAAGAAGTGTGGATAACAGTTGAAACTTTGAAAGGCATTGATTCACGACATGATTACAAATGAAGAGGAGCGCAGGCATACCAAACTGTTCAGTCATTAGACACTTTGAAGAATATAAACAGAAAGATAAACTGGTCAAAAAGATGTGCAAGAATGAATACGTTATAGCTACAAAATTTGCTAATGATTGCAAATTGAGGACAGTTATCTACTTTGTTACAAAAAAGAAGCGCAGTTGTTTTTTGGTGAATTTAGCTGTTAGTAGCATATACTATATAGAGAGTATTCCACTTAAATCTGACAAGTCCTCGGAGACCTGAGTCCCTATGTTGATAAACATCTCATAATGCATGACTTTATATATCTATAGCATTTCTTAACCAGGATAGCCCACTTTACTCAAATAGCCTTTCTCAGTGGAGGCCTGAAGGAAAAATTTACACATGATACAGATGAAAAGAAACCACAATTAAATTGTTTGGAAAATATGAATAATTTTAGATACATAAGTATTGCATGATGTTCATCATCTTCTTTAGGCTGTTCCCGTTAGGAGTCGCCACAGCGGATCACCTGTTTCCATTTCTTCCTGCCCTCTGCATCTTGCTCTGTCACACCAACCACCTGCATGTCCTCTCTCACCACATCCATAAACCTTATCTTAGGCCTTCCTTTTTTCCTGTTACCTGGTAGCTTCATCCTTAGCATCTTTTTCCCAGTATACTCAGCATCCCTCCTCAGCACATGTCCAAACCAACGTAATCTTGCCTCTCTGGCTTTGTCTCCAAACCTTCCAACCTGGGCTGACCCTCTAATATACTTATTCCTAATCCTGTCCACTCTCGTCACATCCAGTGCAAATCTTAACATCTTTAATTCTGCCACATCCAGCTCAAACTCCTGCCTTTTTGTCAGTGCCACTGTCTCCAACCCATATAACATAGCTGGTCTCACTACCCTCTTGTAGACCTTCCCTTTCACTCTTACAGGTACTCATCTGTCACAAATCACTCCTGACACTCTTTTCCACCCACTCCATCCTGCCTGTACTCTCTTCTTCACCTCTCTTCCACACTCACCGTTACTCTGAACTATTGACCCCAAGTATTTAAACTCATCCACCTTCGCCACCTCTACTCCTTGCATCCTCACCATTCCTCTATCCTCCCTCTCATTCACACACATATATTCTGTCGTAGTCCTGCTGACCTTCATTCCTCTTCTCTCTAGAGCATATTTCCATCTCACCAGGGTCTCCTCCACCGGTTTCCTACTCTCACTACAGATCACAATGTCATCTGCAAACATCATAGTCCATGGGGACTCCGGTCTGATCTCGTCTGTCAACCTGTTCATCACCATTGCAAATAAGAAGGGGCTCAGTGCTGATCCTTGATGTAACCCCACCTCCACCTACGCATCCGTCACTCCCACCGCAGACCTCACCACTGTCACACTACCCTTGTACATATCCTGTACCACTCTTACATACTTCTGTGACACTCCTGACTTCCTCATAGAATACCACAACTCCTCTCTAGGCACCCTGTCATATGCTTTCTCTAAGTCTACAAAAACACAATGCAATGCCTTCTGACATTCTCTGTACTTTTCCAGCAACACTCTCAGCGCAAACATCGCATCTGCAGTGCTCTTTCCTGGCATGAAACCATACTGCTGATCACTATTCATCACATCCCTTCTTAACCTAGCTTCCACTACTCTTTCCCATAACTTCATGCTGTGACTGATCAATTTAATCTCTCTGTAGTTACTACAGCTCTGCACATCACCCTTATTCTTAAAAATCATTACCAAAACACTTTTTCTCCATTCCTTAGGCATCCTCTCACTTTCAAAGATTTCATTAAACAATCTGGTTAAAAACTCCACTGCCATTTCACCTAAACACCTCCATGCTTCCACAGGTATGTCATCTGGGCTAGCAGCCTTTCCATTCTTCATTCTCTTCATAGCTATCATTACTTCCTCCTTGGTAATCCATTGTACTTCATGATTCACTCTCCCTACATCACCCAACCTTCTCTCCCTCTCATTCATCAACCCCTCAAAGTACTCTTTCCATCTCCTCAACACACTCTCCTCGCTTGTGAGTATGTTTCCCTCATTATCCTTTATCACCTTTACCTGCTGCACATCTTTCCTAGCTCGGTCCCTCTGTCTAGCCAATCGGTACAGGTCCTTTTCTCCCTCCTTAGTGTCCAACCTTTCATACAACTCTTCATATGCCTTATCCTTAGCCTTCGCCATCTCTCTCTTTGCCATGCACCTCATCTCTTTATACTGTTGTCTACTTTCTTCATCTCTCTGACAATCCCTCTTCTTCTTTGCTAACCTCTTTGTCTGTATACTCTCCTGTACTTCCTCATTCCACCACCATGTTTCCTTGTCATCCTTCCTCTGTCCAGATGTGATACCAAGCACCTTTCTGTCCGTCTCCTTTACTAGCTCTGCTGTAGTTACCCAGCTATTTGGTAACTCTTCACTGCCACCAAGTGCCTGTCCTAACTCATCCCTGAGCTCCACATCACAATTACCCTTTTTCAGTTTCCACCATTTGATCCTTGGTGCTGCCCTCACACTCCTCCTCCTCTTCTTGATCACCAACGTCATCCTACAAACCACCATCCTATGCTGCCTAACTGCACTTTCTCCGGTCACCACTTTACAGTCTCCAATCTCCTTCAAACTGGCCCTCCTACATAATATATAATCCACCTGTGTGCATCTTCCTCCACTCTTGTATGTCACCCTATGCTCCTCCCTCGTGTTAAAATATGTATTCACCACAGCCATGTCCATCCTTTTTGCAAAATCCACTACCATCTGACCTTCTGCATTCCATTGTTTAACACCATACCTACCCATCACTTCCTCATCCCCTCTGTTCCCTTCACCAACAAGCCCATTGAAATCTTCTCCAATCACCACTCTCTCACCCTTGGGTACAGTCATCACCACTTCATCCAATTCACTCCAAAATTTTTCTTTCTCATCCATTGCACACCCAACTTGTGGAGCATATGCACTAACAACATTCATCATTACACCATCAATTTTCAGCTTCATATGCATCCCCAGTGGCTGGGTTATTTCATGGTGTTACAAAGCACAAATAAAACAGAGTAGCTGTTAAAGTAAATGTAACACAGGAGATTACAAGTACCCTAAGAAACTTAAGATGATAACTTAAAAATTTGCCATTATTAGCAGAGGTTCCATCACTGCAAGAAAAACATAATAAGGCTTTAGGCAAAGAGAAATAGGAGTTAGTGTGAAGTTACCATTTATCCTGCTGATGAGGAGCAGGGGCATATCCATGAACACATCAAATGTGTTTATTGAATTTTGAAAGATTTGATGTTAGCTGTTTGCCTGTATATCATTGGGATGAAGTTCCAGATTTTAGCTACGTAAAAAGAATAACCGGACTCTCTGGCAGTGTTTTGAGCGATAGATATTACCATTTATCCTGCTGAGGAGCAGGGGCATATCCATGAAACCATCAAATGTGTTTTAGTTGAATTTTGAAAGATTTGTTCGCTGTTTGCCTGTATATCATTGGGATGAAGCTCCAAAGTTTACCTACGTAGAAAGAATAAAGGGATTCTCTGGCAGTGTTTTGAGCAATATATATTGCTAGTTGAGATTTTTCTTATGAGCATAGGGACCTATTAAACAGGTATAGCTGAAAGAGGTGACTTCGGCTAGGACATTTTTCTAGTTTGTGGATAAGGTTCTGGGTAATGTTAACTGAGACAAGTTTAGGCAGTGAGATAATTTCGTCCAATGACTATGCTTGAAAGTTATGTAGTGGGGGTATTTTTAATGGTAGTTTTGTAGCTAATTTATTGTATCATTATTTACAAGCAGCTCAATCAAACCTTCTAGAATTAATAGAAAACAGGAGAGGCATAAAGGAGAGTTTGGAGTAGGAATGTTGAAGTAATGCTTTTTCTTGTATTGCTTGTTATTGATTTACCCTGTAGAGCGAACCAAGTTTTTGATGTTATTTTTTTCTGACTACTTTGATGTGCTGGTCAAATTTTATGTTGCCATCAGTGTTGTGGAGTACTCGTTCTGTTTGTAATGTTATTTGTGGAGGTTAATCAATCAAACCTTCTAGAATCAACAGAAAACAGGAGAGGCATAAAGGAGAGTTTGGAGTAGGAATGTTGAAGTAATGCTGTTTCTTGTATTGCTTGTTAGAAATTGATTTACCCTGTAGAGTGAACCAAGTTTTTGATGGGTTTTTTTTTCTGACTACTTTGATGTGGTGGTCAAATTTTATGTTGCCATCAGTGTTGTGGAATACTCGTTCTGTTTGTAATGTTATTTGTGGAGGTTAGCATAAAAAGAGATTTATTGGTAGAGAGATGTTAAAGGGAAAATAGAATATGTTTAGGGATTCAGCAGTGGCTGTGAAACAGGTGATGGTAGAGTCATCCATATACTGCATTATAGTTGCATATCTGCTTGCTAAGTGGAGGTCATTTACTAAGATGCTGAATAAGAAAAAGCCAAGAATTGAGCATTGAGAAACTCCTATGGATGTGGAGTGAAAAGGTAAGATTTCTTTTTGCCACTTTATATCACTTTGCCTACCTTATAAGTAGCTGTCAAACCATGATAGAGCTGTTGAGTGTAGGCCTGGGAGGATAGTTTGTGGCTTAGCATGCTGTGCAAGACAGTGTCGGAAACCTTAGAATGGTCTAAAAATGCTGGAGAGACTAAATTCCTGCAGATGTTCATCGTGCATACAGCTGCAGTCATAACAGATGGGTTCTCCTGCCGTCAGGCGGGTCCTCGGTCGGCCGAATTCCAAAGTCTAGGTCCGGCATCAATTGTCGTCGCTTATTCCCTGACGTCAGTGCGATAGGGGTATAAAGGAACCAGCCGACGACATTTTCTTCAGTCTTTCTTGCCGCGCGGTGCCCGAAGCAGAAGCAGTTCGCAAGTGCCGGTCGGCCAGCTCCTGAGATTATGAAAATTTGGAAACCAAAGTCTTCTTAAAAGCTAAGTACCCCGTTGGGGAACCTTTTCTTGCCTCAGACCGATGTCAGACAAAGTTAATAATTGTATTTCTTGTGGGAAGCAAATACCGTATAAGGATTTCCATTCCCTCTGTATACCTTGTTTAGGCCCAGACCACAAGGTTTCGGCCTGCCGCTTTTGTGCTACATTCAACAAACGCACTATTAAGCGTCGGGCGGAGTTCGCCCAGCATTATTTTGGAAAAGCATTTAACTATACTATGTCGTCGGATACTCTGACTCCGGTTTTGTCTAAAAAACGAAAAGACAAGGACCGACACGCGAGGTCCACGGCCTCTACCGACACCACACCAAAGCCAGTTACACGTGGTCCGGTTCTCAGTGAGGCGCCTACGCAGCCCCTGCCTACCGACGACCTGTCTTTGACGGTGTCTGCTGTACCCGAGTTCGCAGGCTCCTCGGCCCACACTCCGACTACAGATACCGAAGCCACTGTTGGCGTTGAAACGCAGAATGTGGACAGGTCCACCTCCACTCAAGGTGTCTTCAGACCTTCCTCTTCTTTCTCTATCAAGGCTTTCACTAAGTCTAAAGCAACCATGCACTCTAAGAGACCAGCTGCTCAGGGCCCATTTCCAGGCCCCATGCCTAAGAAACAGATGCTTAAAATGGCTGAGGATTTAATTACTCTTATCAGAGGTTCTCAGCCACCTCCGGACAAAAGGCCTAGAGTGGAGGTAGATTCCCCCTCCTCTGATCAGGGCTCCATTATTTCAGAGCACTCTGATGATCAGGAACATTCTTACTCCCCTTTTGAAGACTCTGATGCAGAGGAGACCATCCCTTCTGTATCCCCCCCTGAGAATTACTCATTTGGGGAAACTTTGCATACCTTAAGGGAACACTTCCACTGGGAAGGCCAGGATTATTCTGATTCTAAGAAAAGGTTCAGGGAATTTCTCTTGCTTCCTCAGCACAGGCCTCTGGCGATACCTCCTGTCTTGGACATCCTAGATGATGTTTATTCGGAGGCCTGCCTTAACCCGGACTCTCTACCTCCAGCTCCAGTTAAGTCTGACAGGTACTACAGGGTCCCTGACTCACATCAATTTCTATACAAGAGCCATGCTGCTGACCCAGAAACCATCTCACAGGGCCCCAAGGGAGTTAAGGCCTCCATTGCTAAAAATCCATTGCCTTCCGAGAGAGATTCCAGATCCTTAGAAAGGTGGGGAAAAAAGGTATATACCTCGGCTACCTTATCCATGAGGGCCTTAAACTGTCAGTTTCATATGCTAAAATACCAACAGTTTTTGTTATCACAATTGAAAAGTAAAATGTCACAACCTGAACAACCAGACTTGAAGGAGTTGCAGGATTTGATGCATAGTGCAGAACAAGTGGGTAAGCATTCCTTATGTGGTTTTGATGCTCTAGAGGCCTCATGCATAGCTGCAGTTACAGGATCAGTCATACGTAGGCATGCCTGGCTCAAGGAACAAGCCTTGCCTGATCATGTCAAAGCTAAATTACTAGACGCTCCTCTTCAAAAGGATGTACTATTTGGTGCTAATGCTGAGGAGGTATTAAGGAAAATGGAGGAAAAGGCTAAATCAATGCAAACTGTGAAAGAATTCCTACAGGTTCAACCCCCACGTTTTAGTAGAAATTGGCCTTCCAAAAACTGGTCCTTTCCTGCCACAGACAGACCCCAAAGAGGCAGATACAGGCGTCCGAGGGGCAGAGGACAATCCCAAGGATCGTATAGAGGCAGACAATGGCAAGCTCCTTCACAAAGAGGTGGTGAGGACAACTCGCAATCTGTCAGAAAGCAAACCCAATGACTTTCCCCTTTGCATGCCAACCAGGTCTCAAATGGCAGCCCCCTTGGGAGGAAAGCTGGCATTATTTTCAAGAAATTGGCATATTGTCACAAAGGACAAATGGATCCTGGACATTATAAACAGAGGCTACAAATTCCATTTTCACACCCTTCCAAAAATGAGAGGCATGCCAAACCTGCCACACAATCAAAGGGCAGAGGCACAAAGGCAAATTACAGATCTCATAAACATGAAAGCTATTCAAGAGGTACCTACGCACGAACAAGGTCAAGGGTTTTATTCCAGGCTTTTTATGGTGCCAAGGAAGGGAAAAGACTGGAGACCTATTTTGGATCTATCCATCCTAAACACATTTCTACTCGTACCAAAATTCAAGATGCTCACTCTACAGCAGCTTCTTCCCATGCTGGGCAAGGAGTCTTGGCTGGTAACATTGGACCTCAAGGAGGCATACCTGCATGTCCCAATCAGACAAAATTGCAGAAGATACCTCAGATTTCTTGCAGGTTCAACTCATTATCAATTCTCTGCATTGCCCTTTGGCTTATCTACTGCGCCCAGAGTATTCACGAAATGCCTGGCATCAGTAATTGCCTACTCAGACTTCAAGGGATACAGATATATCCCTATTTGGACGACTGCCTGATCCAAGCGGACAGGAAACACATTCTTCTGAAACATCTGGCTTATGTAATAATGTTATTGAACTGTCTGGGATACACAGTCAACAAAAAGAAATCAAGGCTAATACCCTCTTGGAAGATAATTTTCCTGGGTGCCAACTTGGACACAAACACCCAGATGGCCTACCTCACGCCAGAGAAGCAGGGGCAACTAATTCAATACTTCAGAACACTAGCAAATTGCACCAGGCTTACTGCAAGGAGAATCCTGCAGGCTCTGGGATTCATGGCATCTTACATCTTACTAATCCCATGTGCAAAGCTGCATATGAGGAAACTACAATGGTACCTGAAAAACACATGGTCTCAACACAGCCACAGTTTGGAAATAATAATACCACTAATTCCATGTCTACAAAAGGAATTTCTGTGGTGGGCTCAAGCATGTTAAACAAACACAGGTCTTCCTTTCAGCAAGCCTCAAGCAAATCAAGTCATCACATGACAGATCGGTGCATTCAGGGCAAATGGTCCCAAAAAGAAAAGCACCTTCACATCAATCAAAAAGAAATGCTAGCAGTAATAAATGCTATTATAGCTTTCAAGAACTTTCTACAACCAGGTCAACTATTGATAAGAACGGACAACACCACAGTTATGTGGTACATAAACAAGCAGGGAGGAACCCATTCTTACCCCCTATGCAGACTGGCCATGTCACTTTGGGACATGGCCATGGACTTGCAAATGGAACTACAAGCACAGTACTTGCCAGGCAAGGAAAACACGCTGGCAGACAACCTAAGCAGGAATATGACAGATCCACACGAATGGAAGTTGCATCCAAAAGTTTTTACAGAAATAATCCAAGAATGGGGAAGGCCAGACATAGATCTATTTGCCTCCCACAAAAATTATCAATTGGCAAAATTCTGCTCAAGGATCTTCCATCCAAAGGCCTGGAGAGTGGACGCTCTGTCTTTCAGCTGGACATCAATGACAGTTTATGCCTTCCCACCTCTTCCTCTGCTGCCCAAAGTTCTATTGAAGACCAGAGCAGACAGACCAAAGATGATCCTCATTGCTCCAGACTGGCCAAGGCAACACTGGTACCCACTCCTGAGGAGCCTGACGCATTCCCCACCATGGACCCTGCCTCTAATGCCTCTTCTTCTGACTCAACACAGCTTCAAAACTCTTCACAGTCAGCTAAAAACACTCAATCTAGCCGCATGGAAGATTCCTTAGCATCACAGCAGGCCCTACTCTCCAAGGAGGTGCAGGATGTCATTTTAGAGGCCAGAAGGCCATCAGCTAGAAAAGCGTACTCCGCAAAATGGAAACGTTTTTGTGCCTGGAATGAGAAAAAGGGCCAGGACCCTGATAACCTGAATTTACCTCAAATACTACAATATTTGACTGAACTGCTAAGCAGTGGACTTTCTTCCTCCTCCATCAAAATCCATGCCTCAGCCATTTCTGCAGAATACAACACTGATCCACCTTTATTCTATCACCCTCTCTTAAGACAGTTTCTCAGAGAGGCTAAGAATTTAAGACCTCCAAGGAAACAACCAATACCTGCTTGGGATCTTAATTTAATTTTGGAAAAACTGACCCTGCCTCCTTTTGAGCCAGCTGCTTCATCAGATTTGCAGTATTTGTCCTGGAAAACAGCTTTCCTTCTGGCTATCACCTCAGCTCGTAGAGTTTCAGAATTACAGGCTCTCATGGCTATCCAGCCTTTTATCATCTTCCATCAGGACAGAGTTTCCTTACGAACCAACCCGTCCTTTATGCCTAAAGTGGTATCCAGGGTAGCTTTAAATCAGGCCATACATTTACATACTTTTCATCCTAATCCTCAAAACAAAGGGGAGAGATTACTACATTCCTTGGACATCCACAGACAACTGCGTTATTATTTGGACAGAACAAAGCCTTTCAGAAAATCAGAACAGCTCTTTGTGGCCTATGCAGTAGGAGCTCAAGGAAAGCCATTTTCCAAACAGACAATTTCAAAATGGATAGCCCACTGCATACGCTTTTGCTATTCCTTTCATGGCAAAACTGTACTTACAGGCATTAGAACTCATTCCACCAGGGCCACTGCCAGCTCTGCAGCCTTCCTCAGAGGAGTTCCTACCAAGGATATTTTGGAAGCAGCCACTTGGAGTTCTGTGCATACCTTCTCCAAGCACTACAACCTACCATTATACTCCAAATCTAGAGCAGGCTTTGCCACTGCAGTCTTGCAGGGCATTTTGGCTCCTCCTAGTTACACCTAGTGCCTACCACCCCTTTCTTAGCTTTGGGATTCTACCCATCTGTTATGACTGCAGCTGTATGCACGATGAACATAGTACAGTTTTGTACCTACCATAAATGTAGATGTTCGAGTGCTAATACAGCTGCAGTCCAGGTTTCCCTCTAGGGGTATTCTTTTATGGTGTATTTGCTTGCAACTACTGTTTTTTGATTATATTGCATTGCCTTATTGTCTAATTTTATGTATTGCCTTCCTTCTGGGGGCATCTGACATCTGGGGCAAGAAAAACTGAAGAAAATGGCGTTGGCTGGTTCCTTTATACCCCTGTCGCACTGACGTCAGAGAAGAAGCAACGACAACCGACGCCGGACCTAGACTTTGGAATTCGGCCGACCGAGGACCCGCCTGACGGCAGGAGAACCCATCTGTTATGACTGCAGCTGTATTAGCACTCGAACATCTACATTTATGGTAGGTACAAAACTGTACTTTCCTGTTCTAGTTGACGGATGTTAGAAAGTTGAGTGATGTGATGGTGCTATGGTGGGGCTGAAAACCATGTTTAGTTAGAGACAGAAAGTTATTTTCTTTGAAGTTAAGTAGTTGTGATTATATTCATTTTTTCAATTAGCTTTGATAATGGAAGTAAGGTAGCAATGGGTCTGTAACTGGATAGATGTCCTTCCTTATCACTGCTCCAGTATTCTTTATTTTTGAGGTATCCTGCCGAGGATAGCCAAATATTTGGCTAGTATACAAAAGCCTGTATACCTTCCAGGCATCATACATTAGATGTATGTCCTGTGTTCAAAGACTAAGGTACATATCTGATGTATGGACACCTAATCAACAGTACTTCTTTACCACCCGTCTGAGTGCTACCTATGAATTCAATTTGTACAGCATTCACCAAGCGGGATCATCTACCAAGCCTTCTACAGATAAGCGCACCATTAGGATTCCTTCCTTTCCTTTTTTCCCTCCATCCAGGAAGGGAGAGTGAGTGTGGAAGGCAGATTCCTCATAAAGATAGACACGAGAAGGGTGTTAAGCATGACCATACTTTGTGTGCCATTTGTGAGGCATTTGTCCCTAAGCCACTCTGCAGTCATCTCTTGTCCCTTTCAGTTTATTTGGAAAACCAACTTCTGAAACTTTTGACTCAGGATGCCATAGGTGAATCCGCCTGCCCTGACATACAGGTGCTACTTAAGAAGAAAGCACATACTGAACCTGCTGCTGTCCAGCCTCCAGCAGACTTCTCCCACAGGTTGGAAGAAGACCCCAAGGATCATCTGGTGCTGACACCAGTTCCCCATGCCACAACCCAGTTGGAGGCCGACACAGAGCTGTTTAATTGAATATCCACCAAGGCTGTGCATACATCTGGTGCAAATGTAGAGGGTGATCCACAGTTGATGATATCGGAAGGGCCTAGGGGGATTCTCAAAATTTTAGTTAGGAGGAAAGTGCCTAGTACTCATAGAATCTAGGCAGAGGTCTGAACCTCCTAGACTTGTTAAAGAAGATGTTTCTTTAAAAAAAAAATAAAAGTGGTTTCTGTGGCTAAGGATCCTCACAAAGAGTTGCAGGACTTTATTCAGTGGTTGTTTAGTTCCCTTATGGCCCTGAACCCCCCCCCCCCCCCAAGAAAGGGAGACCTTGGGATTTGGATTCTTCTAGTGAAGAGTTGGATTCTGGTGGAGAATCTGTGCCATATTTCTCCCAGATCCACTCTCCTCTGGTCCTGGGGTCTGATAAAGAAGAATCTTTGTTCCCTGATTTTACTTTTGAGGAATTATCCCATGTTTCCTTTATGTCAGGAAATTGGGTTTGTCAGTGTCTAAGCAGACCATCTCCTTCTGGATTTCT
Source organism: Protopterus annectens (assembly GCF_019279795.1). Lineage (NCBI taxonomy): Eukaryota > Metazoa > Chordata > Ceratodontiformes > Protopteridae > Protopterus > Protopterus annectens. The sequence continues at coordinate 1,234,637,699 of NC_056746.1, read as the reverse complement.
AAGGCCATTTCTTTTTGTTATTCTTTTTATGGTAACAGATTTCCTCTTCTGTTTGTGCTTATTTCACCAGGGTAGTGGCCCCTTCTGGTGCTTTTTTCCAAGGGTCTGGATACTAGGTCCATCTTGGAAGCTGCTACTTAGTTTTCTCTTTCACCCATTGGATGTCATCTCCAGTGCCTGAGCTGGTTTTGCTAGGGCCATCCTTCATGGGTTTGTGGATGGCTGTTCTCTGTCTTCCTCCTTCCATACTTTCCACTAGCTTTTGTACTGTTTCAAGAGTAAAGAATACTGCAGTGGTGATAAGGAAAGACGTAGAACATTTGTATAAGATCTTACCATAACAGTAGATACTCTGTTTCTCACTGTTGCAGTATTCTGTCCCTCCTTCCCACCCCTTATTATTTTCTGTTGCCCTACTTTTCACCAGGAGTCCCTCTTTCAGCTTTATGTCCTTATTCCCTTTCTGGATGTGCATGTTATCGCTTTTTCTTGGGTACTCTGGTTCTCCTGGGGCACTTAGTGCTGAGGATTAGGTGCCTGTATGTCACATATGTACCTTACATCTTGCATGTGGGTCATACCTCTACTGAGTGACACCTGGAAGATGTGAAGGCTTTGTTGTACTGGCCGGATGTTAGGCTGTCCTCAGCAGAATATTCCGAGTGTAAAACATATGGCATAAGTGAGAAGTAGGACATCTACTGTTATAGTAAAATTTTACACAACTGTACTTTCTATGGAGTTTGCCACCTTTATGTGAGGGTAGGAAATAGGATTTTGTTTTCAGTTGTGGGGCATAACTTTCTTTGATGGATCAATTTACAAGGGTGGAGACTGTGTATGCCCCAGTGACAGGGCTAGCAATCCAGCGGTGTAATCCTTGGTGCTAGATGATTGTCACTGTTGAAGTGACACCCCAACCCCATGTGGAGAAATGAGAGAAAGGGGTTGTGGATGGATGGATGAATTGGGTACTTGCATTGTTAGAGCAGCTGTAAGTCTCCAGATCTAGTGCTACAGCTGTCACTCCCACCTGAGTCCTGGAAACTAGCACTCCATCATTAAGGTCTTCAGCCACTATCGCTGATGTTCTTCGTGTTTCACTGTTGCAGTCATTACATTTGGGTAATCTGCTGGCAGGTTGCCCTCAGTCAGCCTGAATAACAAAGTCTTGGGTCCTGCGTCGGTTGCTGTCTCCTCTTCCATGACGTCAGGTCACCAAGGGTATAAAACATGCAGCCAACGCCATTTTATTCAGTATCTCTTGCTGCGCAGTGCCCGAAGCAGAAGCAGTTTGCAAGTGCTGGTCGGCAGACTCCTGAAATTTTCGTATTCAAGTTTCAGAACCAAAGTCTTCAACTAAAGCTAAGTACCCCATTGGGGAAACTTTTTCTTGCTCCTTACCGATGTCAGTAAAAGTTATTAATTGCATTACTTGTGAGAAGCAAATACTTCATAAGGATTTTCATTTGTACTGTATTCCTTGCCTAGGCCCAGATCGTAACGTGCCTTGCTGTTGGTTTTATGCTAGATTTAACCAACGTACTATTAAGCGTTGGTATATTTTTGCTTCAAAATATTTTGGATCCAGATTTAATTACTCTGATATGTCATTAGTTAGCCATCCGACTACCGGAGTTCACAAAAAAACACAAAAAGACAGAGACAGACTGTCGAGGTCCAAAACCGACGACGAAGCTTCTCCTAAGCCAGTCGCCGGTTCGCCGCTACTCAGTGAGGCGCTTTCGCAGCCCCTGATACCCTCTACTTTTGAGTCGCAGGCCTCTACTGAGAACCATGCGGAGTCCGGTATGCCGCGCGATTCTCAGAGTATTGAACCCACGGATGTCTCTCCCTTGGATGGGTCCGGAGCCGCTGAGCAGGCACCAACTTCTGAGGGTGTTTTCAAGCCTCAACATTTTTATATAAAACCGACGCCAGCTGCAAAAACAAGATCAAAAACTTCTTTTAACTCCAAAAAAACTGATGAATGAGCCACGTGCTCAGGCCCCTATGCCTAAAAAAACAGATGATCAAAATGGCTGAGGACTTAATTACCTGGATCAGGGGTTCCCAACGCCCACCTGCTAAGAGGCCTAGGCAAGACATTGATTATGAATCTTCAGATCGGGTTTCTGTTTGTTCTGATTCCTCTTCTGGTCAGGAACTTTCTTTACCACCCTATGAGGATTCACATGCAGAAGAATCCATCCCATCTGCATCTCGTCTTGAGGATTATTCTTTTGGAGAGACGTTGCATACTTTAAGGGAACATTTTCATTGGGCGAGTCAGGATTTCTCTGAATCTAAAAAGAGGCTTAGGGATTTCCTTCTTTCTCAACATAGGCCTTTGGCTGTACCTCCTGTATTAGACGTTGTTGATTATGTGTTTTCGGAATAAAGCATGGCTCCTGATTCCCTACCTCCGGCTCCTAGTAAGCCAGACAGATATTACAGGATTCCTGACTCCCACAAATTTCTATTCAAAAATCCTGCTGCTGATCTTGAAACTATCTCACAGGGTCCCAAAGGTGTAATGGCCTCTACAGCCAAAAATCCTACCCCCTCTGATAGAGACTCCAGGGTGCCGGATAGATGGGGAAAGAAGGTTTATACATCTGCAACCTTGGCAATTAAGGCTTTAAACTGCCAGTTTCATATGCTTAAATATCAACAGCATGTTATGGGCTTATCGAAACAGAAAATGATGTTGATTTCGGATTGTGTGGAAAATAAAGAATTACAGGAATTATTGCATGCAGCAGAACAGGTTGGAAAGCATACTTTGCAGTGTGGTTTTGATTCTTTGGAGGCCTCTTACAGGGCCGCAGTTACTGGATCTGTGATTAGAAGGCATGCCTGGCTCAAGGAGAAAAATCTGCCTGATCATGTTAAAGCTAAATTGTTGGATGCCCCTTTACAGCATGATACTCTGTTTGGTAATAAGGCAGAAGAGGTTTTAAAGAAAATGGAAGACAAAGCTAACTCTATGCAAACTATAAAGATTTCTTACAAGTGCAGCCACCCAGATTCAGTAGGCACTGGCCTACTAAAAATTGGTCCTTTCCTGTGTCCAATAGAGCCCCTCAAGGTAAATCCAGGTGCTCAAAATGCTCTAGATACCAATCACAGGATTCTTACAAGGCAAGGGAATGGGGTGCCTCCACCTCCAAATCTGGAGGAAACAAAGCACAACCCTACAGTAAGCAGTCTCAATGACTTCCCTCTACCATCACTAAGCACTTATCTTTTGGCAGCCCCCTTGGGGGGAAAATTAGCACTTCATGCTCACAATTGGCAGTTAATTACCCAGGACAAGTGGGTATTAAACATAGTATCCCAGGGGTACAGATTTCATTTCCATACTTTGCCAATTCCAAACAGTTGGCCAGATCTGCCACAAAATCAATGGGTAGAGGCTCAGAAACAAGTTGCGTCTCTCATGGATATGGGGGCTATTCAACCAGTACCAGAACAGGAAAAAGGACAAGGTTTTTATTCAAGACTGTTCCTGGTACTCAGAAAAGACCATGCCTGGCATCCAGTACTGGACTCGATTTTGAACATGTTCCTGGTCATTCCAAAATTCAAAATGCTGACTTTACAACAGCTGCTGCCTATGCTGGGCAGGAACGCTTGGTTAGTGACTCGAGACTAAAAAGAGGCATACCTGCATATCCCAATAAGGGAATCATGCAGAAGATACCTCCACTTCAAGGCAGGTTTTATGCATTACCAATTCTCTGCACTGCCCTTTGACTTATCTACTGTGCCCAGGGTCTTTACAAAGTGCCTGGCACCAGTAATTGCATTTTGCAGACAAAGAAGCATACAAATTTATCCTTACTTGGACGACTGTCTCATTCAAGCAGAGAACAAGGACATTCTTCTTCAACATCTGGCGTTTGTAAAAAGGCTTCTGACATGCATAGGGTACACAATAAATGGAAAGAAATCACAACTGGTACCCTCTCAAAAAATTACATTCCTGGGTTTAAGCTTGAATACAACTGCCCAGATGGCTTACCTTACGCCAGGCAAACAAAGGCAACTGATTATATATTTCAAGCAGATGGCAACAAAACCCCAGTTGTCTGCAAGACAAATCCTGCAGGCTTTGGGGTTCATGGCATCCTGCATTCTACTAATACCATATGCAAGACTACATATGAGGGAACTTCAAAGGTACCTAAAAAGTTTATGGAATCAGCAGTGTCACAGTCTGGAAACAATGATTTTTCTCAATCCCTGCCTACAAAAGGAGTTTCTTTGGTGGGCAGAGACATGTCACCAAAACAAGGGACTGTCATTCACTCTACCCCCTGCCTCCCAAACCCTAATTACAGACGCATCAGACTATGCTTGGGGGGCCCACCTGGCGGGGAGATGCATTAAAGGCATATGGAGTCCAAAACAAATGCATCTGCATATCAACCAGAAAGAGATGCTAGCTGTTCATAATGCCCTGACAGCCTTCAAGGACTTACTTCATCCAGGACAACTACTAATAAAGACGGACAACACCACGGTTATGTGGTACATAAACAAGCAGGGGCTACACATTTCTACTCCCTTTGCAGACTAGCCATGGCATTGTGGAACACAGCCTTGACTTACCAAGTACGTCTTCAAGCTCAAGTCTTGCCAGGAAAACAAAATACTCTGGCAGGCGACTTAAGCAGAAATCTTATGGACCCGCACGAGTGGAAACTGGATCCACAAATCTTCAGCATGGTAACACAGAAATGGGGGAGCCCAGACATAGATCTATGTGCCTCCCCCCAAAATTATCAACTGGACAAATTCTGCACAAAGACTTATCACAAGACAAGCATGGAAAGTGGATGCGCCCCATCGTTCAGTTGGAAAAACCTATCAGTCTACGCCTTTCCCCCTCTGCCTGTTCTCGCCAAGGTCTTACTAAAGGTCAGACAGGAAAAACCAAAAATGATCCTAATTGCTCCGGACTGGCCTCGCCAGCACTGGTACCCAATTCTAAGGAATATGTCTCAACTCCCACCTTGGTACTTGCCTCAAATACCTCATCTACTGTCTCAGCAGAACAATCAAATTCTGCACACTCAGCTCCAAACTCTGAACCTTGCAGCATGGCTGATCATGTAATTATTCAAAAAACACCTGTTGGTAAATCTGTAATGGATGTCATTTTGGAAGCCAGAAGGCCTAGTACTAGAAAATTTTATGCTGATAAATGGAAGAGATTCTGTGCTTGGAACCAAGCACAAGAAACGGACACAGCAAAACCAAATATCCTTCAGATTTTACAATACTTGACTGAGATGCTTGACAAGGGCCTATCTTTTTCTTCAATAAAAATCCATGCCTCTGCCATCTCAGCTCATTACAACACGGCGCCTCCCATCTTTTCTCATCCTCTGCTAAAACAGTATCTTAGAGGGGCCAAAAATTGAAGGCCTCCCAGAAGATCATCAGCTCCTGCATGGGACCTCAATTTTGTGCTGGAAAAACTCACCCTGCCTCATTTTGAACCAGCAGCTACTGTGGATATAAAGTTTTTATCTTGGAAAACAGCTTTCCTTTTGACAATCACTTCAGCAAGAAGGGTTTCAGAACTACAGGCCCTCATGGCTGTGGAGCCTTTTATTACATTTTACCCGGACAGGGTGTCCCTCAGGACCAATCCTTCCTTTATGCCTAAGGTGGTATCCAGTGTGGCTCTTAATCAAACTATTCACCTGCCAACATTTTACCCAAATCCGCAGAACGAGGGGGAGCGGATTCTGCATTCATTGGACGTACACAGACAACTAAGATTCTACTTAAACAGGACCAAATCTCTAAGAAATTCTAAGCAACTACTGGTGGCATTTGCTTCAGGATCAGAGGGGAAGGCTATATCAAAGCAGACTATTTCTAAGTGGATAAGCCACTGCATTCATTGCTGCTACTTGCATCATGGTAAACCTGTGCCCAAGGGAATCAGGTCACATTCCATCAGGGCTGCCTCAACCTCAACAGCCTTTCTTAGAGGAGTTCCAACCAAAGACATTCTAGAAGCTGCTACTTGGAGCTCTGTTCATACCTTTACAAAGCATTATCATTTGCGCCTCTTCTCTAAATCCAGGGCAGGCTTTGCCACTGCAGTTCTGCAGGGCCTTATAGCCACTCCTAATGCTATCTAGTTCCATCCTCCCATCCATAGCTTTGGGATTCTACCCAAATGTAATGACTGCAGCAGTGAAACATGAAAAACATAGTACAGTTGTATACACTTACCATAAATGTAGATGTCCGAGTGTGTTCACTGTTGCAGTCCGGGTTACCCACCCGCCATCCCACTTTTTTCTATAACTTCTCTTTCCTTCACTATATTCTAAAGCCTTTGTGGTGTATTTGCTTTTAGATGAAGGTAAAGTTTATGTTGCTAAAAGTGCATTTGCATATATATATATATATATATATATATATATATATATATATATATATATATATATATATATATATATATATATATATATATATCTATATATATAGATATATATATATATAGATATATATATATATATATATATTTTTTTTTTTTTTTTTGCGCTCCCTGACATCTGGGGCAAGAAAAAAAGAAAAACTGAATAAAATGGCGTCGGCTGCATGTTTTATACCCCATGACGACCTGACGTCATGGAAGAGGAGACAGCAACTGACGCAGGACCCAAGATTTTGTTATTCAGGCCGACTGAGGGCAACCTGCCAGCAGATTACCCAAATGTAATGACTGCAACAGTGAATACACTCAAACATCTACATTTATGGTAAATGTACACAACTGTACTTTCTCTGTGTAGTGACCTGTAGGATGAAATGATTGAAGTTGTCACATATGTAGTGAGTGAGTTATGCTAGTGTTTCATGTATCTAATTCATATGAGAATGGTGCAGCGGTTTGTGTAGTCACCTCACAGCAAGAGGTTCTCTGGTACGATTTTCGGCAGGGGTGCCTTCTGTGCTGAGTCTGCATGTCCTCCCTGCATTCATGTGGGTTTTCTCTGGGTACTCCGGTTTCCTCCCATGCTACAAAGACATGCATCTGGAGCATTTCTCCTTGGGCCTCTGCTGAAAATTGGCTCTTTCCAAGTTGGACTTTCCTGGTAAACCGATGTTAAATAAATAATTAAGGATGGCCTCAGTGCGACTTCTTTTTCAAGTTGATTAAGTTCTGTATGAAGACTGAATTGCTGTCTGATAGATAGAAAGTGGCAGCCCAGATAATCATTCAGGAAGAAGCATCTACTGATCTGATGTCATTTTCATTCATTCAACTGTTGGGTTTGGATCCGACCTTCGGATCCAGCTCGGCCACTTTTTACAGCTTGACTGAAAGCTCTCAAGCTCCTCTGTTACCCATAATGCATTAGTCCCCTACCAAACCTCAGATCTGTTTGCCACATTCACGTTTCGATGTTGGTCACTGTTTGCTCTCAAGTACTTCTTGTGTTTAGTGAGTAATTTATAAAATTATCTTTTATAATCTTCTATATTTGAATTTTCAACCTTCTCTTTCCCTTGTTACACATTTTTTAGTGCATACTACCTTAATTACCATTGTTGGTAATCCTTTTTTTTCTTTTGCATTTTTAGTTTTTTTTTCCATTAATTACTGGTATTGGTATTTTCTCTTAGCTAATTAAAAAATTCTCTTTCATTATCTTTTTCTTTTTTCCTTTCCTGGATTGTTTAGTAGCAATGTCGTAAAAACCTTCAGGTCTTAAACAAATGTAAGGCCTGCGGCCATAAGATACCCTTGTTTGATGCACATGAGTTATGCATGCATTGCTTAGGGCTGGCCCATTTATTTAACATTTGTTTACTGGCAAAGTGAGACTGGAGGCCTGGGGAGAAAAGCTCCAGACACATGTTTCTGGAATTTAAATTCTATATGTGAGGTATGTAAGGGCTTTAATCCAAGAGCCCTTATTGACTGGAAGAATAAATTAATGTTAAGGGGTTTAATGCCAACACCATCTTCTGATGAGGCATCTGGGTTTCACACCCACCAAGAAAGGCGATTAGAAGAAGGCTAAAAACGTCCTTCGGACCCGTCAGGCTCTTCTGCTTCAAGTTCAGAGCCGCCTTCAAAAATAGTTAAATCATTAGATCCAATCTCATGGGGTCTGAAGTCTAAAACTACTGATCCAGTTTCTTCAAATCCAAAGTCAAAACCTGGAATCTGACCCTTTCTGATCCAAATAAGCTTAAAGATGGATCTCCTCGGATCTGGTCTCCTCACAGTCTGGATCCAGTAACCTTTCATCGCTGATCTCCTTTCCTGGAGAGATGCCAGCATACCATGACCTCATCCACTGCTTCGTCTTCTCGATCCTCCAGAAGTTTGACCAAGCAGATGTGGCTAGGATGATGAGGAAATGTCTCCCCAAGCAAATTCAAATGGGAGATCCTCCCAGTTTCTACCCTATTGGGCCCAGAGACCTGCATTAGTACTTCTCCACCTATTTTCTAAGCAGTTAGATCCAAGAATCCCAGATCCATTCTTATCGTACCCGCAGATCATTATGTCTTGTCCTCTTGTACTGTCTCTTGAGTGCACCGGCTCCAAGCATGTGAGAGCCAGATGACTCTGAGTCATAGCCAGATCCTTAGTTTTGGAGTCAATTCCGAGATTGTTAAGCCCTCTTTGCCCCTCTGAGCCTTGGCTGTTGACAGCTTAGCTCAGACCCCTGCCTCAAGTGGTTTGCCTTTGGGTTGGAAGGAGTCGACAGTTCAGAAGCATGTCTTCTCTGAGCCATCAGTTTCTTTCTCACCGAGACATTCCACTTTTGAGGTAGTGGAGATAGTTTTCTCTGCTCCAAGAGAAAGGACTCGCCCACTTGCCTTGACTCCTACTTCCCATATCCAGTTGTGTTTGCGTCTTGAGCCTCAGCTTTCTATTTCACAATGACAGCCAGCTCAAAGTCTCCAAGATACCCCTCAGGGTTTATTGATTTCTTTTGATACTTCGCCAGAACACCCCACTGAAGAAGTCCCTAGGAAGAGAAAGTACAAAAGGAGGCACTTAGATTCTCCTCAAGAGTCTGTCATGGAAGATTTCGATAGTCCCCAAAATTAGCACCTGATGACATCTCATTTTGACACAAGCACAAGATACTCAAAGCAAAGGGGTTGTTGGTCAGCTGAAAACCCTTCCCAAGAGGAATCTGTATTTCTGGATGCCTTTGAGACTAGTCCGGCTACCTCCGGGTGAGGCCACACACTGACTAGCTCAGTGATTTGATCTCTCAACATGTGTCGAAGGAACCTGACTCAGTTGAGCTGATCCCCAAGAGACCAGACAAGATTCAGGCACCACCCAAGGACAGGGATTTTTGGTGCAAGGGAGTACCAGTTGATGCCATGGTCATAGTAGCGACAACAAAAAAGGAACTTGCAGAACAAAGTTCCTCTGTTCATCCCCCTAACAGAGAGTCTAGGGCACTGGACAGATTCTGGAAGTGTGTATACACTTCACTGACCTTTGCACTTCAGTTGCTGAAAGTACAGTTTTGTACACTTACCATAAATGTAGATATTCGAGTGTATTCACTGTTGCAGTCATCACATTTGGGTTATATGCTTGCAGTAGCCCTCAGTCGGCCTGATTATCAAAGTCTTGGGTCCTGCATCAGTTGCTGTCTATTCTTCCATGACGTCAGGTAGTCAGGAGTATAAAGCATGCAGCCGACCCCATTAAATCATTTTTTCTTGCCCCAGATGTCAGGTGCCCCCCTAATGGGAAGCAATTAAATATATATACAAGGTTATACCTCCAAAAAAAGTAAATACACCAAAAAGCTTTTAAGCATAGTAAAAAGGAATAGAGGTATAACCAAAAGAAATCAAGGGGTTGGAGGGAGGGTAACCAGGACTGCAATAGTGAATACACTCGAACATCTACATTTATGGTAAGTATACATAACTGTACTATGTTCTTCGTGTTTCACTTTTGCAGTCATCACATTTGGGTAAATTCCCAAAGCTAAGGATGGGAGGAGGAATTTAGATAGCATTAGGACCAGCTATGAGGCCCTGCAAGACTGCAGTGGCAAAATCAGCTCTGGATTTAGAGAAAATTGGCAAATGGTAATGCTTGGTGAAAGTATATACAGAACTCTAGGTAGCAGCTTCTAGGATGTCCCTGGTAGGGACACCTCTTAGAAAGGCTGTAGAGGTAGATGCAACTCTAGTTGAATGTGGTCTTATCCCCTGTGGGATAGGTTTTCCATGGTGCTTATAGCAGAAATTAATGCAATGGCCTAAACATTTAGAAATGGCTTGCTTTGAAATGGCCTTCCCCTCTGCCCCTGCAGCAAATGCCACCAGCAGCTGTTCAGATTTCCAGAGAGGTTTAGTTCTTTCCAAGTAAAATTTAAGTTGTCTGTGCACATCTAAGGAGTGCAGTATCCATTCCCCTTTGTTCTGTGGATTAGAAAAGAAGGTTGGCAAATGAATGGACTGATTAAGAGCCACACTGGATACTACCATGGGCATGAAGGAGGGATTGGTCCTGAGGGACACCCTGTCCGCATGAAAGATGATGAAAGGCTCCACTGCCGTAAGGGCCTGTAATTCAGACACCCTTCTTGCTGAAGTGATGGCTAAAAGGAAGGCTGTTGTCCAAGAAAGGAATTTTAACTCTGCACTTGCAGCTGGCTCAAAAGGAAGTAGAGTGAGTTTTCCAATACAAAGTTAAGGTCCCAGGCTGGAGTTGGGGCTCTCCTGGGTGGTCTTAAGTTTTTGGCCCCTCTGAGGAACTGCTTGAGCAGTTGATGAGAGAAGAGGGGTGGTTCCGTGTTGTAATAAGCTGAAATGGCTGAGGCATGAATTTTGATGGAGGAAAAGGAAAGGCCCTTGTGAAGCATCTCAGTTAAGTATTGAAGAATCTGAGGTAACTTGGACGCTGCTGTGCCCATCCCCTAAGTTTGATTCCAGGAACAGAATCTTTTCCATTTTTCAGCATAAAATTTTCTAGTACTAGGCCTCCTTGCCTCCAGAATGACATCCAACACTTGTTTACTGAGGGATGGTAACGGAGAGATCAGGTAATTAGCCAGGCTGCCAGGTTCAGGGTTTGAAGCTGAGGGTGCAGAATCTGGCCCTCCTGCTGGGACAGCAGGGTAGGGGTCTGAGGCAGGTGCCATGGTGGCAGCAGTGACACACTGTGCAAGACGGGGTACCAGTGTTGGCGTGGCCAGTCTGGTGCAATCAGTATCATCTTTGGTTTGTCCTGTTTGATCTTTAGTAGTACCTTAGAGAGGAGAGGCAGAGGAGTAAAGGCATAAACTGATAGATTTTTCCAGGTGAAGGACAGGGCATCCATTTTCCAAGCTTGTTTGTGGGGAGTCCTTGTGCTGAATTTGTCCAATTGGTAGTTCTGGGGAGAAGCAAACAGGTCTATATCTGGGCTCCCCCATTTGTTTATCAACATGTTGAATGTCTTTGGTTCCAGTTTCCACTCGTGTGGGTCCATGAGATTTCTGCTTAGTTCTTCTGCCAGTGTATTTAACTTTCCTGGCAGGAATTGAGCCTGTAGGTGCACTTGGTAGCTCAAGGCTGTGTTCCACAGAGCCATGGCTAATCTACAGAGATGGTATGAGTGGGTTACCCCCTGCTTGTTTATGTACCACATAACAGTGGTGTTGTCCATCTTTACCATTAATTGTCCTGGAAGAATGTGGTCCGTGAAGGCTGTCAGAGCATTCTGTATAGCTAACATTTCTTTTTGATCGATATTCAGGTGCATTTGACTTGGGTTCCATTTGCCCTGAATGCATTTCCCTGCCAAGTGAGCCCCCCCCCCCCATGCATAGTTTGATGCATCTGTTAGGGTTTGGGCGACAGGGGGTAGAGTGAATGGCAGTCCCTTGTTTTGCTGGCAGGCCTCTGCCCACCAAAGGAACTGTAACTGTAGGCAAGGTATGATAGGAATCATTGCTTCTAGATCCTGAGAATGTTGACACCATAGGCTTTTTAGATACCATTGTAGTTTACTCATATGCAGTCTTGCATATGGAATTAGGAGAATGCAGGAAGCCATGAACGCCAAGGCTTGCAGTATTTGTCTTGCAGATAGCACGGTTTTTATGGCCATTAGTTTGAAGTAAGCTGTCAAATGAACTTGTTTCTCTGGCGTGAGGAAAGCCATCTGGGAAGTTGTGTTCAAGCTTGCTCCCAGGAATACAATTTGTTGACAAGGGTACAAGATGTAATTTCTTTTCGTTTATGGTGTACCCCAGACAAGTTAACACCTTTTGTACAAATGCCAGATGATTCAGAAGTATGTCATGGCTTTCTGCCTCAATTAGACAATCATCCAGGTATGGGTATATCTGAATATTTGTTTGCCTGCAAAATGCAATGACTGGAGCTAGGCACTTTGTGAATACCCTGGGCGCAGTAGATAAGCCAAAGGGCAGTGCAGAGAACTGATGGTGCATGTAGCCTGCTTTGAAGTGTAGGTATCTTCTGCAAGATTCCCTGATTGGGATGTACAGGTAGTCTTCCTTTAAATCCAGTGTTGCCAACGAAGCATCCTTGCCTAGCATTGGAAGCAACTGGTGAAGAATTAGCATCTTGAATTTTGGGATCACCAAAAAGGTGTTTAGGATAGAGAAATCCAGGATAGGACGCCACGTGTTGTCTTTTCTGGGCACCAGGAAAAGTCTTAAGTAGAAACCTTGTCCCCTTTCCCCTTCTGGGACAGATTGAATAGCCCTTATACTTGAGAGAGAGTACTTGCTTTTGAGCCTCTTCCCACTGATTTGGGGGTAGATCTGGCCAACCATTTGGGGTTGGTAAAGTGTGGAAGTGGAATCTGTATCCTTGGGAAACTATATTTAAAACCCATTTGTCCTGGGTAATGAGTTCCCAGTTTTTTGCCTGCAGAGCAATCTTTCCCCCTAAAGGAGCAGTCAGTTGAGAAGGGCTTAGAAGTTTTAAAGTTAAGTTATTGAGACAGTTTGCCATAGGGGGTAGTCTTACTACTCCCTGATTTGGAAGTGGGAGCCCCCCACTGCTTAGTCCTGTGCGTACCTTGGGACTGAAGCCTGGGTGTTCTGCTGGTTTTGGGTTTGGACTGAGAAGGCCTGGAAGAGACAGTAAAGGACTAATTCTTAGAGGGCCAATACCTACTAAATCTTGAAGGATATATTTGCAGGAAATCTTTAACAGTTTGCATAGATTTAGTTTTTTCCTCCATCTTAAGTACTACTTCTGCTTTGTTGCCAAACCGACAATCCTGGTTTAAGGGAGCATCCATCAGTTTAGCTTTAACATAATCTGGCAAAGATTGCTCCTTGAACCAAGTATGCCTTCTAAGTACAGACCCAGTGACAGCAGCCCTGCAAGATGCCTCTAGTGAATCAAAACCACATTGCAAAGTATGTTTTCCAACTTGTTCAGCAGAAAGCATTAAATCCTGGAAATCCTTATTTTCAGCACAGTCAAGAATCAACATCATTTTCTGTTTAAGCAACAATAATATGCTGCTGATACTTTAACATATGAAACTGGCAGTTTAAGGCCCTAATGGCCAAGGTTGCAGAAATGTATACCTTCTTACTCCATCTATCCAGCGCCATGGAATCTCTATCAGAGGAGGTAGGATTTTTGGCAGTAGTAGCCTTAATGCACTTGGGTCCCTGTGAAATGGTCTCAGGATCCAAACTAGGATTTTTAAAGAGGAACTTGAGAGTCAGGAACTCTGTAATATCTATCTGGTTTTCTGGGAGCAGGAGGTAAGGAGTCAGGGGCCAAGCTAGATTCCGAAAAGGCATCATCAACAATGTCCAGCACAGGGGGGATAGCTAAAGGCCTGTGTTGGGGCAGGAGTAAGAAATCCCTAAGCCTCTTTTTAGAATCAGAGTAGTCCTGGCTTTCCCAGCGAAAATGCTCCCAAAGAGTATGCAAGGTTTCACCAAAAGAGAAATCCTCTGGAGGGGAAGCAGAGGGAATAAAGTCTTCTGCATCAGAATCCTCATAGGTAGATGAGGGTAAATCCTGGTCATCAGAGGAAACAGAAATTTCAGAATCCTGATCAGAAGTATCATAAGCAAATTCGGTCCTAGGTCTCTTAGAGGGGGGAAGGTTGGCTTCCCCTGATTAAAGTAATAAGGTCTTCAGCCATTCTTACCATTTGTTTTTTAGGCATATAGGCCTGGCCATGCGGTCTGGACGCCAGTTTTCTAGGCATGGATTGAGTTTAGGCCTTAAAGAAAAAAATGGCGTTGGTTTAATATGCAAGTCAGTAGGCCTGAATACACCCTCAGAAGCCAGTGCCTGCACAGTGGCTCTGGACTCATCCACGGTAGAGACATCCGCAGGTACTACAGTTGAAGCATCTCGCGGCATACCGGACTCCGAATGGGTCTCAGTAGAGGCTTGCGAATCTGAAGTAGTGGGTATCAGGGGCTGCGAAAGCGCCACACTGAGTACCGGTGAACTGGCGACTAGCTTAGGAGAAGCGTCGTCGGCAGCTTTGGACCTAGGCGGCCTGTCTTTGTCTTTGCATTTTTTCGGCATGTCAGTAGTCGGGTGGCTTACCAAAGCCATATCTGGGTAATTGAACCAAGTACCAAAATATTTAGAAGTGTAACTATACCGACAACGAATAGTTTGTTGTTTAATGAAGGCACAAAACCGACAGCGAGGTACGTCGTGGTTAGGGCCTAGGCAAGGAATACAGTACGAATGAAAATCTTTGAGGTATTTGCTTTCCACAAGAAATACAATTATTGACTTTTACCGACATCGGTTTAGAGCAAGAAAAAGTTTCCCCAACAGGGTACTTAGCTTTAGTTGAAGACTTCTGTTCTGAAACTCGAAAACGAAAATTTCAGGAGTTGGCCAACCAGCACTTGCGAACTGCTTCTGCTTCGGGCACCGCATGGCAAGAAAGACTGATGTAATGGTGTAAGCTGCATGCTTTATACCCCTGACTACCTGACATCATGGAAGGTCAGACAGCAACCGACGCAGGACCCAAGACTTTGATAATCAGGCCGACTGAGGGCTACTGCAAGCAGATAACCCAAATGTGATGACTGCAACAGTGCGAAGAGCATCTATTTGTCAAACTTCACCAGATTTCCGAGGGATTTGATTAGGAACTCTTCAAATCCCTCTCTGGGCCCATTACTTCTGATGCCGGCAGCTCTATTGCCTCACAGCAGGCTACCATGCAGTCAGTTTCAAATTCGTCCATGGGACTCATTTCACATGCAGCTGAAGGAACCTCAAGGATGGTGGGTTTAGGCATTTCCATTAGGAAACATGCCAGGATAAGCCTGTGCGATTCTGGGGAGCTATTCATGTCTTTCTTCATCAATGCTTCCTTTGACGGAAGTTCTTTGTTTGGCCCCAAGGTTAAAACCCCACTATCCAGATGTGAGCAGGATGGTAAGATGCGGTCTGCAGTGGGTGCACATTTTTCAACTCCTCAAAGAACCTTCTCCAAGAATCATCAAGGTTGTCAAAAAGTGTGGTTCAGAAAGTCTCAGAATGCTTTCTATGATCCATGTGGAGATAGTTCCCCCAGGGGCAGAGGGAGGAACTCTAATGGAAGACACCACCCATGCGGCAGAGGAGGCCCACAGAACCAAAGCTCTAGAGAGACTTTTTCTAACAGATCCTACCATTGTTTCTGAAAGGAGGCCCGATTGTCCACCTCTGGAGGTAGTCAGAGGTTGTTTATCCCTGCAACAGGGATATAGATTACAAAAGGTACATTGGTGCACAGGATTATTTCCAAAGGTTATGTAGTACCCTCCCCCAACAGTAAACAAAATGCCCGATGTTCCGCTCAGTCAGAGGAAAGTAGCAGCACTAAAAATATAGCTGGTAGAAAAAGTCGTTCAATATGGCCCTCCAGACCAGGAGTCCAGGACGTACTCAAGATTCTTTTTAGTGCCAAAGAAAATGGGACCAAAGACCAATTTTGGATCTCCCCAATTTGAACAAATCAGTTCAGTACAAGAAGTTCCACATGGTAATAGTTCAATCCATTTTGCATTTCTTGTACAAGGACGACTAAATGACTGAATGTGCTCAATAGATCCTCAGGATGCGTATGATCACATAAAAATGAACAGATAATCCAAAAATTACCTATGCTTCCAGCTGGGGGCCAGTCATTATCAATTCAGAGCTCTGCCTTTGGTCTCACTACAACCCCCAGGGTGTTCATTAAGCACATGGCAGTAGTAGCAGCTCACATGAGACCACAAGGATTCTGGGTGTTTCCTTACTTGGTTGACTGGCTCATTACCACTCCGACCAGGCATCATCTGACCAAGCAAGAGATTATGTACTCCAGTTGTGCTCCCTTCTGGGAATTACTATCAGTCACAGCAAATCTCATGTAGAACCAGCTCCACTGTTCAAGTTTATCTGAGTTTTGTTCTACAGTGTCCTTGACAGCTTCCCTTCCCTTACCAGAGGTACAAACTATACAATTCCAAGTCAGAAAGCTCATTCAAAATTCCTCTGTTTCAGATTGGTTGATTTTTCAAGCTTTGGGGTCAGTGTCTGAGCAATTGTTTTGGTTCTGTTAGCAAGATACCACTTGAAAATTCTTCAGTGGACCCTAGCAACTTACTGGTCCATTCTACATCATCTCTTATCCACCCAAATGAAAATAACTCAGACTTGCAAAAATTACCTCCTTTGGCAGATTCATTCCAATCAGATAATGCAAGATTGCCCCTTCACTTTCCTTCAGCCCACGGTATTAGTTACCGTGGACGATTCCCAGATCAGGTGGGGGTGGGTCACTTCTTGGGAAAAACGATCCAAGACAAATGGTCCCCCGAAGAGTCCAATAATGCATATCAATGCCCTAGAAGTAAGAGCTGTCCTCCTAGCATTGCAGGCCCTCCAAGGCACAATCCCATCTGTGACTATTGTGACTCAGATGGACAATGTCAGTGATATGGTACATCAACAAACAAGGAGGAACCAAATCTTATCCCTTGTGTCAAGAAGCTTTGTGTTTGTGGCAATGGGCAATCTCATCCAATTAATTTCTAATAACAGTGCACATTCCAGGGAAATCCAACATGATAGCAGATAAGTTTAGCACGTCCATTCTAATGCCTCACAAGTGGTCACTCAACATGAAAGTGGTGGAAAAGATATTGCATCAGTGGGGCCAACCTTGCTGTGACCTCTTTGCATCTCCCCACAACAACAAGTGCAGCAGGTTCTTTGCCCTGATCTCCCCCACTGAGGGAATGACTGAGAAAAGCTCTTCTCCACAATTGTCCCCCCACCCAGTCTCCTGTGTGCTTTCCCCTTGGCCCTATAATCCCCAAATTTCTTTAGAAAGCATACCGATTGAAGAGCACAGTCATCCTCATTGCCCCTTATTGGCCTCATCAGATTTGGTTTCCCTTTCTTTGGCCTCATCTGCAGACCCCCTGTCTCATCTGACAAGTAAGATACTCCCAGACATTTTAGGCCTAAAATTAACTGCATGGTTTCTCCTCTTGCTTTTATAGGAAGACACTCCAGCCTCTCTTCCCCTATTTACCACATTCTTTTATCCTCCTACAAAGCTTCCATGAGAAATATTTACAGAAGTAAATGGAAAAGGTTAGTTATCTGGGTGCAGCAGAATAGCATTGACCCTTTTTCAGCACCAGTGTCTAAGGTTCTAGAGTTTTTAGCAATAATCTTTGATGAAGGTGCTAGATATCCTTCTATTCATATGCTGCTGTATTCCTAACATAAGGGAGTCTGCCTCCGATGGA
The DNA here is from genome assembly GCF_019279795.1 of Protopterus annectens. NCBI lineage: Eukaryota > Metazoa > Chordata > Ceratodontiformes > Protopteridae > Protopterus > Protopterus annectens. Next base: position 1,234,619,922 of record NC_056746.1, on the reverse strand, counting down.
CTCGCGTACATTTGGCCATTTTACTAAAGATTGATGCTACTGTGCTGATACGTGTGATGTCCCACATCTCTCTGCCAACGTCGGCCATAAACTGATGTTGGGTACAAAAACGGATACAAGCACGCATCTAACTCAGAACTTTTCTGCCACCTGTGTGACGGCCAGCTCTGGTCATCGTTTGCTTGCTGAAGTGACTTTGTGCTGCCCGATTTCAGATAGGTACCCCATAGGGGGTTTTGATTATTGTTTGCTGCTGTGTTTTCGGTTTCATGTCAGGTAGAAAGGGCAAGTGTCAGTGTGGAAGGCAGATTCCAAATAAATACTCGCTTGAGCTCTGCCTGTTTTGTTTGGGCTAAGACCACAACCACCCTTCTAGTGAAATCTGTCGGGCCTTAGTCCCCAAAACCCTTAGGAGTCATCTTGCTTCATTAAAGGTATATGCAGAGAGCCAAACGCTTGAAATGTCTAACCAGGGACATGGATCCGACGTTGGGTCCCTTGAATGAGCTGCCTGTTAAAAAGGCCAGAAAATTGTGGCCTGATCCTATGGCTGCGCCCTCTATTCCAGCCGTTCCTGTTGAGGCGGGTGAAGGCCTGGAGTCCAAGCTGGAATCTGTGGATCTTCCTTTGGCAGATACCCAGGAAGAGGCCATCAAAGAACCCATCTGTATTTCCCAGAGGGAATCACAGGCAACCAACTCAGGTGCCGGGAGGGAAACTAGGCTCATAATTTCCGAGGGCCCATGTAGGGTTTCCCAAATTATTTTAGGTGAGGACATTCCGTTGGACATTGTGGAGTGCCATGTGACATCCGGGCAGCCATCCCTGCACCGCATCTCTGATTCTTCTGTGTCGGAGGCCCACAAAAAGACGAAGCAAAAGACTAAGCATATCGCTCCTTCTCTGGCTTCCACACCTTCGGACAAGGTACCTGACTGGCAGGCCTTTACCCAAGGCCTACTGAACACCTTTCTTGCCTTACACCAGGCCTCCACTCCGATCCAGGCCCCTTCAGTGTCTGACCCTAAGGGTAAACTACCTACTGTCGTATCTGCTGAAGAAGACGAGTCTGACTTACACTTCATAAATTGCATCTCCTCTGGGGTATGCTTCCCCAGAGAAAGAGTCTAATGGTACTGTGACTCCCCAGGGGAAGACATCACCTTTGAAGAGACTTGTATGGATGAAGGACCTTTTCAAGTGGGACTGCAGCCAGGTCACTGAAACTCAAAAGAGGCATTATGACCTCCTACAAATAGTCTCTCCTAACCCATCTGCAGTGCCCCCAGTGCATCCTGCCTTTTTGGATGCATTCCTGGCTGCCTGTAAAAGCCTAGATTCTCAACACCCAGGTCCTAAGCACCCAGACAGGTTTTACAAAGTCCCGGAAGATACTACATTTCTCTTCAAGGCTCTACCTACAGACTCTTCCATCATCTCTGTATCTGCAGATAAAACTTCCAAATTCCTTCCTTCTATCTCCCTCCTTCCTTCTGATAAGGAGAGCAGGTTAATAGAGGGCCTGGGCAAAAAAGTCTTCACATCTGCCACCTTAGCAGTGAGAGCCATTAACTGCCAAGCACACATGGCCAAGTATTCGCTGGCCCTTCTTTCAGATGCTGTTAAGTAGGTGGGTGACCTGCCTGATTCCCCGGCCAAAGCCAAAATCTCTAGTCTCTTGAATTCTAGCACTGAAGCAACTAAGCACTCTATAAAGTGCAGTTATGATGCAGTCGAGGCTTCATCTAGAGCTGCAGCCTCAGGGTCTGTCATCAGGAGATATTTTTGGCTTAGGCTTCAGCCTCTTCCTGGTGGCATTGTCTAAACTCACGTATGCTTCATTAGACAAAAAGGCCTTATTTGGTACAGCAGCAGCAGAACTCTTTAAGGCCCTTCAGGAGAAGAGTAAGAAGCTCCAAGAGCTCAAACAGATTTTTGTCTCCCCGGTTCCCCACTTTCAAAGGAACTATCCAGCCAAAACCTCCTTTGTGAGGAGGCCTACCAGACAACTGCCACCCAAAGGGAAAAAGGATCCCAGGAAACCGACTTCTTCAAGGTCTGCTCCCTCTACACCTATTCCAAAACGGCCCCTTCAGGGTAAACCTGGTAGTCTGTGACTACTAGCCATTGTATCCAGACACCCCTCTTTCCATGCGTCTCTCCCTATCCTACCTGGCTTGAAAACAGATAACCCAGGACTTTTGGGTCCTCTCAGTTATAAGACAGGGATAGTTCATGATGTGCGAGACCAGACCCACTTGCAAAGGCATCCTACAGCAGCCCCAAGACCAAATGGCTTACTTTCCCACAGTTCTGCAGGAACTTCTCTCTCAGGGCACACTTCAAGAGGTACCCCCTAACTAAAAGGAAAGGGATTTTATTCCAGGATGTTCCTGGTCCCCACTAAAGAAGGCCCCTGGAAACCAGTCTTGGATTTGTCCCATCTCAACATCTTCCTCCAGGTCCCCTCCTTTTGGATGCTCATGCTACCAACTCTTCTTCCTTTTATCCTTCCTCTGGACTTTTTGTTGTCCTTAGACATAAAGGACACCTACCTGCATATCCCGTTACATCCACTTTTCAGGAAATTCCTTCATTTTTCAGTGAGTTCTGCACATTTTCAGTTCTGTGCTTTGCCATTTGGTCTCTCTACGGCCCCAAGAGTGTTCACAAAATGCCTAGCCCCTGTCATCACCTTTGCCAGAACACAGGGGATCCAACTCTTCCCCTATCTGGACAACATCCTGATCCAGGCCCAGCAATTCAATTGGTTTTACAACACCTAGACTTCACCATCTCCCTCCCGAAAAGTCTGGGGTTCACCTTAAGCATTCAAAAATCATCCCTGATTCCCTCCCAGGACCATATGTTCTTGGGATGCAGGATCCAAACACAGGAAATAATGGCCTGTCTTTCCCCAGACAAGATTTTGTCTCTGACTTCTTATTTCAAGGAGATCCTCCCTCTCAAGTCTCTGTTGGCCAGGGAGTTTCTCAGGCTCCTGTTGTTCATGCATTCCAACATCCCTATGGTACCCTTAACAAAGCTTCACATGAGAAAATTCCAATGGTACTTGATAACAGTCTGGAAACAACACTTACACCCCCTGGGGCTCATGGTTCCCCTGCTACCATGCCTGTCCAGGGAACTGAATTGGTGGATAGCCCAGGTAAATACCAACCCAGGCCTGCTTCTGCAACCCCTCCCCCCAATCAGGACCTGTTCATAGATGCTTCAGACACAGGTTGGAGGAAAAACCTTTGGATTATGGAGAGTGATAAACTTGTGGACCCTCAACCAACACAGGGAACACATTAGTATCAAGGAGATGAGAGCTTTGAAATTAGCTCTACAAATTTTCAAAGATCGTATCCGGCCAGGCATGCTGAGATGGTACACAAACAACACCACTGTGATGTGGTACATCAACAAACAGGAGGGACAAGGTCTTACCTCCTGTGCAGATTGCCTCGTTTGGGGGTTCCGCACTTATCGGCGAAACCTCCCAGTGACATTTGTGCCAGTTTCAGTCAGCAGACGCTGAATGAAAGAAGAAATAAGTTAATCCTCGAGGGCCTGCTTCCTTCTCCTTTTTCGGAGGCTATTTCTGCATTAGAGGTTTCAGCCCCTCATTCTGTGGGCAAAAACGTCCTCGTTCTGACCCCTCTTCACCGGCTGGTGACAGGGGCAAGCCTCATAAGCACAAGGCCCATAAGACGACTTCTGGGAATCGAATCGCCTCCTCGGTTCCAACCACCTTGGCTTCGAGTTTGGCTCAAGTGGTACATACAGAAGTTGTTATGATTGCCTCGTCGGCGCCGGTCCCGGCATCGACTATGGCTCCCGCTGCAGCTTCAGTTCCGGCCAGTTTGCCTGTCTCTACCTCGGCACTGAAGTCCCCCATCTCCACTCCGACGTCGGTTCCAACAACATCTTCGGAGCCGCTATTGACCTCCACAACAGCTGTGACTTAGACTACGAGCCCATTCTCAGCTCCAATTATTCCCTGCTGCCAGTTTCTAAACTGGAATCCTCTGTGCCATTTTTCAATAAATCACGGACCCAGTACTCCCTGTTTGTGGATCCATTTGCTGGGCAAGCTTTCAACCCCTTTTTGGACTGACCTGATTCCCCCTCAGGGGCATCGGTAAGGTCCACCAAAAGCCTTTCTGAAGTGGATGTGGTGTGCCTCTTTGATCAGCTGCTGACCGCCAGGGGACTTACAAATTTTCCTAGAGCCCATCCCACTCTAGGTTTTGGGTCCATTGCCCCGGCGACTCCCACATATTCTCCTCCCTTGGACCCCTTGGTTCCGTGGCGCATATTTTCGATGTCTACGAGAGGACCCCTTGCCTCGGTGCCAACAATGACAGTGTCTGAGGCTCCGAGGTCCCTTTGGGTGTCGGTTCCGTCAGAACTCTCCCTTCCTCAATCTCACGCTTGGAGGGTGGAACCCTTGATTCTAACCACAGTTCCAGTTGTGTCACTGGTTCCGTCTTCGGGTCCGAGGGTGACTCCCGCCCTGGTTTTGCTTGAGGCTCTGTCCCTGGGAGCGGACCGTGTGGAGCGGGGTGTGACCCCGGCTCCGAATTTGTCTTTTTCGGTTCTGGGCTCCCATTCCTCTTCAGGCGGGCCTGTTTTTCAGGTGATGGAGAAGGGTGTTTGGTTCGAGCAATCCTCGTATGTCGGACCTACCACCCTTTCCCTCTGAGCTACAGCTATCAAAGGCCACCCCCACCCCCAGGACTCCGAGAGTGCAAGACCCAGGAAAACCTTGTACAGGGTATTTCCTTTTCTGAGTCTTCTTCGGATGCTTCCACCGAAGAACCCCCCTCGGAAACGGGTGTGTAAGAGGAAACACATGGACTTCCCAGAGGAGTCCCTCACAGAAGATACGGACTACGATGATGGGGAAGGGTCCCCCACGGTCACCCCTGACGTCTCATTTGGAGACATCCTGGAAATTTTGAAGCAGAGGGGTGACTGGAAGCCCGCCAACCCTTTGGAGGAATCCGTATTCCTGCAGGCCTTTCTCTCTCGGCCCTCTACTTCTTGGTTGACCCCCCGCCGATGAGTTAGTCAGGCTCATCATGCAGCGGACATGGAAGAATCCTGTCACCGTTGAGGCCATTCCCAGGACATCAGATAAGATACTCTCCCCTCCAGAGGATCAACCCCATTGGTCTAGATTTTTGCAAGTAGACGCTATGGTGGTGGTGGCAGCCACAAAAAAGGACCTTGCGGAGTAAAGTCCTGCTGTCCACCCACCCAACAGAGAGTCCCGGGCGGTGGACAGGTTAGGGAAGCGAGTGTTTGCTTCAGCGACCTTTGCTGTCAGGTCTCTGAACTTTTGGGACATTTTACGAGGCTACAGAGAGATCTCATCACCGAGCTAACTTCAGATAAAGAAGTTATGTCTTACCATAACGTTCCATCTGAGTTGTTGATTTTCTTCCAGTCATCACACCCTCCCACTGGCCCCCACCAAAGGCTCCTGGTGGATCTTCTGGCTCTTGTGCTGTTTCAGGGTTTCTGCGCAGAGATGGCCTCTGACTTTCTGTTTCTTCTGTATGTTGCATGCAAACTCGATCTAAGGTAACTGAGTGAAGGGCATTATGGGTAGCAGCTCAGCTCGAGAGTTTTTGGTGCACGCAAGCTTGGTATAAGGCCGACTCTGTTCCAAGGGCTCAGAACCGAACCCATCAGTGATGACTGGAAGAAGATCAACAACTCAGATGGAACGTTATGGTAAGAAATAACTTCTTTTTTTGGTGGACATTACTTTAGCCAGAAGGGTCTCTGAACTACAAGCTCTCATGTCCTCGCATCCCTTTACAGTTTTTCATAAGGACAGAGTTTGTTTACGTATTAACCCATCTTTCAAGCCAAAAGTTGTTAATGAATTCTCCTTGAATCAGGCCATCAATCTTCCTACCTTCTTTCCTTCAAAGCCCTGGTGAAGGTATCCTCTATTCCTTGGATGTACATAGACAACTCCGATACTATTTGGCCAAAACCAAATCCATCCGTAAATTGGACAGGCTCTTTGTCTCCTACTTCCCAAGAGCCCTGGGAGATCCTGTTTCCAAGCAAGCCATATCTTCTTTTGCTACACAGCCCATGGCAGAAGGCTTCCATTCCCAGTAAAGGCACATTCCACTAGAGTGTTGTCCTCCTCTGGTGCCTTCTTTAAGGGTCTGGATTATGCTGTCATTTAAGAAGCAGATACATGGTCATCTGTCCATACCTTCACCAAGCACTATAAGATGGACATCATTTCTAGGCCCAGAGCAGAAAATGCTTCTGTTCCCCCTCCCAATTCTTAATAACAGGAGCTTTTGCACTCTCCCTTATGTTAGGAATACAGCAGCATATGAATAGAACGACATAGTATTATTGATAAAATCTTACCATAATTTTAAATGTCCTAGTCTTCTATATGCTGCTGTAGAATCTCCCACCCTGCCTTCCACCTGATGCTTGCCTGACTCCTGAGTACCCTCTCCGTAGTCACCGGTCCTAGTGCATTCAGTTCTAAGTTAGATGCATGCTGACGTCCATTTTGTACCCGACATTGGTTTATGGCCAATGTTTGCAGAGAGATGCGGGACGTCACATGTACCTGCGCAGTAGCATCAGTCTTTTGTAAAATGGATGGACATACATGAGCGCACTGGAGGCAGACTGCCTTATGTTAGGAATACAGCAGCATATAGAAGAGAAGGACATCTAAAGTTGTGGTAAGATTTTACACAACAATACTTTATTCAGCTGTTAAAGTGCAATGAGCTGCCATTTCTAACTTTCACAGTGGGGAAGATAATTCATCATTAGCCTCTTTCAAACTTTGCAAGGCATTTATAAGAGGAACTTTTCTCCTTATACCCCCTTTTAAAGATCCATCTCCCATGTGGGATTTGAATTTAGCTTTGCAATCTTTGACCTATTCTGCTTTGAACCATCAGCCAAATATGAATTAAAATTTCTGACTTGGAAGACTATCTTTTTAGTGGCCATTACATCTGCTAAAAGGGTATCAGAACTTGATTAATCACACTATCAAACTTCCAGGTTTTCTTTCCAAATTTTTCAAGCAAAGGAGAATATATGCAACATTTGCTGGATGTTCACAGCCAGTTACGCTTTTACTTTCATAGGACAAAAATTTTCAAGAAATCAGATAAGTTATTTTTCTGATTTTTGGAAACATAATTAGGTAAGTCAGTTACCAATGTGACCTTAGCTAAATGGTTAACAAATTCTATTTAATTGGTTTGCCAAAAGGCAGGTTTGACTTTGCCAAAACCTTTAAAAGCTCATTCCACCAGATCTGTGACAGCCTCTTCAGTGTTTTTGTCCAGGACTTCCTTTGATGATATTTGTGCAGCTGCAGCTTGGGCTAACAGTAATACCTTTATTGCTCACTACAAATTGGATCTGGTGTCTAGGGGAAGAGCAACCTTAGGCTCAGCGTTGCTCAGGAATATCCTTCCTTAATGTCCTCCCAGGATTGCGTAGCTGGAGACTCTGTCCCAACACTTGAAGAATGAATGAGGATGACAACGTCAGATAAAGAAGTTAGGTGCTCACCATAATGTCCTGTCTGTGTTGTCCATTTTCATTCTTCCTCAACTTCCCTCCCTCCATCCCCCTACCAATTTGACTTTTGGAAGGATCAGAAGATGCTGGAGAAACCATTGTTCCTTGGTTTGAGCTCCAGATACTGATATTTGTTCTTTTCATATTCGCTAAAAGTCAACAAACAAGATCTGAGGTATGGTAGGGGACTAATGCTTTATGGGTATGAGAGGAGCTAGAGAGCTTTCAGTATTCCACGAGCTGTAAAAAGCATCTGATCCAAACCCAACAGTTGAAGAATGGAAATGGAGAACACAGATGACATTTTAAGATAAGTACATAACTTCTTTTTATGGAAATTCTGAGACTGCTTCCTTTATAGGACTAGACTGTGATTTTGCATACGGCATAATTTGTCGTGTGTACTTACTCTTTTAGAACTGATGGCTATGAATTTGAGAACCACTGCAGAACTCAATAAGGTAATACCATACATAAATGTCTTCCACTTCATGAAGTGAAGATCGATCCACCTGAAGTTCTTAGTCTTTTTTGTTGTTTTCATTGCTGATTTAGACACAATGCTGTCCTTTTCCAACTTCCGGTATGCTTTTTGTACTCATAAGTTATTCTTGGGCCTTTGTCACACATACATTTCCATAAATGAAGTAGTGTAGTATTAAGGTAATTTTTATTTTTGTCTTGTCCTTATTTGTAAATGTTTATATATAGCTCATATTTGTTTTATTGGAGAATGTGCCTTTAGCCAAAAAAGTGTGCATATTATATCAGTTTGTTTTGTATAGTACTTATTTGTGTTTCAGGTGCGGGTGTGCTTTTTTTCTTTTACATTCAAAGCTTCAAGTCAGAACAGATTTTCTCTAAAATCAGATGGTGTTGCCCTTTTGTGAGTTTGCTCACCTTTTTCTTTAATTTCCTTTTTCTGCCAGGTGTATAAGTGTGTTGTGAAGACCTGTTCTCAAACATTCCAGAAGCTGGAAACATTTCTTGAACATATCAAAGCACATCAGGAGGAGATGATATATCGATGCCACTTGTGTAGCAAAGATTTTCCATCGTTGTATGATCTTGGAGTACATCAGTATTCCCATAGTCTCATACCACAGCAACTGACCCCTAAGAAGGGCCTAGGGCTCTACAAGTAAAAAAACATTTTATTAGTTTATAATGTCTTAAACTGTGCACATAGAGAAGCGCATTCTTGGTTAAATATTCTTTGGCATGCATTGAATGAAATTTATTATTTGTGTCAGTTTGCAAAGTTAATTTGAATGAGTTCATGATTTTTGAGCTTCACGTTCTTATTGTTGCCTTTTAGACCTGTCCCATATACCAAATCCTGTGTTCTAACTTTATTGACGTCGGGGCTTTTGCAGTTGAAATTCGAAACATAGAGAAGTATTTAAAGCCTGACGAATGTGACTGGTTGTAGAGCACATAGGATCCAACGTGGCAGGCAAAGTTAATGCTTTAATTATATTAGTGCCCACCCTACTTTTTGTGTTTACATGAAAGCATGGACATGAGTGTGGCTGTATGAAAAAACAATATATTGGGTGGTTATTTTGGCTATTGCAAAACTATATCACAACATGTAGATAACAGATTTTTTTGCTCACTGTGGTTACAAGAAGGCAGTGTTTGTAGTAAAATACTACTTTAATCTTGGTTGGCTAGGAAAAGGAGTGACTGTATGTGACCAGCCAGGAATAAGACAATGTAAAAACTCTTGGCACTCCTAAGTTGGGAAGGGTGCCAGCATCACACCACAGCAGTATCAGCAGAGGTGCAGTTGTCCTAGCATTTGTGGTTTCAGGCTCACTAAAATAAGGATTTAGCTTAGAGTGCAGAGAAAGGAATGACTGTGCTCCAAACGGAGTTGGAAAAATTATTGGTTTACTTTTTAATTCAGATTTCTCGCCTTATGTCTGACAACCATTAGCCAGGTTGTATTCATCTGGGAAGACCATTATTCAGGCAAATGTGTAGGGAGTTTGCTTCTAGTACTTCAGTGCTGTTGTCAGTCATCTTTAACAAATGCTTGTCTTGGGCATCTTCATCTCAGTAGCTTGAGGTTCTAGCTTTGCCGTCTACTATACTGGGGCCAACCACATATAAGGGTGAACCATTGCTGTCCCTAGACCAGGGATCTACATGATTCTCCCATGAGTGGATAGCTGAGATATTCATATTTTTTGTGTTGCTAACTCTAGCCCTGGAGTGATCAGCAGTACTGATAATCTGGGTATGCTCACTGCTGCACATGCTTGGTCCTTCTACAAGCATGTATGCAAACACACACACACACACACACACACACACACACACACACACACACACACACACACCCCTACCCCTACCTATCATGGCCTGATGCTGCATGTGCGTATCAGCCTAAGAAGAGGTCCTCGTAGTCTCTTCCTTCCACAATAATCAAGCTTCAATCTACAACTTCAACCTTCTCTTGCAGGCTTTTCTAGTGTATTGACCATTTCTCCATCTCTGGGCATATGTAAAGCTTTCAGACTTCTTCAGATCTGGGCACACATAGAAGCAGGTCAGAGCTCTGTCTTTGGCTTCCTGTATGGGCTGCCCCAACATGGAGAAGTGAAACTTTCTGCTGCAACTAATGTTAGGGCTTTGCAGGCTCAAGATTACACCCTCGGGAAGATCTCACATAAGCCATCCTACATTCTCACTTCTAAAGGAAATTATCTATAGTCATCTCTCCCAAAATTTAGTAGCAAACTTCCTCCTGAAGAGAAGACAAGACTTTACTATTGCTTCAGTCAAAAGATTGCATGATGTTGATGTTCATCGTGCATACAGCTGCAGTCATAACAGATGGGTTCTCCTGCCGTCAGGTGGGTCCTCGGTCGGCCGAATTCCAAAGTCTAGGTCCGGCGTCGGTTGTCGTCGCTTCTTCCCTGACGTCAGTGCGACAGGGGTATAAAAGAACCAGCCGACGCCATTTTCTTCAGTTTTTCTTGCCGCGCGGTGCCCGAAGCAGAAGCAGTTCGCAAGTGCCGGTCGGCCAGCTCCTGAAATTACGAAAAATTTGGAACCGAAGTCTTCTTAAAAGCTAAGTACCCCGTTGGGGAAACTTTTTCTTGCCTCAGACCGATGTCAGACAAAGTTAATAATTGTATTTCTTGTGGGAAGCAAATACCGCATAAGGATTTCCATTCCCTCTGTGTACCTTGTTTAGGCCCAGACCACGACGTCTCGGGTCTGTCGCTTTTGTGCTACATTCAACAAACGCACTATTAAGCGTCGGGCGGAGTTCACCCAGCATTATTTTGGGAAAGCATTTAACTATACTATGTCGTCAGATACTCCGACTCCGGTTTTGTGTAAAAAAACGCAAAGACAAGGACCGACATTCGAGGTCCGCAGCCTCTACCGACACCATGCCAAAGCCGACTACACGTGGTCCGGTTCTCAGCGAGGTGCCTACGCAGCCCCTGTTTACCGACGACACATCTTTGGCGGTGTCTCCTGTGCCCGAGGTCGCAGGCTCCTCGGCCCACACCCTGACTACAGATACCGAAGCCACGCTTGACGTTGAAACACAGAATGTGGACAGGTCCACCTCCACTCAAGGTGTCTTCAGACCTTCCTCTTCTTTCTCCATCAAGGCTTTCACCAAGTCTAAAGCTACCATGCACCCCTAAGAGACCAGCTACACAGGGCCCATCTCCAGGCCCCATGCCTAAGAAACAGATGCTGAGAATGGCTGAGGATTTAATTACTCTAATCAGAGGTTCTCAGCCACCTCCAGACAAAAGACCCAGAGTGGAGGAAGATTCCCCCTCCTCTGATCAGGGCTCCATTATTTCAGAGCACTCTGATTATCAGGAAAAGTCTTACTCCCCTTTTGAAGACTCTGATGCAGAGGAATCTATTCCTTCTGTATCCCCCCCTGAGGATTACTCATTTGCTGAAACTCTGCATACCTTAAGGGAACACTTCACTGGGAAGGCCAGGATTATTCAGATTCCAAGAAAAGGCTCAGGGAATTTCTTTTGTTACCCCAGCACAGGCCTCTGGCTATACCTCCTGTCCTGGACATCCTAGATGATGTTTACTCGGAGGCCTGCCTTAACCCGGACTCTCTTCCTCCAGCTCCAGTTAAGCCTGACAGGTACTACAGGGTTCCTGACTCACACCAATTTCTATATAAAAGCCATGCTGCTGACCTAGAAACCATCTCACAGGGGCCCAAGGGAGTTAAGGCCTCCATTGCCAAAAACCCATTGCTTTCCGAGAGAGATTCCAGATCCTTAGAAAGGTGGGGAAAAAGGGTATATACCTCGGCTACCTTACCCATGAGGGCCTTAAACTGTCAGTTTCATATGCTAAAATACCAACAGTTTCTGTTATCTCAATTGAAAAGTAAAATGTCACAACCTGAACAACCAGACATGAAGGAGTTGCAGGATTTGATGCATAGTGCAGAACAAGTGGGTAAACATACCATACAATGTGGTTTTGATGCTCTAGAGGCCTCATGTAGAGCTGCTGTTACAGGCTCAGTCATACGTAGGCATGCCTGGCTCAAGGAACAAGCCTTGCCTGATCATGTCAAAGCTAAATTACTAGACGCCCCTCTTCAAAAGGATGTACTATTTGGGGCAAATGCTGAGGAAGTATTACGGAAAATGGAGGAAAAGGCTAAATCAATGCAAACTGTGAAAGAATTTCTGCAGGTTCAACCCCCACGTTTTAGTAGAAATTGGCCTTCCAAAAACTGGTCCTTTCCTGCCACAGACAGACCCCAAAGAGGCAGATACAGGCGCCTGAGGGGCAGAGGACAAACACTTGGCTCGTACAGAGGCAGACAATGGCAAGCTCCTACACAAAGAGGTGGTGAGGACAACTCACAATCTTTCAGAAAGCAAAACCAATTACTTTCCCCTTTGCATGTCAACCAGGTCTCAAATGGCAGCCCCCTTAGGAGGAAAGCTGGCACTATTCTCAAAAAATTGGCATATTGTCACAAAGGACAAATGGATCCTGAACATTATAAACAGAGGCTACAAATTCCATTTTCATACCCTTATATATACCCTCATACCCTGAAAGGCATGCCAAACCTGCCACACAATGAAAGGGCAGAGGCACAAAAGCAAATTTCAGATCTTATAAACATGAAAGCTATTCAAGAGGTACCTACACACGAACAAGGTCAAGGTTTTTATTTCAGGCTATTTCTGGTGCCAAGTAAGGGCAAAGATTGGAGACCTATTTTGGATCTTTCCATCCTAAACACATTCCTACTCGTACCAAAATTCAAGATGCTCACTCTACAGCAACTTCTTCCCATGCTGGGCAAGGAGTCTTGGCTGGTAACATTGGACCTCAAGGAGGCATACCTGCATGTCCCAATCAGACAAAATTGCAGAAGATACCTCAGATTTCTTGCAGGTTCAACCCATTATCAATTCTCTGTATTGCCCTTTGGTTTATCTACTGCGCCCAGAGTATTCACGAAATGCCTGGCATCAGTAATTGCCTACTGCAGACTTCAAGGGATACAAATATACCCTTATTTGGACGACTGCCTGATCCAAGCGGACAGCAAGCACATTCTTCTGAAACATCTGGCTTATGTAATAATGTTATTAAACTCTCTAGGAAACAGTCAACAAAGAGAAATCAAGACTAATACCCTCTCGGAAGATAATTTTCCTGGGTGCCTACCTCACGCCAGAGAAGTAGGGGCAACTAATTCAATATTTCAGAACACTGGCAAATTGCACCAGGCTGACTGCAAGGAAAATCCTGCAGGCTCTGGGATTCATGGCATCTTGCATCTTACTAATCCCATGTGCAAAGCTGCATATGAGAAAACTACAATGGTACCTAAAAAAACATATGGTCTCAACACAGCCACAGTTTGGAAACAATAATACCACTAATTCCATGTCTGCAAAAGGAATTTCTGTGGTGGGCTCAAGCATGCCAAACAAACACAGGTCTTCCATTCAGCAAGCCTCAAGCAAATCAAGTCATCACAACAGACACCTCGGACTACGCCTGGGGGGCGCACATGACAGACCGGTGCATTCAGGGCAAATGGACCCAAAAGAAAAGCACCTTCACATCAATCAAAAAGAAATGCTAGCAGTGATAAATGCTATTACAGCCTTCAAGGACCTTCTACAACCATGTCAGCTATTGATAAGAACAGACAACACCACAGTTATGTGGTACATAAACAAGCAGGGAGGAACACATTCTTATCCCCTATGCAGACTGGCCATGTCACTTTGGAACATGGCCATGGACTTAAAAATGGAACTACAAGCACAGTACTTGCCAGGCAAGGAAAACACGCTGGCAGACAACCTAAGCAGGAATATGACAGATCCACACGAATGGAAGTTGCATCCAAAGGTTTTTACAGAAATAATCCAAGAATGGGAAGGCCAGACATAGATCTCTTTGCCTCCCACAAAAATCATCAATTGACAAAATTCTGCTCAAGGATCTTCCATCCAAAGGCCTGGAGAGTGGACGCTCTCTCTTTCAGTTGGACATCAATGACAGTTTATGCCTTCCCACCTCTTCCTCTGCTGCCCAAAGTCCTATTGAAGACCAGAGCAGACAGACCAAAGATGATCCTCATTGCTCCGGACTGGCCAAGGCAACACTGGTACCCACTCCTGAGGAGCCTGACGCATTCCCCACCGTGGACCCTGCCTCTAATGCCTCTTCTTCTGACTCAGCACAGCTTCAAAACTCTTCACAGTCAGCTGAAGACACTCAATCTAGCCGCATGGAAGATTCCTTAGCATCGCAGCAGGTCCTGCTCTCCAAGGAGGTGCAGGATGTCATTTTGGAGGCCAGAAGGCCATCAACTAGAAAAGCTTACTCTGCAAAATGGAAACGTTTTTGTGTTTGGAATGAGAAAAAGGGCCAGTGCCCTGGAAAACTGAATTTACCTCAAATACTACAATATTTGGCTGAACTGCTAAGCAGTGGACTTTCATTCTCCTCCATCAAAATCCATGCCTTAGCCATTTCTGCAGACTACAACACTGATCCACCTTTAATCTCTCACCCTCTATTAAGACAGTTCCTCAGAGGGGCTAAGAATTTAAGACCTCCAAGAAAACAACCAATACCTGCTTGGGATCTTAATTTCATTCTGGAAAAACTGACTTTGCCCCCTTTTGAACCAGCTGCCTCATCAGATTTACAATATTTGTCCTGGAAAACAGCTTTCCTTCTGGCTATCACTTCATCTCGTAGAGTTTCAGAACAGGCTCTTATGGCTGTCCAGCCTTTTATCATCTTCCATCAGGACAGAGTTTCATTACGTACCAACCCGTCCTTTATGCCTAAAGTGGTATCCAGGGTAGCTTTAAATCAGGCCATACATTTACCTACTTTTTATCCTAATCCTCAAAACAAAGGGGAGAGATTACTGCATTCCTTGGACATCCAGACAACTACATTATTATTTGGACAGAACAAAACCTTTTAGAAAATCAGAACAGCTTTTTGTGGCCTATGCGGTAGGAGCTCAAGGAAAGTCAATATCCAAACAGACAATCTCAAAATGGATAGCCCACTGCATATGCTTTTGCTATTCCTTTCATGGCAAAACTGTACCTACAGGCATTAGAACTCATTCCACCAGGGCCACAGCCACCTCTGCAGCCTTCCTCATAGGAGTTCCTACCAAGGATATTTTAGAAGCAGCCACTTGGAGTTCTGTGCATACTTTCTCTAAGCACTACAACCTACCATTATACTCCAAATCTAGAGCAGGCTTTGCCACTGCAGTTCTGCAGGGCATTTTGGCTCCTCCTAGCTCCACCTAGTGCCTACCACCCCTTTCTTAGCTTTGGGATTCTACCCATCTGTTATGACTGCAGCTGTATGCACGATGAACATAGTACAGTTTTGTACCTACCATAAATGTAGATGTTCGAGTGCTAATACAGCTGCAGTCCAGGTTTCCCTCCCTCCTTCCCCTCTAGGGGTCTTCTTTTATGGTGTATTTGCTTGCAACTACTGATCTTTGATTATATTGCATTGCATTATTACATAACTTTATGTATTGCCTTCTTTCTGGGGGCACCTGACATCTGGGGCAAGAAAAGCTGAAGAAAATGGTGTCGGCTGGTTCTTTTATACCCCTGTCGCACTGACGTCAGGGAAGAAGCAACCACAACCGACGCCGGACCTAGACTTTGTAATTCGGCCGACCGAGGACCCGCCTGACAGTAGGAGAACCCATCTGTTATGACTGCAGCTGTATTAGCACTCGAGCATCTACATTTATGGTAGGTACAAAACTGTACTTTCTTTGGGGCACCAGTCTTCTTCTAGGCAAGGTTATCTATTTCGGACTGTTTTTCTATGGCAGAGGTAATACTGGTGATGAAAAGTAAAGGAAACTTGCTCAATTCCCCTCAAAAACTTAGCAAGGTTTGGAACCAAGAAGCCCCCTAAGCCTGGGAATGGGACATAAATAAGTACTAGTAAGTAAATAGATACGTAACCTGCCCAGGGGTGTTTCAGGACAAATCAGCTTCCTGCAAAAACATAGTTTTAAAACATTGTAGATGTACACATTAATGAGCTTTATTTTTTCTTTACTTTTGTCTTCATCTCTTCTGGTCATCAGGCTTCCCCCAGTATATCTTGAACTTATTTGTTCCAGTGCATGAACAAGAGCCAGCTAGGGTGTGGTGTTGGGGGTGTGTGCATCATCCAGCAATGAGCGTGCTTGTTTTATGGACCTGACCACAAATGGTAGCTGATGTGTGTGTGTGTGTGTATATATATATATATATATATATATTTTTTTTTTTTTTTTTTTTTAATTTATTCTTTGTTGACCGGGTTAGTCCCTATATATAGGAAATTTAGTGGCTAGGACAATGGTCAACTACCACTACTCATTTTCCGTACAGAGATACATTTTTGCTGTGGCTCTTCCTGTCTTCCAGTCCAGGCATGTAGGCATCTTGAAGAAGCTGGTGAAATGTCGATGGAGCATAAAAAGGAGTTTGAAAATGGTGTTAGTGTTTTTGGTGCTGTCAGTTGGACAGCTGATGCTGTATTTGAGTGGGAAAGTAAGGAGGCATTTGAAAATGGTAAGGGAGCAACAGAGATGTTCAAAAAGGCAGTCAAGCCTTTGATAAAGTAGTTTCAAGACATTGATGCAAGTGTGTGTTGTTACAACCCTCCATTCGGGAAGGTTACAGGTTAATGTATTGTTAGACATGGCCGATGAAAGTCAGCCTGAAAGTGGTAAGGATGTGTTGTGGGGAGAGATGATGGAAAGGATACAAAAGTAAGAAATGCAGCAGAATGAAGGTATGAAGGCTGGAAAAAAATCATATGCAGAAACAGTCAAAGAAGAAGCAAGTTCAATGAAAAAAGACTTTAAAGTTTGGATCGAAGGAAGATAAATGGACAGATCTAAGGTATGGGATGAGGTAATTAAGATGCTCTGGCTTAAACCAAACAAGGTAAAAGTGTTTATTCATATTAATAAATAGACTTTTTGTGACGACATTTTTGAGACTGGGCAGGTAATGGCAAAATTTATAGAGGAATTTGAAAAAAAAAGAAAAAACAGTTCACCATGGAACTTTATATATATTCAAGCCATTTTTTAGGGAAACTAAGAAAAAATTAATATGCAGTTTAGGACTGAAGTTGAAAAAGAGACTTTAAAAAAGCATTTATTAAATGTGTGTAATGATGTATTGAATTTATCAAAAGTGTATGATGATAAGGGTGTATGGACTGCGGCGTGGAATTGAAGTGTGATACTGAAACTTGAAAATTATAGTATTGTGCATATTCCAAGTATTATTAATGTTGAAGGAGACCGAGGTTGGGTTAGATATTGGGGACAGCTAAAAACGTGTTTTTGTGTGGAGAAATGGATCATTAGTTAATAACTGTGAGAAAAGAAGATGTTTTGCATGTGGGGATATAGGACATGATGCCAAGGAATTGTGAACCAAAATGTTATAAATATAAGAAAGGGGGAGATATGAAGAAAGAGGAAATTAATTAAATTTTACATAACAGAAGTAGTGGAACAAGGTAAAAAGGACAATGTTATATAAAACAAATTGGAAGTAGTAGAACTGCAAAAAAAGGTAGTGTTATGGGTAGAAAACAAATAATACAAAAAGAGGAGAGTGAAGGAAAATTTAAATATAGAAAATATTGAAGAGGAAGAGTCAGGGTTAAGTAAGAATGATGATAAATGGAATATAGTTAAGCAAAAAAGAAATTCTGTCAGAAGAAGAGTGAGAGAAAGGAAAAGGAAGAATACAGAAGACTTGAAAAAAGAGAAGGAAAGGATGAATAGATATTATTTAAGATAGATTTGCATGTAAAGTTCTGTCATTAAATGGTTATAGTTTTAAGATTTTGAAGTGGTGTGAAAAGTTAGGTAGTAGTGTTAAACTAGAAACCAAGAAAAAAGTATCAAAATAACACCAGAAAACTGCAAAATTAAGCTCACATAGTGCCACAGGGAGTCTTTAGAATAAAAAATGTTCAAGGACCAGTTGTTAAATCACATAAGCATAACTCCAAAAGGGAGGACACCAGTCTTGGTAAAGTTTTAGAGACATTAGTATATTAAATAAAAACTTGAATCACAGTAGAAAATACAACGGTTAAGCACATTCATCCCTAGACACAATGGGACTTCATCAGAACTGTTTCATTAACTAAATTAACAGCTTGTGTAATAAAATTCAAATAAAACATGACACACATCCATTAGCCTGCTTAAAGGAACATACCAAACAGAAATACTAAGATGTCATGATTAAAAAACTTTTAGTACATATTATTACTCATTCACATTAAAAGTCCAACTTTTCATAGGTTCATAGGTAGGTACTAGGCTATTGGCCCTAGGGCCTATATAAGCTTAGCCAAATGGTATCGTGACTTTTGCACCCAAGAAAATTATTTTCCTGTGCCCCTGACGAGCAGAGCCACAGAAGTGATCCCCGGGGTGAATTTCCTATCTCCCATCCAATCATCAAGATTTTTCTTGATTGCTAATGAGGAGCTTTATTTGCTATAGATAGGTAGTTTGTTCCGGAGTATGGCAAGTCTCTGGGACAGGAATCTATCCTTCCAGTATGTTCTGTTTATTGTGGTGACAAGGTTTAGGTCCCTAGAGCTTGTATCTTGGAGGGATTGGGATTTCTTTAAGTGGAGCATGTCCAACAGCTCTGGGTTTGACATAGCTTTGTATGTTAGGCATAGATCGCCTCTGAGTAGGCGATATGCAACAGAGTAAAGCTGGAGTTTTTTTGAGATGGTCTACGTAGGGCATCTGTTTGAGTCCGGTAATCCTCTCTGTGAGGTATTTCTGTGGCCTTTCCAGTTGTTGTAGATGTCTTGTGAGGTACATACCAAAATGGGGCATTGTACACTATAATGGGTCTAACGAGTGATGAGTAGAGGGGAACAATGACCTCTTTTTTCCTGTTTGAGAAACCTTTTGTGATGAGGTGTGCCACTTAGAAAGATTTCCTGACTACTGTGGCGGTGATTATCAAAGTAAAGACTACTGTCCGCCTTTGTCCCAAGGTCTCTTATCTCACTTTCTGTGTTAAATAGACTACCACCTATGTGGTAGCTCATGGGTACAGAGTTTTTATCAAAGGGGATGATAATGCACTTTTTGGCATTGAGGTTGAGGCCATGGCTTTGACACCAGGCATCTGTCTCGGTCTCGGTGAGTCCCTTTTGTAGGATGTCCACATCATTAGGAGTTTCAATTATGGCTCCTAGTTTGCAGTCATCTGTGAACTTCATTGGCCAAAGACCTTCTGTGTTAGCCTGTACTTTAGAAAAGTAGTTACCAAACAGGAGAGGACCCAGGACTGAACCCTGTGGTACTCCACTTGTCACTGGTCTGAAGTTGGATTTAGAGTCTGCTACTTTCACAGTGTGGGTACTGTCAGTGAGCCAGTTGGCAACCTATCTTGTGACATAGGGATATATACCTAGTTTAGTGAGTTTATCTATAATTCCAGAGTGGGGGATGGTGTCAGAAGCCTTGGTGAGATCTAAATAGGCTGTGAGAGCCACCTTATAGGCTGTGTGAGCCACCTTAACCTCGTCTACGGCTTTGGTGACTGCTTCAAAGAAGTCTATCAGGTTTAGGAGACATGGTCTGCCTTTTAGAAACCTGAACTGGGTGGGGTCCAGAGTTTGGAGATTACCAATGTGTTTGTTTATAAGTTCCATGGCCTTGCAGACCATGCTGGTTAGGCTAATGCGGCGGTAGTTCCTGGGGTCCATGGTGGCTCCCCCTTTGTGGAGTGGGATAACTGTCACTGTGCACCATTCATTGGGCACAAAGCCTGAAGTGAGGCTATGATTGAACATGTTGATTAGGTGGGGTGGCAATTCATTCTGTAATTCGTGTAGAACACAGCCTGGCATGTTGTCAGGTCCCATGGATGCTATGTTCTTGGCTTTGGAGAGAGTGTTTTTTTTTTACCTATGCAGCAGTGATTACAGGAACTTTGCATTCTTCCAGTATAGAGATGGGCCCTTTAGGGGGTGATAGAGGGGTAAAGTTAGCACTGAACCTATCTGCCAGGATGTTGGCAGTATCAGTTGGTTCTGTATATTTAGTGCAATTGTGCTGTAACTCAGAGCAGATCTGAGTGTTGCCATTGAGATTCTTGACATAGGTATAGAATGCTTTGTGGTTGTCTTTAGAATCAGTGGTGATTTTGTTTTCGTAACTAGCTTTGGAGGAGTTTATGAGGGATCTCAGCTTCTTACTGAGGCTGACCAGGGAGTTCCTCCAATCATGGGATATTGCTATTTTTTGCAACAGTTTCTTTCTTCTGTTGTAGAGTTTGTTTATGGCAGGGGACCACCAGATTGTCTTCCTTTTTTGGAGGATAGCATCTTGGTTCGGTTAGGGATAGCATGATCCATGCACTCGTGTAAGTGCTTATAAAGTGCATTTGTGTAAGATTCAGCAGTCGTACCTCTATTGTCCATCTGCATGGGTGTCGTGAAGTTTGACACTTCTGTCTTAAGAAGCGTGAAGTTGGCTTTAGAGAAATTTTTTAAGGTGGTTTCCATAATGGGGATGGGATGTGGATGTCTAGGGTAATTAGCTTATGGTCGGATGTGACCAACGAGGAATTGACTTCTGGTGTAGAACATGGGTCACCCATGTTGGTAATGACCAGGTCTAGGATATTGCTGCCCCTGGTGGGGGTGTGGATAAGTTGATCCAAGGTATTAGAATTTATGAATTCCAGAAAACGTTGAGCAAAAATGTTGGTACAGGAGTAGTTTTCCCAGTTAATGGTGAGGTAGTTGTAATTGCGCATTATGAGTGTGTTGGGTTGTACCCTAATATTTTCCAGTGTATCAAGAAATGAGGAGGGGGAATCCTGGGGCATGGTGAGGGATCTGTAGCAAGTTACAATTTGCATTGCGTTATTGCCCAGAGTTAGTTGCACTTGGATAATCTCGGATGCATTATGCTGAGCAACTAGCCTGGAGGTGTGGATATCCTTAATGAATATAGACACGCCTCCACCTTTAGAATTTTTCGTTCCAGGTTAGGTGGCCGAAAGGTGCAGTATGAATTATAGCCTGGTAATGCAGGGATAATCTCTGGAGCCTTGAACCAGGTCTCTGCCACTGCACAGATGTCAATGTTCTCCATTTCTAGAAGTGCTTCGAGTGAATGCATTTTGAGGTTTAGACTTCTAGCATTGAGTAGCATTACCCTCAGATTTTGCTTGCTTGTACCTGTTACAGTGGTGAATTTGTCATTTGAACCTTGCCTAAAAAAGGCACTATAGGGGTGACAAGAGACCTAGCCTGTATCCGGAATCCCAAGGGCGACAGGTGCAGGCCATCTCTGGTAAAGCATTGTGGTCTGTTGATCATGTCATCCCAGGCAGACAGATACTGGATCCCCTTAGAATGACACCAGACGCTTAGCCAATTGTTGAAGTCAATCATTTTGTCCTTGTACTGTGGTATCATTCTGGGTGATGGCAGGATGCTACTCAGGGCTAGGGGCATACCTGCCTGGGCTGCAAGATCGGAGAGCTCCTCCATGTCTCTTTTCATGTAGTCCGGGGAGGTACGTTTCAGGTCATTCACGCCAACATGGTCAGTGACAGAGTCATATTTGTACTTGTTGTGGAGTGACCTGAGTGCGTGCATTATGTGGTGGATCTTGGCACCTGACAGGCATCTGACAGTAACTTTCTCCTTGTTTAGCGTGGTGAGTGGAACATCAATGTGCCTGACTCTAGAGTCACCTATGACTAGAGTGTTGGGTACGTTGTTATGCCTTATGGGCTGTGGTTCATAGGTAGGTACTAGGCTATCTGTCCAAAGGCATTTATAAGCCTAGCCAGAATGTGTTGGCTTTCGCTGCCCTCTTAGATTAGTTCCCTGTGCCTCTGTCCAGCAGAGCCACTGAAGTGATCGCCGGGGTAAATTTTGTTTCCCATCCACTCGTCAAGGTTTCTCTTGAAGAGTGTTAGCGAGGAGCTCCGCCTAATGTAGATTGGAATCTTGTTCCAAAGCATGGGAAGTCTCTGGGACAGGAATCTATCCCTCCAGCATGTCCTATTTATTGTTGTGGTGAGGTTTAGGTCCCTAGAGCGTGTGGCTCGAGGGGATATGGTTTTCTTTAGGTGGAGCATGTCCATCAATTCTGGGTTGGACATGGGCTTGTATGTCAGGCAGAGATCACTTCTGAGTAGGCGGTATGCAACTGAGTACAGCTGGTGTTTCTTTAGTCGTGCTGTATAGGGCATCTCTTTGAGGCCAGTGATCCTCTTGGTGATGAACTTCTCTGGTCTTTCCAGCTGTTGCAGGTGGCTTGTAAGGTACATCCTAAATGGGGAGTTGTACTTTATGATGGGTCTGATGAGTGATGAGTAGAGGGGCACAATGACCTCTTTTGATCTGGATGCAAACCCTTTTGTGATTAGGTGGGCCACATAGAAGGATTTTCTAACCACTTTGGCAATATTATTATCAAAGGAGAGATTACTATCTACTTGGGTCCCCAGATCCCTTATTACATCTTCCATATTTAGGGGGCTACCACCTATGTGCTAGTTTGATGGTACTTTGTTTTTTCCAAAGGGGATGACTATGCACTTTTTGGCATTTAGCTTGAGGCCATGATTTTGACACCAGGTATCTGTCTCAGTGAGACCCTTTTGGAGGATGTCTATGCTAGCCAGAGAGTCAGTTATAGCCCCTAGTTTGCAGTCATCTGTGAACTTGGTCAGCCATAGTCCTTCTGTGCTTGCCTGTACCTCTGAGAAGTATATGCCGAACATGAGGGTTCCAAGGACTGAGCCCTGGGGGAGCTCCACTTGTAACTGATTTAGAGTCGGACCTAGCTCCCACAAGTCTTACCATGTGGGATCTGCCCTTGAGCCAGTTGGCAACCCATCTCATGACGTAGGGGTTTATGTTCAGGCTGGTGAGCTTGTCTTTAATACCAGAATGGGGAATGGTATTGAAGGCCTTTGCGAGGTCTAGGTAGGCTGTGTGGACCACCTTTCCCTCGTCTGTAGCTTTGGTAACTGTGTCAAAGAAGTGCATGATCTGCACTTAAAAAAGCCGAACTGGGTAGGGTCCAGTGTTTGGAGGTTCCCAATGTCTCTGTTAATGAGTTCCATGATGATGCGCTGCATAGCCTTGCAGACAAGCTAGTCGTGCTTATTGGGGACGATAGTTCCCGGGGTCTGTTGTGGCTCCACCTTTGTGGAGCAGAATAACTGTTGCTGTGTGCCACTCTATGGGTACATAGCCTGTGGAGAGACTGAGTTTGAACAGTGTATTTAGGTGAGGAGTTAGTTCATCTTTGAGCTCGTGTTTTTGCTGGTGCTGGTTTAATAGGTCTATGTGAGACTGGTGGTGTGATGCAAGTAATTCCCTTCTCCTCTTGACTGTCTAATCCAGTCTTGGGTTGAGAGAGAGCTTAGCCTCTAGTTTGACTGTATAATTGCATCTCTGGCATGTATTGGTGTTTGGTGGTAGGAGGAGAGGGTTGTCTGTGTACATGAGGCAGTTGTAACATTGCCTCAAAATACCCAGATTCACCAGTTGGACTGGAGAGTACACCTGAAACTGCCCTTTGGACATGCCTGGATAGGTACAGTGAACTGTTTTACTAATTGGTTGGTAAGGTCAAATAGAGAGCCTTGTCCTTCTGTACAGTATAGGAGGGGGGGTCTAGTGCTAGGGTTTATTAATGCTTGCTGTGAGTTTTGAGCAAGTGCCGGGCTGAGAAATGAATGATTTGAGTGCTTAAGTTGAAAGTTTGTCTAGTTCCAAGGGAAAAATTGAAGAGGAGACTTTGTGGAGCCGGGAATAGTCATACCCTAGCTACCCGGCGTGCAAAACCGCGCAAATACGTTTTTTATAGCAGGGAAATGGAAGAGAGAGAAATTAGCCCAAAATGGCCAATAAACTACTAATTTCTGGGCTAAAAACCACTCCTCCAGGGGCAGGCTGCTCAAAGCTTCCCTCTCTCACAGGTGAACAGAGAAACGTCCTTCTATCCAAGTAAGGTATGGGCAAACTCGGAAAATGGTAACACAGCCCTGAATTTGGCACTAACCTGAAAACTGGACTATACTAGCTTAGAAAGGCGGGAAACAAGGATATATATATATATATATATATATATATATATATATATATATATTTTTTTTTTTTCCAGAAAATAAAGTAGATAAATGGCTATCACACTTGAGTGTGTAGCCTATAACAGTTAAACAGGTAATTTAAACACAAAAACGACTTTGTAAAAGTGCAAACAGTAAAATAAGTACAATATGTAGCTGAAACAAGATTTTTAAATTACAGAAACGCTAAAAATCGGCATTTTAGGCGGAATTAGCTAAAGGCAGCAAGAAAATGCAGAAAAATTATACTTAATCACTCCAAAGTCTCTCTGCTGCTGTAGAACTCTGCAGGGCACCAGGCAGGAGCTTTCACTGAGTTTGTGGGCTTTGCGTCATTTGGGTTTTGTTTAGGGGTGGAGGTTGCTTGCATTTCTGCTTTAGAGGTCTCTTTTGCTTGAGCAGATTTTTTTGAGAGCCTCCGTGAATGTAGGTGTGTGTTTTGTGTTTCTATGTGTCTGTTTTGATGGTGTAGGTTTTGAGGGACTATGTGATGAGTGTGGTGTGGTGCAAGTGTTTGCCTTCTCATCTTAACTGTCTAGTCCAGTCTTGGGTGAAGAGAGCTTTGCTTCCAGTGTTGGCTATATACATTTCTCACAGGTTATAGTGTTGGGTGGTAGGAGGAGAGTGTTGTCTGTGTACATGAGGCAATTGTTGCATTGCCCCAAGATGCCCAGATTCATCAGGTAGACAGGAGAAAACACAGAGAGTTGACCCTTAGGCATGCCTGGATAGCTGCTTATTAAGTACTAAAAACTGTTTTCTCTAGACAGGTGAGGAAAATTGAGTGCTGTAGAAATTTGTAGCTTATTTAGTATTTACAATGAGGTCTGAACAAGTGCTGCGCTCAAAGAAACAGATGTGTGCTAAAACTAAAAAACTGGCTAGTTTTAAGGGAAAATTTAAAGAGCAGACTTTATGGCGCACAAATTAACCAATAAAAAGCTAAAAAAACTGAGCACTGTTCCAGCAGTCGTCAATCAGACAAATTCTAACTGCACACTCCTGCTCACTATGGTGCAGGGGAACTAACTCCAAAAAAGATGGTCTGGATTAGTGCTCAAGTTATAGAACCAAAGCAGGATTCAGCAGGTCTGAATTTAGTCTTTTCTACAGCAAACAAGGCTTACCAGTTTCAGAAAGAAACAGTTCAAATAAGTAGGCACAATAAGCCTTTAACCAGAAACTTCCAGCTCAGAAGGACAGAATCTACCCTCTCCTCCCACAACAGTGCAGACCACAAACCTTCTTAATGTAAAACAACTGGTCTGAAGCCCAAGTGCTTCAACCAAAGGCTTAGAATAACAGTTCTAATTTAATCAGGATACTAACAAGCAGTAATAAATGCAGCAGGATAAATGCAATTAAGTACTTTTAAGAACAAGCAGCAAAAGCAAAATAAAGTAGGAAGAAACACAAACACAGTCAGATGTAAATAATTAAAACATACAAAACATTTTGCTAAAACTGTCATAAAATAGATAACCAGTTGATTGCAGCTGTAAACCTTAGTACTGGGGCAGTAGAAGTATTTTCATTGAGTCTAGGAATTGTGATAGCATTTAGCTTGATTTGCCGTATCATTTCTCTTTTCTCTAATTCTGTCTCCCAAGCACCCCCCAAAATTTTTTTTGGAACCGTTTCAAGTATGCCAAAGAGAAATTTAGTAAAAGAGGGGCAACTGATGATGTGGTTGTATAGGGAATTATTAATATTTTTCTTAGAAATAGCATATACATGCTTGTAGATTCTTCAGCATAATTGTTTTTCAGTCTTCTGTGTATAGAAATGTCCACATCCTTCACAAACTGCCAGGTATATAACAACTGTTGAAGCATAATTACTGTCTCCTAAAATAATTTTCAGATGTGGGTGCTCCTATTTGAAATTGAGTCCACTGTATAATGTGTCTGCACTGATTACATGCTCCAAATCATCTTGTACCCTTTCCTGTGGATTTGGAAAGGTCATTCCTCGGGTGTTCATGGAGATATTTTATGATCTTTCCTGTTTTTAAGTACAAATCTTGGTGCCTCTCCTAGTGCAGTAGTCATCTCTATACCTCTCAACTGTTCAGATTTCTGCAGAATGTCCAGATTTTTGCCTTGTATTTTTGGTCCATTTCTCCAAAAATTATTTTCTGGCAAATTATTGAGGATTGAAGTCAGAAAACAGAAATTTGAATTTTTATTATTTATAATTTTGTCCATATTTCTTGCTCTAAGAGATTCAGAGGTATGATCATCTCTGTGTTCCCTTTAAACATACAATTTTTCAAAAGGATATTCTTAGTAACCCTAGAATGTGTGCCATGGGGAACAACTATAGAGTATGTAAATACATTCAAGTGGGTGGGTCCTTAGATGTGTTAAGTTCATTAATCGATTGGTCATACCCCAACAAAGGTTTGTATTTCTTACCTCAACCACTCAAAACTTCTTTACCTATTCTTTGCAAAAGTTACAAGAGGTATCCCTTTCGAGGAACATTTTTGTCAATTTATTCACTTCACTCTTAAAATTTCCTATGTCAGAGCAGATTCTGACAATTCTGACAAGTTTCCCTTTGAAAATGTTCTTTTTTGTGTACCCCGGATGATGGCTTTTATATTCTAAATAACTATTCGAAAATGTTGATTTCCTAAAGATTTTGGAACCAAAGCAACCATTCTCTGTATCTTTATAAGCTGTTATACCCTAGAACTCAATTTTATTAACAGAGTGGGGATGGTAAACCCAAGCACTTAACCATTGTATTTTGTGCTGTGATTCGTTTTTATTTAATATACTGATGTTAAGAGAAAAGGTTTTAAAAACATACTGTTATTTGTCTTTTTCCTGTTCTTGCAAAATGAACATGTTATTTGTTGGGATATGCCTATCAAAGATGGGCCCCATCTGTGAACAAAATGCAGCATTGCTTATGAACCTAAATGATATCTGTTTTCTGCATTTCAGAATAAAGAGATTTGGTTATAGCTCAGTGAAGCCTGGGATAAGGACGCACGGCCAAGTAAGAGTTAATTTACTGGGGCAGGCTGTGTGTCCTGGAAAATTTGAGCTACCATTGTTGAATTGAACATTTTGTACTTCTTGAACATTCTGTACTAGCAGTGGGTTTGAGGTAATTTGTGATAGACATGTTTTTCCTATATGTTTTTCATAGCCAACTGTCAACAGTCAGAAATGTAACAAAAAGTTGTTTTGCTTGCAGTATAAAAGTTGATGTCAGTAAACAAGTTGATCAGATCAGAAGAGATCAGATTAGTCCAGACCGGACATCTTGGCCAACATGCTGTATAATCTGGTTAACTGCTAATAAAGGAAAATTCATCGCCTGAGACAGATGTGACTCGTTTGAATTTTTTCTTCTGACATTTTGGTCCTTCGGACCGGAAACCTCTACGAAGATACGGATCAGACCGACAGAGAGACCGAAAAACCTGTGCAGGTGAGGGTTTCTCATCTTAAGATTCCCTCGACTGAAAGCCCTCCGACTGATTTGTCATTGAAAACAGGCCGGCCGCTCTCTGATCCCTATCTGAGGGACGGTTTCTGAATGAAAAGGGGGGAAACGGAGTCTCATCTGGTTCAGGTAGGATGAAAAAATAAATTTCTTTTAATTTAATTTAATCTTGTCGACAAGGTTTTATTTTTAGTTAAGGATGGTAAGATTATTTTGTTAAGGTCACCCGTTAAGATAGTCCCATTTTATAATAAGCCCTGTAAAATAATTTTGATACAGTCCTAAATACCTGGAAAAAAAAGGGGGGGTCAAATAAGAAATCTAGGGGAAAAATGGGTTTGAGTTGCTGCAAGTGTGAGAGTGATGACTGTTTAAATGTTGATGCTAAGTATAAGTATATGAAAGGTTTAAACAAAAATAATGTTAAATTTTTGAAAAAGTGGAAGTTGAGATATGATTTTGATGGTACACTGAATAAGAATGCCTGTGCAAAATTGGTTAGAGATTTGAAAAGAGATGCGGGAACTAGAACTAAAAAACAAAGACAATTGGGATTTCCCCAAGCACAAAAATGGTTAGAAGAATCAAATAAACGAGCTATAAAAGAAAAACAGTGCCAGGAAAAAGAAAAAATAAATCAAAAGGGATCACTGGTGCCAAGTGGAAAAGTAGCTTTATTTTTAGATAAGGAGGATGAGCATACAGTTTGTGCGGTATAAAGGCAGGCAACTGCCCCACTGTATGGGGAAATTGCTGCTGCTGTACCGGTGGAACCTCCTCAATATCAGTCTGAAGATGTGGGATCTGTACAGCAGGGTGGGTTATTGGCTGCTCAAGGAAACGTTGTGACCCCTCCAATTTACCCGCAAATTCCTGTAGTACCCAAGGTTGCTTTGCAACAGGTAGACCAACCTATGCAGTTAAGGTCGGGACCAGCAGGGCAAGGACGTTGGGCCATTAAACTTTCTGACCACTCAGAAACCCTTCCCTTAATTCAAGTTGCAAACCCACAAGCAGGGGATGTTGGACAAGAGCCAACTATTTTAGTTTATCGTCCCTGGGCTAGAGAGGATATAAAACGAGCTACGGATGGTATTCCTCATCCCAAGGTTAATTTTCAAAAAATTTTCTGAGGACATAGTTGGTATGCGTTTAAGTTATCATCTAAATGGTTTAGAAGTAGAACAAGTAGTGCGACAAATCCTGGGTCCAGATTGGCACTTAGTTTGTGGTGCTTGGACATGTAAGGCAGATGACGGCACTACATTAAAGCATAATTCTGGGGTGTTAGACACGCGAGTCACTGATCTGTTGAAGAGAATTTCTGATAAGTGACGTCCAAGAGCAGATTGGACAGTAATAAATCAGTGCATCCAAAATTATGATGAATCTGTAGATCACTATAATTTAAGATTGACAGAAGTGTTCAGTAACCATTGTGGAATGATGATTCCGCAGGATCAGACTACTGATAGTCCGTACGAACAGCAATTGAAAAACGCTTTTCTTAAAGGTTGTAAGGCTCCAATAAATAGTTTTATAACTAAGCATATGGTTGATCACAGAACATGTAGACTGCAACCTTTGTTTGAATATGCACAGAATGCTGAGCGACATTTCAATTTTAAAAAGAAATAGAAAGTACAAGTGTTAGCAGTAGGGGATGATGGTGGTATATTTTTGGTACAGGACCAAAGGGGGCAAGGGTGCCGTGGTGGCGTACAAAGACGTGGGGGCCCGAAATGAGACACGTCGTTTAAACAGGGTGGACATTCAGAGGAATATGAGGGGAGGTTAAAACATGGAGAATGTTTTAAATGCGGTAGACGTGGGCACTTTGCTGCCGACTGCGAAGAGTGGCAACATCCCCCACAGCTTACGAACAAGGGCTCCGCATGACTATATGATAGTAAAGGAAGGTGCCAAATTCATTATTATAATTATTGTAGAGAAGAAGAAAGCGAGAATGATTGTGATGATGATGAGGCAGACACTCTCTGCGATGAATGTCAGGACACCCAGGAAATTAAGGAAGGGCGGGATTGTGACTGTGAAGTCATAAACCTGGCACATTTGGGTATTGCTATGCATCTGGATCAAAAACCCATGATAGAGTTTTTGGTTGAGGGACAGAAAGTGGAGTTTTTATGTGATTCAGGTGCATCGCGTACACTTTTGGGTCCAGCAGTTCTACCCCCGAACTGCGAAACAGACGAGTTTGTCCTTGTGAAAGCAGCAAACGGGAAAATCTATAAGGAACCACTGTCTCATCCTCTATTGTTCACAGATCCGCAAACAAACCAAACTGTTAGGTGTAGGGTAATTATATCGAAAGTTTGTCCAGTTAATTTGCTGGGAAGAGATTTGATGCATTTGTTTGGAATAGCGGCAATTCCAAAACCTAAAGGCGTTGAGGCGAAAAGGTTAGCGGATGGCTTGGTGGTACAAGGAGTACAAGACTTGTTTTACTGGTATAGCCAGGACTTGATTTCAAATGGGCCGGGGAGGGTTGATACAGATTTGATCAACCTAGCTTTAAGTAAATCTAGGAGCGGGTCACCGCAGGTTGCGGCTCACTTACATTGTACTATGTATACAGACAGGCCCCTGGTCCGGATAAAGAATTTGAAAAATAATTCTTTAGGCACAAATGTGCAAGGATAATTTTGAATGATATGTTTTGGGATAAGCAAGGTAATACAGTAGTGACCTGTACTTTGACCAAGGAAATGACTTCTTTATATCGCTCAGGTTATAGACCACATATTTCAATTACTAAAGCGGTAGGGACACATTGGGTAGATTTAGCGAAAAAGGTAACAAATTGGGACACAATGTCTGAAAGTCAGTTGAAGGATCAACAGATCCAGGTACAAAGATTAAATTGGGTGACTTGGGCACAACCAAGTGTGCACCTCAGGGATGACAAAACAGAAATGGCATGACAAATCCTCCTAACTCAAGAGGAGGATAGTGCGTTAAGTGCCTTACCTGTAGACTTATGGTCAAAAGGTAAAGGGGATGTAGGACTGATGAAAACAGCAGGTGAAGTTTGTATAACTCCAAAGTCAGGTTTTAGACCTCGTAAGCACCAATACCCGCTAAGTAAACAAGCAGAGGAAGGAATTAAGCCAGTCATTGAGCAGCTAAAACAGGTAGGAATTCTTGTTGAATGCCCAGATTCGCCCTGCAATACTCCGTTGTTTCCTGTAAAGAAACCGGATGGGTCATGGAGGTTGGTTCAGGATTTACAAGCAGTTAATTCGGCTGTGATCCCAAGAGCAGCGGTGGTCCCTGACCCCTATACATTACTTGATGATTTATTACCTCAGCACAGATATTTTTCTGTCATAGATATAAGCAATGCCTTTTTCTCCATACCACTACATAAGGAGAGTAGATTTTGGTTTGCATTCACTTATCAAGGTGAAAGATACACCTACACCAGATTGCCACAGGGCTATTGTGAGAGTCCGACAATATTCGCACAAGAAATGGCTGCGAATTTAGCTCAGTTTGTTACCCCAGAGGGAAGCCAGGCTATGTTGTATGTAGATGATATTTTGTTGGCCTCACCCACGCAGGAAAGTTGTAGAAAGGATACCCTTGCCCTTCTTAGTCTTTTAGCTGAGCAAGGACATAAGGTACATAAAGAAAAGTTACAGTTGTGGAAAGCACAAGTAAAGTACTTGGGTTATTTAATTTCGCAGGCAGGTAAACAATTGGAGAACAAAAGAAAACAAGCAATTCTTGAGGCACCTATGCCTACGACTAAGCGGGAGATGATGTCCTTTTTAAGTGTGACTAATTTTTGTAGAAGCTGGATCCCTAACTATGCTGAGGAAGTAGGGCCATTGACCGCACTGATCTATGATACTCCCATGGTGGCTAAGAATAATATACAGTGGACAAATAAGGCAATGCAGGCATTTATTAGAATTAAGTAATTGATAGCAGGATCCTCTGTTTTGGGTTTTCCGAACTATTCTAAGCCATTTGTACAAATGGTTGATTGTAAGGGAGGATATATGACTTCGGTTCTGGTACAAGTACATGGGGATAAACAGAGGCCGATAGCTTTCTACTCCTCCAGATTAGATCCTGTTGCAAGGGCATTGCCGCATTGTGTTCAAGCTGTGGTGGCTGCCGCCATGGCAGTACAAGCCTCAGCATCATTAGTTTTGTTTCACCCATTACAATTGTGGGTTCCACATTCAGTAGCTACTATACGTTTGCAAGATAAGATAACCTTTTTATCTCCTAGTCGAAATTTGTCGTGTATGACAGTGCTGCTGACACAGCCTCATATGACCATAGAAAGATGTACTACTCTTAATCCGGCGACATTTTGCCGACTCCAGAAGAAGGTACTCCACACATTTGTTTAGAGAATATTCTTGACAAAGTACTTCCCCGACCAGATTTAACGGATATTCCATTGATAGATTCTGATCTCGTTTTGTTTGTAGACAGATCAGCAAAGAAAGACACTGTAGGAAAAACACTAGAAGGGTATGCTGTCACCACAGAAACTGAAGTTTTGGAGGCAAAAGGATTGTCAGACATTTATTCTGCACAGGCAGCTGAGTTGGTGGCTTTGACTCGAGCTTGTACCTTAGGGGAGGGTAAAAAAGTGACAATTTATACAGATAGTCAATATGCCTTCTCCACTGTATACGTTTTCGCTCAACTATGGAAGAATAGGGGGATGGTTACTGCGACAGGCAAACCAATAAATCACAAAGATTTAATTTTACAGTTGTTAGATGCAGTACAACTACCCCTTCAGATAGCGATATGTAAATGTTCCGCACATACCAACAGAAAAGATCCTGTCTCCAGGGGAAATGCCCTTGCTGATATGGCTGCAAAACAGGCAGCTCAAGAAAATCATTTGCTTTTACATGATAATGATTTGGAGCCTGGACACCTCTTAGACTTAGAAACACTAAAAGTAATGCAAACATTGACGACACAGAAGGAAAAATGTTGTTGGGTAAAATATGGTATCACTCAACAGAGTGGGTTGTATAGGGCATCAGATGGCAAAATGGTATTACCCTCAAACCTTTTTAGGTATGCGGCATTGGTTAGCCATGGACCTGCCCATGTAGAAGTACAGACAATGATTCAAGTAGTGTCTAAGGTGTTTTGGTGTAAAGGGTTTTCAACTTATGCAAAGCAAATCTGTTTATCTTGTTTATTATGTGCAAAGTATCATGCTCAGGGGGGAGTTAAAAAGTCTCAGCAGGCATTCCCTACCCCACCGTATCCATTCCACACACTCTGTATGGACTTTATTGAATTGACACCCTCAGAGGGAAAAAGGTTCTGCTTGGTCATTATTGATGCTTTTTCTAAATGGGTAGAAGCTTTTCCAGTGAAGCATCCGATTGCACAAACAGTAGCAAAGCTTTTGACTATAGAAGTAATTCCCCGATTTGGCCTACCAAGACTCATTTACAGTGATAATGGGTCTCATTTTGTTAACCAGATTGTTCAGAAATTGGGTCAAGTGTTTCAAATTGATCTCAAAAATCATTGTGCTTACCATCCCCAATCAGCTGGGCTGGTGGAAAGACACAATGGTGTCTTGAAGAGTAAGCTCCGCAAGCTAATGGCAGAAACACATAGGTCATGGACTGCGTGCCTTCTGTTGGCACTCTTGTACATGCGAATCTCACCTTCCTACAAAGGACTTACACCATTTGAACTTTTGTTTGGGAGACCATATTACGTCCCGCAGTGGCAAGGATTGTTGCCAGCAGAACATGAGGGGGGTGAGGATCTAGCGGATTATATGAAGAAGCTGCTAAATGTCAAATCTCTTGTAACCAATGGCTCCTTTGCAGATTCCAGAAATGAAACCTTGTTAAGCGTGGCACCCGGGGACTGGGTGTGGATCTAAATTGTGAAGAGAAAGAATTGGTCATCCCCCAGGTGGGAAGGCCCATACCAAGTACTCATCTCAACACCTATGGCTGTAAAGATCCCTGAGAGGACTTCATGGATTCATATCACCCACTGTAAAAAACTCAAGGCTCTTCCTTCTGACATTGATACTGGTCAAACTCCACCGGACCTCTTGAGCGCAAAGTCTGGCTACAAAGGGGGATTAGCCCAATAGGGGTTAGTTCGGCTCAAACCCAGTGAAGAAACCAACGGCGCGAGGTAGTCCTTAGGGAGGATGACCATGTTCAACTGGTACTTGAACTGTCACATGATGATGATTTTGGTGGCGAAAGTAAATATGTCCATATGAGAAGGAACAGTTGCAAGTGAAAAAGGAATGGTGGTGCTGCAAATGCAAACAGGTGTTACTACTGTGTTTAAGGTGAAACTTTGTGAAGGAATTTTGAACTGTTCTAAATGGAACAATAATAATTTCTTGACTCGTGCAAAATACTTGTGCAATAGAGACTGTACGTCCTGGTCAAGTGTTTGGTGGTCAGCAGATGTGAATGGATGGGAAACAAGTGGTGCAGTGATACCAGCGAAAGATAAAAGCAGGCAACAAAGAATAAAAATTGCTCATTTCCAAGGTACTGGAGTAGTTACTATAACCATTGTATCACCACAAGAAAGTGATTCAGGAGTTTATGGAATCGGAGTGTCTCTTCCAACTAGAACTGATCCTTTAGGGACCCTCCAACTTAAAGTACAAAGCCTTAAGAATGCTACAAATAAAGCAGATTTTGCCTTCACAAAAGAAGAACAATTGTTACTCGAGACGGGATTCGTACACCATAATGAATGGTTATCTTGGGTTAGATATAGTACCCGAGAAGCACATTGTGAGAACTGTATTTCTTGTGCTGAAATAAACAGCAATTAGCAACAGTTCCGTTGATGCAAGATGAAGGTAACCTAACGTGTCTGTTGAAATTATTCTTCAACAAAACTGAAGATAAGTGCAAAGATGAAAATCAGCGTTTTCCGGTCATAAGCAAAGTTGAGAAACCTCCTGCAGCGATTTCCTATCCAGGTTCGTATATGTGCATTTCCAGAGATGGCACAGGGAAAATTATGGCAATATGGGACAGAACTATTGCAATGTTACTGTGAATGGCAATGGGAATCCATTTCTGGAGAACCAAACTCATAGTTTAGCAGACGTATGGTGGTTATGTGGAGACAACAAACTCAGATCAAGGCTTACGATTCCCTGGAAGGGAACTTGTGCACTTGTAAAGTTAATCCTGCCATTCTACATTTTCCCAGTTCCAGCAAGCAATTTCATTAGAGAACTTGAAATAAAGCCGAAGTGGTTGAGTAGGAGAAAAAGAGAGGCACCGAAGCAATCTTTCGATAACTGTGTCTACATTGATAGCATTGGCATACCAAGAGGTGTACCTGATGAATACAAAGCAATAAACCAAATAGTAGCTGGTTTTACATCCATCTTTGTCTGGATTCAACCTAATAAGAATGTGGACTGGATCAACTACATTTACTATAACCAGCAGCGTTTTGTGAACTATACCAAAGATGCATTGAAAGGAATTGCTGAACAACTGGAGGCCACTTCGCAGGTGGCATGGCAGAATCGAATTGCGTTGGATATGCTCCTGGCCAAAGAAGGAGGAGTTTGCAAGATGTTTGGGACTTTCTGTTGTACATATATTCCAAACAACACTGCGCCTGATGGAAGTATCACTCGAGTTTTGAAAGGTTTGGAGATGTTATCCGAAGAATTGGCAGAGAACTCTGGGGTAAATAATCCCTTTACAGATTTTCTACAAGCGTGGTTTGGAAAATGGAGTCATCTCATCAGCAGTTTCCTGGTGTCCGTTGGAGTCGCTGTGGCTATCGTAGTGGTATGTGGTTGTTGTATACCCTGTATCAGAGGTCTTCTACAAAGACTGGTTGATACTGCTGTTAAGAAGACGATGTACCAGCAATTGCAACAGACTGGTGAAAGTGAATATATTGAAATGTAACTCTTTGCAAATGTTTTTGAAGTTTAAAATTTTGTCTTGCCAATGAAGTAATGTATGCAAAGAAAAACTTAGTTTTTACCATATATTGCTGAAGTAAAAGACAAATAAAAGTGTTTTCAGGGGGGAAATGTTAAGAGAAAAAGTTTTAAAAACATACTGTTATTTGTCTTTTTCCTGTTCTTGCAAAATGAACATGTTATTTGTTGGGATATGCCTATCAAAGATGGGCCTCATCTGTGAACAAAATGCAGCATTGCTTATGAACCTGAATGATATCTGTTTTCTGCATTTCAGAATAAAGAGATTTGGTTATAGCTCAGTGAAGCCTGGGATAAGGACGCACGGCCGAGTAAGAGTTAATTTACTGGGGCAGGCTGTGTGTCCTGGAAAATTTGAGCTACCGTTGTTGAATTGAACATTTTGTACTTCTGGAACATTCTGTACTAGCTGTGGGTTTGAGGTAATTTGTGATAAACATATTTTTCCTATATGTTTTTCATAGCCAACTGTTAACGGTCAGAAATATAACAAAAAATTGTTTTGCTTGCAGTATAAAAGTTGATGTCGGTAAACAAGTTGATCAGATCAGAGGAGATCAGATTAGTCCACACCGGACATCTTGGCCAACATGCTGTGTAATCTGGTTAACTGCTAATAAAGGAAAATTCATCGCCTGAGACAGATGTGACTCGTTTGAATTTTTTCTTCTGACAACTGACGTCTGTAAAACTTTGCCAATTCTGTTGTCTTCTCTTTTGCAGTTATGCTTATGTGATTTAACAACTTATACTTGTACATCTTTTATTCCAAAGACTCCGTGTGGTACAACGCGAGTCTAATTTTGCTGCTTCCTTTTCGATAGTGATGTTGCTATACTAGAAGTTATTAGATTTTTATCAAAACTAGAAAAATATCAAACCAAACGTGTGGTGGGGAAAAATACGATATGGAATTTCAGGAAGGAGACATTCCCAGGAATACTCTGATTGTATGTTTATATGATATCTGTAATATAAGTGTTAGATGTTACGTTTGTTACAACAGGATTACTATTTTTAACATAAGATGGAGGGAACAGGTTATTAGAATTATTGCAGTATGTACATATGTGATAAAAAAAAAGAGGGAAGAAATGTTCAGAAAGATAATCCAAAATGTATCAGTTAATAAGAAGATTGTAGCAAGAGATTTTTATTGTAATTTAAGACAAAAAAACAAGAAGGCATTTGATGTTAATTTAGTAAAGGACATTATAAAATATGGGCAGGTAATAATTTGGAATCTAGAGACATAAACATATATAAGAGGTGAAAAAAAGAACAGAACAGAAATAGATTATCTGTATTATCATAAAGTTTAGTAATACTTAAGGAGTATTACTGACCGAATTTTCAGATCATAGAGTAGTTTGGGTTATGGTCAAGGGAATGTTGATTATATAAAAATAGGGAAAGATCTAAAAAGAAAAAATGAAGTGAAATAGAATGTTAAAGAGAGAAAAGATGTTATGAGATTATGGCAAGATCATATAGCGGTGAGAGAATTTTATAAAGATTGGTCAGAATGGTGGTTAAATTTCAAACTAAAATATAAAAAATGCTATGTGACATGAGAGAAAGAGAAAATTGCTTGGGGGAAAAAGAAAGTATAATAATTTAAGTAATGACATGATTGATTGTCTAGAGAAGAATGATGGAAATTTCTTTATTATGGAACAGAAACTATATGAGGTGAATAAGGAAAAGTCGAACATTTATTGCATAAACAAAAGTACTTTTTGAAAGAAAAAAAAAGAAATTGCACCATATTTAAGTAAAATAAAGAGAATAAGAGTATAATGAGAGAAATGAAAGATTCTTCGGGTAAAATGTATAATACACAACAGGAGATATGAATTTAGTAAAATAATATATTTGGACATTATTTAAAGTGCAGAGAACAAATACATGGAAGGAATGGAAGGTGCATGTATTTTCTGACATGGAGAATAAGGATTTAGAAAAAGAAATAAAAATAAAAGAACTAGAACAGGCACTAAAATTAATGAATTTAGATTCAGCTGCAGGAACGGATGGAATAGAATGTAGGATGTATACAAAGTTGCCTTAGAGCAAAAATAAAAAGTTTATTTACCCATTCATTTAATAACTTTACAAAGGTTTTATGTATAAAGAGCTGTGTAGAGGTGGTATTAGGTTTATATGAATAAAAGGAAAGACGGGAGAAATACAGAACTGGAGACCAGTTGTATTAAATAATATAGATTACAAGATTTTTATGAAAATATTACCAAAAAGGATGGAAGAAAAGTAGGCAATGTAAATGAACACATTTGTTGTAAAAAGTAAAAGAGTTCATGATTTATTATTAATAATTAGGGAATGAGTACATGATATAGTAGTTAGAAATGCTCAGGCAAATATAATGATAGGAGATGAAAGCAAAATAGTTGATGTTATGTAGTCCAATCTCGCCTACATTCTTACCCGTGGGTTTGGACCTGAATATCGGCTCCAACTCAGCCAAACTTTTCTAGCTCAAAGTCTTCTATTGGCTGGGCTAGGAAGGTATCCCATGCTGCACTGCTCCATATCCCCAGATCTCATTTGCCGCTCGTGTAGCTCTGACGTGGTCTCGCTCTTGGCTGTTGCTAAGTACTTTTTTCTTCTTCTTCTTGAGAGAATTTGATACAAACAAAAGCTATTTAATAGCTATTTCTATTTGGTGTTTTTTGGGTATAATCTGTAGTGTGATTGTTTTTTGTGGTATCCCACTAGCTGTTCCAATGGGCTAGGCCCGTTTCAGTTAGAGGACCTAGTCTGTCCCCTTACTTGTCCTTGTTTGTTTTTTGCTTCTAAAACCATTTGAATTAGAGGTTTTAGTGTCTGTCTTCCTTGTTTTGTATGCGAGTTTGGTCTAAAACTATTTTAGTTAGAGGTTTTTAGCCCTAGTCGTCTTAATGTGTCCCCCTTCTGAGGATTGTGTGTGCTGTTGTTTGTGGAAGAATTTGTTCCCTCACTTAGTGTGGTATTTTTGTGTGACTGTAGTTTCCAGTCAGGCAGTGACTTGCTCGTTGTATTGGTATTTGTGATTAATTTTCAAGATGTCCAAAGATTCCAAGGAGCACAAACCTTTGGATTTTAAAAAGTGCTCTAAGTGTGGTTACAAGATGTCCATCACTGATGGACATTCAGTATGCGTTTATTGTCTGGGAGCAATCCATCTGCAGGAGTCCTGCAGCTTCTGCCATGCTTTTAGTCACAGGGCGCTCCAAGAAAGAAAGAATAAGTTAATTCTGAAGGGACTCTTGAAACCCTTGTTCGAAGAGACCATGGGTTCTGCTTCCAGTTCAAAATCAAAATCCACAAAATCAAAAAAGAGATCTCCAGCTCCTTCAGTCTCCTCGGAGCCACAGGAGAAAGTAATGAAGCTAGCTTCGACCTCCTCAGCTCCACTGTCCCCGGGGCCGCAGGAAGTGTCAGTGTTGATGGAACTAGCATCGGCTCCAATTATATTGGAACCTCCTTGGAGCCGATCACCCAGTACTAAACCAGTGTCACCTGAGAGGGGATCCCGATCTCCCTCCCTGTCATCCAAATCCTCCAGGACACTTTCAGATGTGGATGTTGATAGGGTGGTGCAGAGGCTCCTTCAGTCACCGGTTTTGGCTAAATTGTTCTCGGCTCCGTCCCAGTAGGCTCCGGAGCCCGTCCCGATACCTTCTTTGATTATTCCTCCTCCGAGCGCATCTCTGTTTTCGGAGCCGGAATGCTCTGCTCCATGTTATGTTCCTAGGTCGGTTCCGATGGCCCCTCCAGGCTTATCGATGCCGACATCAGCTCCGACCCCATCGGCGCCATCCACGGGGTTCGGGACACGGGATTCTTCAGTCGGGCCCGAGGGGGACACCTTTTGGTTCCTAGTCTCCCGCTCGGTGCCTCAGCTTGGGGAACCCCGACTCCTGTCGTGGTCTCGGAGGCTGGCCAGTCCTCGGACTCGGGGGGGGGGTCAGCCTTTGAGGCCATGCAGATTGCGCTGGCCAGATCATCAGCCACATCATGCGGGTCGGTCATTCTGTCCCCTACCACTCCTGTGAGGGCCTCTGATCACCACCTGTCTGTAGACAGCAGAGCCCCAAGGCCTAGGGATACCCCCACGAGTTGTACCCAAGTTTTTGAGGGCCCTTCAGAGATTTTACCTGAGGAGCCCCCTAGAAAGAAAACGTGCAAGATGAAGCACATAGACTCCCAGGATGAGTCTCTCACCTCAGATACTGAACTCGAGGAATTGGAGGGGACCCCCAAGTCATCCTCTGATGATGTTTCTTTCTCTGACATCCTGGAGATATTGAAACAAAGAGGAGACTGGCCATCTAAATCCCCCTGCGAGGAGGAGTCGGTCTTCCTGAAGGCCTTTGGTGCGCAGCCCTCCTCCTCCTCCTGGATGTCCCCACCCTTCGACGAGCTCCTGGATTTAATTTGTCGGAGGGTGTGTGAAAACCCTGATTCTGTGGAACCCGTACCCAGGAGACCCAATAAATTTCTGTCTGCTCCCCCGGGTAAGGAGTTTTTGTCCAAAGGAGTCCCTGTGGATGTCATGGTGGTGGCGGCGGCCACTCAGAAGGAATTAGCCGAGACTTCTTCCTCCGTCCATCCTCCTAACAAGGAGTCTAGGACCATGGACCGGTATGCGAAGCGTACCCTCTCATCAGCAACCTTTACCTTATGGTCGCTGAACTACCTGTCTCATTTTACTTGGCTCCATAGAGATCTCCTCAAGGAGTTAGGCGATACTCTCGCGGGTAACGTTCCTAAGGCGGTGGCCCAGACGGTTAACGCCCAGATGTCTACCCTCAATTCCATCGTTAACTCCTCCATGCAGCTCATTTCATATGCAGCCAAGGGAGCGAGTAGGGCAGCAAGCTCAGGAGTTGCCCTTAGGAGACAAGCCTGGATGCGCCTTTGTCATTTCGCGGAGGCCTTCAAGTCTTCTTTCACTGACGCCCTCTTTGATGGTTCTTCTTTGTTCGGAACCAAGGTGAAAGACACCCTCACCAGGTGCGAGCAAGAGGAAAAGACTCTGTCTGCTGTAGGGGTCCGTTTTTCCCTTCCCTCTAGGCCTTACCCCAAGGCCCAGAGGGGTGGGAAGATGTGGTTCAAAAAATCAGAGTTTTTCTTCCCGGTGCACAAGGTGAGCCCTCCTCCAGAGGCAGAGGAGTTGGAGGTTATTCAGGGAGACGCCACCCTAGAGACAGAGGGGGCCCCCACAATTCGGGAGACCACGATTCCTTTCGCGGCTCTCCCTCCCGTCGTTCCTGATGGGATGCCCGACTGTGCATTTCCGGAGCCAGTTGGGGGTCGAATATCGTTATACCCGGAAGCCTGGCAAAGCATCACCCAGGACCGATGGGTATTACGAATAATTTCTGGACGTTACGTCATCGCCTTTTGTCAGATCCCCCTCCAGTCAGAAAAATCCTGGATGTTCCACCCAGTCAAAGGGATCACGCAGCTTCAGAGGTTTCAAAGCTGCTAGAAAAAGGAGTCATCCAGCATGTCCCCTCAGACCAGATCAGATTAGGGACTTACTCAAGATTCTTTTTGGTGCCAAAAAGAACAGGGGACCTGAGACCCATATTAGATCTCAGCCAACTGAACAACTATGTACAAAAGTCCAAGTTCTGTATGGTCACACTACAGTCAATTCTCCCATTGTTGGGAAAAGAAGTATGGATGTGCTCCATCGACCTCAAGGATGCTTACTACTATATCAAAATGGACAGGGCATCCAGGAGTCACCTACGCTTCCAGCTGGGAGCCAGTCATTTTCAGTTTCGAGCCCTGCCCTTTGGTCTCACCACAGCCCCCAGGGTGTTCACCAAGTGTATGGTGGTGGTGACAGCTCACTTGAGACGTCAAGGATTCCAAGCGTTTCTGTATCTGGATGACTGGCTCCTCCCCGCCCCCACCAGGCATCTACTAATCCAAACCAGGGACACTACCATCACTCTCTGTCAACAGTTGGGCATAACACTGAACTGGGAAAAATCTGCCTTGTTGCCCTCACAGCATGTCATTTTTATAGGTGCAGAGCTAGACAATGTTCAAATGCGAGCCTTTCTACTGCAGGAAAGAATCAGAGTCTTACAGCAACAGGTGCACGCCCTGCTACCCCTGAGAAAAGCGAAGGCAAGTTGGGTTCTCCAACTCCTGGGGAGTATGGCAGCAACAATTATGTTAGTCCCTCTAGCGAGATTGCACATGAGGCTCCTTCACTCGCTCCTCTTTGCTCAATGGTCTCTCCAGAGACTTCCACTTTCCCACCCTATTTTGCTCACGGACAGATGCAAACAGGATCTCAGTTGCTGGCTTTGCACCAACAATCTGGACAGGGGGGGGGCATTATTTCGGCAGGACAGTCCAAGGCACATGGCAAGATCACGAGATACATCTGCATATCAATGTCCTAGAGATGTGAGCGGTGCTACTTGCATTACAGGCACTTCAGAGCTTTCTACCTCTATTGCAATACACTCGGACAATATGTCAGTGGTGTGGTATCTGAACAAGCAGGGGGAAACCAGATCATACCCCCTGTGCAGAGAGGCCATGCGAGTGTGGCAGTGGGCAGTATCTTCACATTGGTTTCTGGTGGCAACGCACATTCCGGGGAAGTCCAACGTGATGGCAGACAGGCTAAGCAGAGCTATTCTGATGCCTTACGAATCGTCTAGTCGCAGAACGAATCTTCAGCAGATGA
Organism: Protopterus annectens; assembly: GCF_019279795.1. Taxonomy (NCBI): domain Eukaryota; kingdom Metazoa; phylum Chordata; order Ceratodontiformes; family Protopteridae; genus Protopterus; species Protopterus annectens. Next base: position 1,234,577,456 of record NC_056746.1, on the reverse strand, counting down.
GGTCAGCCTTGCTTCGACCTTTTTGCCAGCCCCCTCAATGCCAAATGCAGCAGCTACTTCATGCTGATCCCCCCACAGGGGGAGTCTCCCAGGGATGCTCTAGTCCACGATTGGCCATCCGGTCTGCTTTATGCTTTCCCTCTGTTTCCCTTGCTATCAAAAGTGATTCAGAAAGCGCAATCCTTGGGAAGCAGAATGATTCTAATTGCTCCACACTGGCCTCGTCAAGTCTGGTTCCCCTTTCTCCATCCCTACATTCTGGACACACCTTGGACTCTGGTCCCACAACCAGACTTACTGACACACATGTCGGGACAGTTCCACCCCTCTCTGCGGATCCTCCGGTTGACAGCCTGGTTACTCCACTTCTGTCGTTAGTTAGGCTTCATCACTTTTCACCTGAGGTAGTTCATATTTTATCTTCCTCTCATAAGCCCTCTACTAGGAAGATTTATTCCAGCAAATGGAAGATGTTTTCTATTTGGGCTCATACCCAAGGAATTGACCCTTACACAGCTCCAATTGCTTCCGTCTTGGAGATTTTGTCTATGCTTTTCCAGCAGGGCTCAGCGTTCGCTACCATTAAAGTTCAATTGGCAGCGATTTCTAATTTTCATGTTGCTAATGAGCCTAGTCTGATGGCTCACAGACTCTGTAAGGCTTTCCTGAAGGGCACTCTGTTACTCCGTCCTCCTGTCTCAGAACCGATCATGACCTGGGATCTAAATTTTGTTCTGCAAGCCCTTACTTCATCACCCTTTGAGCCTGCAGCTACCTGTGACTTAAAATTCTTGACCTGGAAAACTGCCTTTTTAATAGCCATCACATCAGCCAGATGTGTTTCAGAAATTTAAGCTCTTTCTATCAAACCTCCATACTTGATCTTTCATAAGGACAGGGTTTCTCTTAGACCAAACCCTTCTTTTCTTCTTAAAGTGGCGTCCATATCTAATCTTGATCAATCTATTGAGTTGCCAGTGTTTTTTCCCCATTTTTCAAACCAGGCAGAATTTAAATTTCATCAATTGGATGTACACAGACAGTTACATTTCTATCTGCACAGAACTAAAGATCTCCGAAAATCTGATCAACTGTTTGTCTCCTTTTCGGAACCAGAATTGGGTCCCCTGTCTCCAAAATCACCCTATCCAGATGGATATCAAATTGCATTTCTTTCACTTATTCCTCAGGGGTAAAGACCTACCGTTTCCAGTCAAGGCTCACTCTACCCGGGCTGTATCTACATCTACAGCCTATCAGGCCAGATTGTCTGTGGATGATATTTGTGCTGCAGCTACCTGGGCATCTCCTCACACCTTTGTTACTCATTGCTGGATGTGGTATCTAGGGGCAGGTCTTCTTTTGGTTCCACAGTACTCAGGAGTAACTTCCTCTGAGCCTCCGAGCATGTAGGTGCTGGGGACACTGTCCCACGGGTAAGAATGTAGGTGAGACTGGACTATATAACATCAAGAAGTTATGTACTCGCCATAACGTTCGATGTGTGTAGTCCATCTCGCCTCACATTCTTACTTACCCTCCCACCTTTCCCCTTCCTGGAGGATCTGGAGGTTAGGTCTGGTTTTTAGAGCTCCCTTCACCTTTAGTTTATTCCTCTTTACTTGGAAGTTATTATGCATGGGGTATGAGTGTGGTGTTCGCTGCAAACTAGATCTGGGGATATGGAGCAGTGCAGCATGGGTTACCTTCCTAACCCAGCCAATAGAAGACTTCGAGCTAGAAAAGTTTGGCCAAGTCGGAGCCGATATTCGGCTCCGAACCCACGGGTAAGAATGTGAGGCGAGATGGACTACATACATCGAACGTTATGGTGAGTACATAAATTCTTGATGTCCTTCAAGGATGCATCTGCAGTCATAACAAATGGGTTGTCCTGTCGTCAGGCAGCCCTTCGGTCGGCCGGATTCCAAAGTCTGGGTCCGGCTTCGGCTGATGTCGCACTTCACTCGACGTCATCTCTGCTGGTCTTCGGGTATAAAGGCATCAGCCGACGCCATTTTCCTCAGTCTTTCTTGCCGCGTGGCGCCTGAAGCAGAAGCTGTTCGCAAGTGCCGGTCGGTCAGATCCAGAGATTACTACTACCGAATACTACTCAAGACTTCTAAAGCTAAGTACCCCGTTGGGGACTCTTTCTTGCCTCAGCCGATGTCAGAAAAAGTCAATAACTGTTTAACTTGTGGGAAACAAATTCCTCATAAAGATTTCCACTCTTACTGCCTGCCTTGCTTAGGCCCAGACCACGACGTAGCAGCCTGTTCGGCCTGTGCTTCCTTCAACCGATGAACGCTTAGGCGTCGGTCGGAGTTTGCTGAACAGTTTTTCGGCTCAGATTTTGCGTACATTATGCCGTCGGATCCTCCGACTACCCAAATTGTTAAAAAATGCAAAGAAAAAGACCGGCACTCGCGGTCCGCGGTTTCGGCCGAAACCACGGTTAAGCAAGCCGCGAGTGTCTCGGTTTCGGCCGAAACCGAGAAAACCGGTCAATCTTCAGCCGAATCCATGACTACTACTGAGGCTCCTGCTACCTTAGTTGAATCGGCCTCAGAAGTTTTGCCTACTACTGTGGTTCCTAGTGATTTATCAGACACCATCCCTTTGGATGTCTCTACCCCAGCACGTGGTGCTGCAAGGCCTCCTGCAGCCATGTCTATCAAGGCCTTTGCCAGGGCTAAAGCAGCCAAAACTGTTAAATCAGTGCCTGTTAAGCCCCCCTCACACAGGCCCACTTCTAGTTCACAAATGCTTACTCTGGCAGAGGATTTAATATCCTTAATTAGGGGATCCCAATCTCACCCAGACAGGGCCTCTCAGCCCCCAGAAAAGAGACCTAGAGCAGAGCCCCCCGAGCCAGTGTCCTCTGATGATTCTTCGGATGACTCAGACATTACAGATCAGCCAGAGGCTCCTTTTTCTACTTATGAAGATTCCGATACTGAAGAATCCATTCCTTCTGCCTCTCCACCAGAGGAATTTTCCTTTGGGGAAACCTTACATGCCATGAGAGAACAATTCCAATGGCAGGGACAAGATTTCTCAGATTCAAGAAAAAGGCTTAGGACATTTCTGCACTTACCACAACATAGGCCCTTAGCTATACCTCCAGTACTGCCTGTTGTGGATGATGCATTTAATGATGTTTGCACTGCTCCTGATACTTTACCTCCAGCCCCTGCCAAACCAGATAGATTTTACAGGGTGCCAGACACTCATCACCATCTATACAAGGCCCCACTTGCAGATCCTGAGACTATATCCCAGGGGACTAAGGCAGTAGCCTCGACCTCAGCAAAAAACCCTATTCCTTCTGAAAGGGAATCCAGGTCCTTAGAGAGATGGGGGAAAAAGTTTAGACCTCTGCTACTCTTTCAGCTAGAGCTTTAAACTGTCAGTTTCATATGATCCAATACCAAGAGTTTATGCTTGATCAGTTAACTAAGAAACTGTCCTCTGATGACTCCTTAGATAAGAAATATGTTTTAGAAATAGTGAATAACATTCAGCAGGTTAGTAACCATTCATTAAAATGTGGCTATGATGCACTGGAGGCTTCATTTAGATCAGCCATGACTGGCACAGTGATAAGAAGGCATGCATGGTTGAAAGAACAGGTCTTGCCGGATCATGTTAAAGCAAAGCTGTTAGATGCTCCTATGGATAAGGCCAGTCTATTTGGTACACCTGCTCAGCAAGTAATGAAGAAAATGGAAGAGAAGGCAAAATCTGTACAAACAGTTAAGGATTTCTTACAGGTTCAGCCCCCAAGGTTTAGCAGGAACTGGCCGGTCCTTTCCAGACTCCTCAAAATCTCAAAGAGGCAGGAATAGACGCTCTAGAGGCAGAAATCAATCCAGAGGAGGTGCCTACAGAGGACGACAGTGGCAAGGCAATAACCGAGGCACAGACACAACCACTGCCACTGCAACAGGACAATCACAGTGACTTGGCTCTGACACCGCCTACCAGGGAGCAAATAGCAGCACCTTTAGGCGGAAAGTTAGCCTTATTTTCGAAAAATTGGCACTATATCACAAAAGACAAGTGGATTTTGCAAACCATAGACCGAGGCTACAGGTTCCACTTCCACACCTTACCAGTAAAAAGAGGAATGCCAAACCTACCTCCAAATCAAAAAACAGAAGCTCTAAAGCAAATAGCGCAATTAACAAAGATGAGAGCTGTGGAAAGAGTACCAATAACAGAACAGGGCAAAGGATTCTACTCCAGACTCTTCCTAGTACCAAGAAAAGAGAAAAGTTGGAGACCTATTCTCGACCTGTCCGTCTTAAACACATACATCATTGTCCCAAAATTCAAAATGCTGACCCTACAGCAACTTCTTCCCATGCTGGGCAAGGAGTGTTGGCTGGTAACTCTAGATCTCAAGGAGGCATAACTGCATGTCCCCATACGACCAAATTGCAGAAGATACCTCAGATTTCTTGCAGGATCAGAGCATTATCAATTCTCAGCATTGCCCTTTGGCTTATCTACTGCGCCCAGAGTATTCACAAAATGCCTGGCATCAGTAATCGCTCACTGCAGGCTACAGGGAATCCAAATTTATCCATACCTGGACGACTGCCTGTTACAAGCAGACAACAAAAGCAAGCTGACAACAGATTTACAAAGAGTCATTTGCTTACTACAAGCCCTGGGATACACAGTCAATTTACAAAAGTCAAGACTGATACCATCCCAAACAAGAACATTCTTGGGTGCGGAATTGGACACAGTAAAACAAATGGCATTCCTAACTGCAGAAAAACCAAACAACTCCTCTTTACTTCTTGGCATTAACAAAGCAGAACAAACTAACAGCAAGAAAAGTACTGCAGGCCTTGGGCTTCATGGCATCATGCATAATCTCGGTCCCACATGCCAGACTGCATATGAGAAAGCTACAGTGGTACCTAAAGAATTTATGGTCTCAACACAGGCACAGCTTAGAAACCGAAATCCCACTAATCCCATGCCTGAAACAGGAGTTCCTATGGTGGGCTCAAGCATGCCAGTCAAACCCAGGCTTGCCCTTCCACAACTTTCAAGCAAACCAAACCATCACAACGGACGCCTCAGACCTAGGCTGGGGGGCGCACATGTTGGACAAATGCATACAAGGATTGTGGACTCCAGACCAGCTGCACCTGCACATAAACCAAAAAGAAATGCTGGCAGTAAAACTAGCAATCCAGAAATTCAGACCATTCCTCAAAGAAGGCCATTTAATGATAAGGACAGACAACACCACAGTCATGTGGTACATCAACAAACAGGGAGGCACTCATTCATACCCCCTGTGCAGAATGACACTGGACCTTTGGAATATGGCTCTGAGCTACAACATCCAGTTACAGGCAATATTTGTGCCGGGAAAAGAAAACACCCTAGCAGACATGTTAAGCAGAACCACCTCGGATGCTCATGAATGGATGCTACATCCGGACATCTTCAAGGCCATCACAAAGAAATGGGGAATGCCACAAATAGACCTATTCGCATCCCCACTCAATCACCAGCTCAAAAAATTCTGCACAAGGACATACCACCCATTTGCATGGAAGGTGGACTCTCTATCCTTCAGTTGGAAGGGCCTGACAGCATATGCATTTCCACCTCTTCCTTTGATGCACAAGGTACTACTGAAAATCAAAGAGGAATGTCCAAGGATAATCCTGATAGCTCCGAATTGGCCAAGACAACACTGGTATCCATTGCTGAGGAGCATGTCTCAGGGGAGAATGTGGTTAATACCCCTGATGCCTTTGATGTTAACTCAGAACAACTACAACATCATGCACCCAAACCTAAAAACCTTGCAACTGACTGCCTGGAACATCACATAGCAGCAACTAACCCAGACCTATCCCAAAGGGTTAAAGACATTATCCTTGAAGCCCGCAGACCTTCAACAAGAAGGAACTATGCAGGAAAATGGAAAAGGTTTGTCATTTGGAGTACTGAAAGAGGAAAAGATGTGTCGAACATAGATATTGCTAACATCCTGGAGTACTTGGCAGAGCTTCTACATACAGGCCTGTCCTATTCCTCCATCAAGATACATGCATCAGCTATTTCAGCAGAATACAGCTTGATCCACCTGTCTTTTCGCATCCTCTACTCAGGCAGTTCCTCAGAGGGATCAAGAATGTAAAACCTCCTAGGAAACCACCATTACCAGCATGGGACTTGAACTTCGTGCTAGAAAAATTGACACTCCCTCCATTTGAACCAGCAGCAACAGCAGATCTTCAACACCTATCATGGAAAACTGCTTTCCTACTGGCAATTACTTCAGCAAGGAGGGTTTCGGAACTACAGGCCTTAATGGCAGTACAACCCTTCCTAATCTTCCATCAAGATAGGGTGTCCATGAGAACTAATCCTACATTTATGCCTAAGGTGGTATCCAGAGTGTCTTTAAACCAGGCAATCCACCTACCTACCTACCTTCTTTCCCAATCCACAGAACAGGGGGGAAAGACTGCTGCATACCTTGGATGTACGTAGACAGTTACGCTACTACCTGGACAGAACCAAAGGTGACAGAAAAACTGACCAGCTTTTAGTAGCCTATGCAACAGGAAGGGAAGGAAAAGCAATTTCCAAACAGACAATCTCCAAATGGATAGGAAATTGCATAAGATTCTATTACTCCTACCATGGAAAACCAATTCCACAGAACATAAGACCTCATTCTACAAGGGCTACAGCCACTACCACAGCTTTCTTACGAGGAGTGGCAACCAAGGACATTATTGAGGCGGCTACTTGGACCTCCGTGCATACATTTGCCAAGCATTATAATTTACCTCTATACTCTAGATCCCGAGCAGGGTTTGCCACTGCTGTACTGCAAGGGATCCTAACTACACCATAATTCTTCATCCTCCTCCCCTAGTTTGGCTATGGTATTCTACCCATTTGTTATGACTGCAGATGCATCCTTGAAGGACATAGTACAGTTTTGTACCTACCATAAATGTAGATGTCCGAACAGGATAGCATCTGCAGTCAATATTACCCACCCTCCTTCCCCTCTGTGGTACTCCTAGGGTATTTACCCTCCTAATAGCTAGCTGGGGGGGGAGTCTCTTATGGTGTATTTGTTTGTATATATGTACATACATGCTTATTTTTTGTGTTTGCCTTTTACTATTTTGGAAACATTGGCATTTATCCAAAATTTAGCTTTCCAAGAGGGCAACTGGCATCTGGGGCAAGAAACACTGAGGAAAATGGCGTCGGCTGATGCCTTTATACCCGAAGACCAGCAGAGATGACATTGGGTGAAGTGCGACATCAGCCGAAGCCGGACCCAGACTTTGGAATCCGGCCGACCGAAGGGCTGCCTGACGACAGGACAACCCATTTGTTATGACTGCAGATGCTATCCTGTTCGGACATCTACATTTATGGTAGGTACAAAACTGTACTATTTGATTCATCAGTCAGTATTATGGCATATATAGGTAAGAGGATTAAAATTGTGTGCATTTCAGCATATAAGTATAATATAGTGAAAATTATGATAAATGGATGAGTGAGGAAAGATATAAAGTTGAGAAAGGTATTAGACAAGGTTGTCCATTTAGTGGTAATTATCTGTATTAGTAATGAATGCAATATCTACATATATGAATAAGGAGATGGATATTATGAGTTATACTGCTAAGGAAGGGATAAAAATACCTGTTTTGTTAAACTATGCGGATGATATTATAACAAAAAATTCAGTGAACATGAATTCAGTGACAAAAAATGCAAGAGATTAATTTCAGGTAAAAAAATGCAAGAGTTTATTCAGATTATTGGATTCTGTTAAACAAAAACAAAAGTCAAGGTTTTGGATTTGAGGGGAGGATTGGTGGAGTTACATTTAATATAGAAAAAATGAACTTCAGGAAACAAGAAGTTATAGATTCTATATGGAAAAAATATAGAGGAAATGAAATGTGTGTTTTAGAAGTCTTTTAGGCATTCCTTTAAAACGAAAATGTATTTAATAAATTATGTACTATTAGCTAAGAGTATTTATTTAGCCAGTGCCTTTAGCATTCCATTGAACTTGGAGAAAGATGTATATAATATAATATTTTCTTTTATTTGGGGATCAAGGTTGAACCCTGTGAAAAAAGAGGTGTTATATGTGAAAAAAAGAAAAAGGACAATGAGGTTTTATTTATTTATCAGAAAAGTCAGTCTGGGTAATACTTATTTTCAGCAGAGGCCCAGGGAGAAAAGCTCCATTTGCTTATATTGCAGTATGCTAAGTTCCAATCAAACACAGATTAGTTAAATTTCTATTTACATTTATACACAAACATTAGTTACATTTCCATTTTCATGTATACACAAACAGTAGTTATATTTATGCATATACGTTCTAAGATTTTACAGAGGTGGAAGTTACTAAAGGGAAAACAGATGTAAAACTTAGTGGATTGTAGAGATAGCAGTTGGGTATAAAATTGTTTACTCATTTCAGTAAAAGGTTGAGAATATTATGTTTAAGGAGACTATTTGGATAGTATTGTACAGTGAAAAAAGTTTTAACCCTGTGATGAGCATGTACAGGACCAGGATTGGTTAAGATGTTGTTTAAGCAGTGGTTTAAAACTACTGAGTTTGTCAGAGAATATGGGGATGCCATTCTAGAGCTTAGCAGTGCACTGGGAGTAGAATGAGTCTCCTGCAGCCTTATTTGACTTATTTGTATGAAATAAAAATACAGAGTTCCCTTGCTGGACAGTAGGGTAGTAATACGTTTTCTAGCGCAGGGCATTTATCTGGGTGGTGGTGTTTCTTTATTGAAAATATTAAGTTTGAAATATAAAACGGAGTGGTTGACCTTTTTAGCTGAAAACAAAGGAAGGAGGAGTTGTAATAAAGAAACTGAAAATTATCAGGATAAGATTATCTTGTGGAAAATGAATGCAAAAGAAATTGATAATAAAAAAAAAATGGTCTGATATGATTATGGAAAAGTATTGTAGGACGTATCCTTGAAGGAATTAAATATTGAGAAAAGGAATGCTATCATTGCAAAAATGGAAAGGACATAAAAAGTGTCAGGATTTGTTATGGAGATTGGCCATACAGAAATTGCCGATGAAGGCAAATATGCTGTATAAAAGTATAAAAGACAGGGTTTGTTTATATTCTGGTGAATTTGAAACCTGTAAACATGTTTTTTTAGAAAATAAAAGATCTAAAATGCTATGGAAAAAGACCGTAGCTATGAATCTATGAGAAAAGATTTAAAGATGTGAAGAATTTAAACATAGATATGATTGAATTTGGGTATTATAGAAACAAAAGTAAGAAAGAAGTTGAAAGACTTGATAAAAACATATTTGATATATTATGGTTTATTTGTAACCAGAGAGTTAAGGAAATCATGTTTAATGAAAAATAGAACTTGGCAATGATGACAAAAATAAGGTTTTGGTTGTGGAAATTGGAGTGGGGGGGGGTCTAACAAGCAATAATTATGTGTTTTATATGATGAAACTAAAGTAAAAGGAGGATGGATGATTTGTAAATATTGTGTATGTGTGTGTATATATATATGTATATATATATATATATATATATATATATACATATATATATATATATTTTATATATATAGAGAGAGAGAAGTAAATTGAAAAATGTATATATAATGTAAATAAGTAGGAATGTAAATAACTATTGATTGTGTAAATATATAAGAATTTTGTAAATAAAGAACCCTTACTTTTATCAATAGATGTGTGGGATCTTTTACATCCACCTGAGTTACCTCCAACTCAAGCAGATGGGACCTTGGTTTAGTACGTCATCCAGAGGATGGCACACTCAGGAGTGCAACATTCCCCTTATACTGCACTGCAGTGTCAGCAGTCAATCTACCTGGTGTGGGAATAGAATCCACAGCCTTCTGCTTCAAAGGCAAGTGTGCTACCTGTTGCTCCACTGATATATCCGCAGTCCAGCCGTTTTGGTCGTAATTGGCCCTCTGGACCCACCATTCTCCTGCCACCAGGTGACTGAGCCGGTGCTGGCTGTTTACACCCATCATCACCCACTTGGCTGCTCCAGCTCCCTAACTCTGTCATAATTAGGGCTTTTAACCCTTTGTCCCATAGAGAAAGGTGAGCTTTTACAGGTTGATTTTTTTGATCTTTTGCTAGTCACCATTTTGATTGGTGACTTCCTGAATAAAACAGTAAAGCTAAATCTGGTAATAAATTAATCTCAGGGGATTCCATGTAGCATCTTGCACTTGAGAAGTATACATTCATGAATCCCGGTTGTTAGCAGCTTCTTCCAAATGAAGCACATGTTATTGAAGTATTGCTGTCAGCTACATTTTTTTTCAAAGCAACAGTATTGGCAAAAATAATAGCTCTCATTTCCTACTGAACTGAAAGCTAATGAGCTTTCTGTCAGAAGTTTGCCAAGATTTGTTTTAAATGGGAAGTCATTTTATGTGTGCTTTGAGTATATAAGAATACCACGGGCATTTTGATGGTGGGGATCATGTACCATCAATTGACTATAATGTATTGCCTTTCGTACAGTTGTTTGTGCACTGTCATTGAAATTCTGTCTGATTAAGGGAGGACAGATGTTTTACAAATTTGTATTGATGATTTTCATTTGGATCACCGTTGCAGTCATAAGTTCAGGAAACTTTGCTTCAGGCTGAGGTCTAACATACTTTTAGATTTCAGAACTCCCCCAACCCACCCATGGCTGGGCTGACATTTCCTTATCTCAGACCTTTTCAAGTGCTTGGTGTAAATCTGGTATCTGATGACATCATCTTTAGTTATTTCTTGCCACAGTCCCTGATATGCATTGTTTCTTTCAGCCCAAAGAGCGCAGTCATAAGTCCAGGCTGTGTCTGAATAGAGAAAACCAAATAACCTACCCTTTTTGGACACCTTTACGTCTGTTTTTAGTAGAGTCATTCATTATTCAGACTTGTATTATAATGATTAGTTAAGACTTTTGTGAGGTGTACATCCATTAAAGTGTGTAGGTCATGTCCACCATAACTAGAGTTAATTTTTATTCTTGCAGACATTAGATCCTTTATAAATACTTCCACAATCAGTGTTTACAATTTGAGATTTGAACATAATGTCACTCACTGCAATATCTGTCACATTTTTACCCAAAACTGTCAGGATCAGACATAAGACTATCCTTGTCCCACCCAATCATATGGAAGCTGTCATCTTTTGCAGGTAAGCCTACCATGTCCTTGAAAAAGATTAAGGAGAAAACAAAGGAGACCAGGGAGTCAGACAGTTCCCCTTGGGCTCCTAGGCTCATGGATGTCAGTGGAGGTACTTGACCAGCCCCTAACCCTGAAGTCTGTTGCAGCTGAGGCCTCTATAAGTGCTCCTTCAGAAACTGACACACAATTGGCTGCTAGTATATCCCACTGGAATGAACAGCCACCAAAGAAGGTGATAGTATGTAAGAGCCAGATGTCTGCTCTGGAGTGTTGCCTGATTCTTACACAGAGGAATAACCTTGTCCCCTTGGCAGTAGTTGAGGAGGATGTCTGTGCTGCTGCAAAACAGGAACAGAGTGATTTTTCCTCGTAATGCTTTCTTAATGTTCTGTGGCTGCTTCTCATCCGAAAACCCAGAACCCTGAGGCCTTTAGCAAAGGAGACGTGACACTGAGTGGGTCACCTGTGTGTAGCCCACTCCTGCATCCCATCCAAGATTCTGGTCTTCCATTTTCTACAGTGGGTTGGTGCATCTTGTCAACTGTTGCCACCTCTCAGTTCAGTGCCACTCTCCTATCTTCTTTAACAGTCATGCAGGATTGTTGCAGGTCTTCTCTCATGCAAGTCACCCATTTCTTTGTAAATGTCCTCATTTATTCTTGTCTTCTTCCTTTCTGTCCCAAGTCTTCAACAAATTATCCTCTGTCTTCCTGTACATGTCCCCTTTGTTGTTGTACACTGGCACTAGAACGCTTATACTCCAGTAATCTAGGGTACACTTTTCTCTCCATATTGTTATGAGTACTCTCAGGAGCCATTTCCCCTTACTCACCCAATATTTTGGTCATATGCGCCATGACTTCATCTGAGCTTGCTGCTTTCACTGACTTCATTTTCCTTAATGCCATTTTTACAACTACTCACCTTTTTTAGGGTGAACTCTTCTTCCGCTTTCATTGTTGGCTGCGTATGAGGCAGTACAGTCTTTTGTTTTTCATTCAGAAGCTGCTGGAAGTACTCCTTCCATCTGCCGTTGATATCCTGTCAACTGGTAAGCAGGTTGCTACTAGCATCTCATAAGAATAGTATCTAATGACTATCTTTTTTTTATCTTTCTGTCTTTACTTTGCGACCTGACAAGAGTTTATTTGTGCCATCTGCTGAGTCACTTTCTAGAAGCTGGTAAAGTGCCTGTTGATGAACTGTGATATGTCAGCGTTTTTTTTTTTTCCATTCTTTACAAAGTCAGAAGCTTGATCAACCACAGCCACATGTGTCTGAAGTTCAGCCTTGCAAAAGGGGAGCAGTCACCTGTGATGGACTCTTCGGATTCTGAAGAAGAGTGGAAAGCCTGAATTATAAGTTACAGATGTCCTTTACCAGTCCTATGGTGCGCATAGTGAGGACACTCTGGCCTTTGACTCACTGCCAAAGGAACTCACCTTTGGCAGTAACCCTCTACTTAATGGGAGAGCATTTCTATTGTCCAACACAAGCTAGCTTCCTAGAAAAAAGCCATGAAGCTTCTGGATCTGGGCCCATTTAAATGAGCAGCTCAAAAGACTCTCCTGAGTGTTTATGATGCAGCTCCCATCCCACAAGAGGCCTGACCATTTTTGCAGGGTACAGGTCCATCATAAATTCTTTTACAAAATCCCTATTGCAGTCGCAAACAGTGTCCCCGGAATCTGCCAGAGGAGCTAAACTAGCTTCATGGTACAAACCTCTTCCCTAATGATAGGAAGAGATGACTGTTAGACGGGTCCCTGTTAGAAGAACGAAAGTCCAAAATATTTAACGCTGTAAGCAGCGAAAATGCCAGACATCAATGTGTTTTTTGTGAGATCGCAGTACAGTGAAGATCGAGAAATTTGCCCTTTCCTCACTGTAGTGCGATCTCGGAGTTGGTATATATAATTAACAGTTTAGAAGGAATATCTGTGCTTTTGCAGTCCTTTTTTTTTGGGGGGGGGGGGGGCTTTAAACTATGCATCCCACATTTCACAATGCATCCTCAAACAGCATTTTCACAGTTATGTTGGGGGAATGCAGGTTGAAAATTAAAAGGCTCCCCACCTTAGCCAAGCTCAGACTTCCTCACAACTGGAAAAGCATGCGCTGACCTGTGTAAGTATGATACTGTAAATGCTGTATCTAGTGCCGTTTCATTCAGTAGTCTGGGAATATAGTTGGTTGAGGACCCAATCTCTCTTTGAGGATATAAAAGTGCATCTCCTTAGTGAACCCCTTCACAGTGAGATGTTCTTCAGACTCGTGCTTATAATTTATTGAAGAAAATAGACAATAGGAAGACCATGGAGACAGTGAAGCATAAACTCTGTGCTTTCCTTCTCAGATTTGATAGAAACCACCCTTGTAAGCAAGGACCCTTTTGCCAGAGGCATGACAAGGGGAGACAAGTCAAAGGGAGAAAGGCCACTCAGAAGGCAAAATGGCAGAAGACGGGAAGTGCAGGGGCCCACAGGGCCACACAGGGGGCAGCTATAACTACACCAGCATCTTCCCCAGTCCCTCTTCACCACAGCCTTCTACATCCACAAATCCACCTCTCCATCAATGCTCAAGATAAGATGTCAAATGATGTCTTGTATCAAACAGTGCTTTTCAGTAACTAAAGCTCAATGTGTTTGTAATGCAGTCTCCAGGTGGTACAAACTCCAGTTCATGACCAGGCTAAAAAAGAAGGTATTACCATCAGTACCAAAAATTAGGAGCTCCTGATAAATCCTGTCCTGGCAGAAAACTATAGAGGGGGTGCCATCATGTTCAGGAATGGAAAGGATTGTACTGTAGACTATGGGCTCCATTTTTGATTTATCAAAACTGCAAATATCTGAAAGTCCCAAAATTCAAGATGCTGACCCTGCAAACATTATTCCCACTCTTGGGCCTTCAGGTACTCCTTGTTATGCTTAAACTTAAAGATGCCTACCCCCTTGTATCAATTTCCAAAGGGTGCAGGCAATGCCAGAGGTCTGTGGTGGGGGACTACATTACCAGTTTATATCACTGCCCTTTTGCTTACCTGCTGCATATAGCGTATTCACCAGATAATTGGGTCTGGTGATAGCAAGCAGGAGAAATAGGGGCATCAGCATTTATTCCTACAAGGGCAACTGTCTAATCCAGACTCAGTCTACAGAGAAGAATCACAGAGCTCTAGATTATACCCTGCAGTGCCTGAACAACATAGGCATCACACTGAGTCTCTCAAAGTTCTGCTTGATCCCTACTCAAAATATGATGTTTATTGGGGCACTGCTGAATGTGTATAGCTGCAGCAGAACTATTCTTCCTTCAGAGAAGTTAAAGGCTGTAATTGCCTTCTTCACAAAAATTGCAGACTTACTGGTGTAAACTTCAGACAAACCCTGAAGACCATGTAGCACCATCATAGTGATTCCTCTAACCAGATTACACATGCGGAAATTACTGTGGTTCCTAGTGAATACTTGGAATTAGCGGTCAAAAGACCTAGAGAAATATATCCTACTGTTACTTTACGTGGAAAAGGAAGTAGGGTAGAGGATGAACCCAGTTTAAACCAGAAGTAAGAAAAAACAAAATAACAGAAGGGTTAAAAAGGCTGCTGTTTGAAATAAAATGGCAAAGAAACCAAAAGACAAATCTGGGGAGCTCCCAGGGGTGATATCCAGTAAGGGAATTGCTGCAATTTATTCATGTTAATCTTAGCCCAATCCACATTTATTCCCATACAAAAAATATGGGGATTACGTGGGCCTTCTTAAAACAGTCGGAGTAAATTACCCAGGAGGTTTTAACGAAAGAACACATAGCAGTTTTTAAGAAGACCAAACTTTTCAGGTATCCCCTTGGTTCTCAACGACCAAATACACTTGTAGCACAATCCTTGCTGCAAGACCTACTACTGCAGGGATCCACATAGAGTGTACCAAAAGCAAAAGTAGGACTAGGCTTCTAACCTAGATTTTTCCTAGTTCCAAATAAAAAAAAAGTTCCAAGGGTAACCCATTTTGTCTCTTTCAATGCTAAACATGTTTCTGAAGATAACAAAATTCAAAATTCTGCCCTTTCAGGGCCTTCGGCATCTCTTCTTCACACAAGCTTTCGTAGTCACCTTAGAGCTAAAGGATTCATACCTTGAATATGTACATAACCAGAGTAGAAAGATAATTTCTCAGATGTGAAGCAGGGGAATGCCACTTTCAGTTCCCTTACTGCAGTCAGATTGTTCAGAAAGTACCTGCTACAAAAATAAGGGCTTTCATTTGTATCCTAAGCTGGATGGCTGCCTTATTCAAGCACCTACTGTGAAGGAGATTGGGGAGCCTCTACAGTTTATGCTGTCTTTCTGCCAAAACCGTGGTGTCTCACTAAATCTTACAGTATCCCATATATCATACAAGTCCTGTTCCTAAGAGTACTGCTGAATTTAGAGAGCACCAGATGGCATTCTCACCTTCAGACCAAGACTTTGGGTTATGTGCAGCAAAGACAAATTACTTCAAGGGAATTCCTGAGAGCACCGTACCACATGGCATCTTCAGTTTTGGTGGTACCTGTAACCAGGCTACATATAAAGAACAGATGGTGCCAGCACACCTAATTCCTGCAGGACCCCATTCAATTATGGCTCTGCATCGAGAGAGGTCTCATGGCAGGTCCAGCAAGTGCTCATCAATCAGAGGGTGCTTTTCAGTCAAAGCCTGACAACCTAGATGCATACCACAAACTCCTCAGATACAAGCTGGTGAGCCTACTCTTAAGAGCTGATGATTGAAGGGATCCAAGACAAAATTCCAAAGTAGAAAACATGTTGACATAAAAGAGGTGATGGATGTCATTCTAGCCATGAAGGTATTCAAGCCCATTTGGCATGAGGGAGTCTTCCACATTCTTACAGGCAACACTACAGTGATGGGGTACATCAGCAGATGGGGGGGGGCTTCTCTTACTTGTTTTTTTCCCCCCTACCCTGTCACCACAATTTCCCCATAGGTTTGAGCCCAGTGGCCCCTCTACCTGCACTCAGTCAAGCCCATTCATTCTGTGATTGCTAGAGCCAGGAATTTCCAGGTATGGCAACAGCACTAGGGTCCCTTTCAGTCATGCCTAGGAATGTCTCATGAACTCTTCTGGTGAGCATCTGGTGGTAGGGAGTGAGTCAGCTTACTGGTCCTTTGGGGTGCCTGTCCTCTCCCTGGTGGAGCAACCTCCACTCCTGTGCAGCAGCTCTTCCAAGGTCCCCGTTATAGTTCCCCTCTTGTTGGGAAGCATACCGCCACACTCCGCGTTATCCTCCACTAAAAGTGCAACTTGCACATGGCAGCACAGAATTGACAGACTGTAGGGTAGATGCCTAATGTTCCCACTAGATGTCACCAGTGTGGCAAACCAGAGCTGCCTCCCTCCCTCCACCCTCTGGATGGATATGCTGGCAGGGGCCTCTCACTCCCTTTCTCCCTCCAGCTCTTACAGGGACCAGAACCACTACTCATACTCTGGTCACATGCAGCATAGTCGGGGCTTTATCTCTGTATTTCATAGAGTGGATTCCCACTCCAGCCTGTTGAACAGGATGGAAGTGCAAGCATGGAATCTGACCCATAAGTCAGGAAAAATCTTCAGAATTCTTACTTTCTATCTCAGGAGAACTCCTTAGCACACTAGCTGAGCAGGACAGAACCAGGCCCGCACATACTAGCTGAGCAGGACAGAACCAGGCCCACACAAGTGGGATGCTAAACAGGGTCATTTTTTTGGACTTAGTTCATAGCTGAGGTGTCCCAGAAATAAACATGGTTTCTTCTCCAGGAAGCAGATAGTAGTAAAAATTCTGCACTAGGATACCAGCATTAGGAGGCTGGTCAACAGTGACTTTCTCAATAAGCTGAGTAGGTCTATTTCTCAAAACTTTCCAATATCCTTAATTTCCAGGGTGATACAAAATATAAAGGAAGGCAAAACAGAAATGCTAACCATAGGCCTCTTTTTGCCCTAGGCAACTCTGGATTTTCCTTTTCACCAAGTCCTGCAGTAACAGCCTGTAATGTTACCCCGACATTTGGGTGTCTTGACACAAAAAGGTCACACTTGCACCACATACTGGTGGCTGTAGAGCTGGTAGTGTGGATGATCTGCATCACATTCCCTTATAATCACCTGTTTTCAGATGATGTGCCCTACATTCGTAAAGATGCTTGAAAACTGAATACAAGAAGATCATAATTTAGTGCCATAGTAGGGGGTCAGGATGCAAATGCAGCTTCTGTATCATTGAATCCTCACTTATCTGTACGATCATTACAAAACTTTTGTCATATACCTCAGTGAAAGTATATATCTCAGCTGCCTTGAGAGACAGCAGTCTCTTCCTTCTCACCAGCAAGCAGTTTCTCAAGGTGTTCCTAAGCTTTGAAGCTCCTTAAGTGATTCCCGGAGAGCTGCTGTCAATGCAAGGCAGCCCTGATTCTGAAAGACTTGCTCTCAGTGTAAGTGACTGACTACAGTGTTTTGCCTGTCTATAAACAGACTTGCACAGGGGGCCAGATTACAAAGCACCTGCTGTCTAAGTGGTCTCGTACACAAAGAGCAAGTCTTTTGGAATCTGTACCTATGGGTTTCATTTGGTTTCAGGTTGTTGTAGAGTATACAGTAGTGTTGTGAAATAAGGGGATATTTTTTTATTTTGTAATAAAAATCTTTGCTGTAGTTTTTTAATATATGGAAGAAAAAAATGCTGCTTTAAATCATGTTTAATATAAATGAAATAACAGCAAGTACTTTCATCTCAAGGATGTGCATGTCAAGACTTGAAGTGGTTGTAATTTTTTTGTGTTTAGAATGAGTTTGTTTTCTAGTAGCCATTGAGATAGTTGAGAGGGATCTTGTTCTGGCTGGTTTTTTTTGATAGTCTAATGAGAAGGATTAACTGTGTATAACCATGCTGTTTTCATATAGTATGATTGGAATAGAAGGGAGGTCTGTTGATAAAATAAAGAAGAATGAGGGAGATAAACCAGACCCTGGTGGAACACAGTAAGAGGAGCAGTAAAAGATACAGTAAATCTTTTTGTACTTTAAAGTTTCTGATGCTTAAGAAGTCTTTAAGAAATGGTACAACCAGCCTGAATGCTTAGAATCGAGAAGAGGTTGCATGACTTACTTAATGAAGTGCCTTTGTAAGGTCAGTGAATGTTGATCCTGTTGCATGGCCTTTTTTATGTTTTGAAGAACGTCATCAGTGAGTAAGTAAGTAAAGGGCACTGTGCTTCTATCTGACCAAAATCCATGTTGCTGTCATGATAAGATACTGTACTTTTTGGAATATTCAGGGAGTTGAAAAGTATTACTTTTTCAGAAATTTTACCCATTATTGGCAGAGTAGATATATTAGTCTAAAGTCTTTGGCACTAGAGGGTTTGGTTACTTTTGGAATCAGTTTGACAGTGGCACATTTCCATTCTACTGGCAATTTTTTTTTTAGTAAGGCAGGGGTTGTAAAGTTAACAGCAGGATTATATGACATGTTCTTTATTTTCCACTTATGAATGGACAAGTTACAGCATGGAGAAGAGCCAGCTCACCAAGTACAATTGGCTGGGATTGAACCAAAGTGAACTGTAATAGTTAATTTGCAGGGGGAAAACCACCTCTACCCTCAGACTTATGTAAGTGGACTCCACAGTCACATTAATTTGAGCAAAAGGGCAGTCTCTTAAGGTGAAGAAATTTATGCTGGTGAACACTTAGGAAATCACTGTTCACTTTCTGTGTAAACAGCAACTGGGAGCTCAGCTTCAGTGAGTTGAAGACAAGCATTTGTATCCTTATCCAGTTTGCACTCGAGAGGTGTAAGGATGCGTACGAAGCCTTACATCGTCTGCAGGCCATCTGTTCATTTGGGATAATCAGAGATGGTCTTCTGTTGTGGTTCTTGTATCTTAAGATTCTACTGTTATGATGTAGAACAGGATATGCAGTGGGGCTTCTGTTTCTTGGGAGGGAAGATCCTGTTTAGCTGAAGTAGATGGAAGAGTTGAAAATTCTGTGAGAGTGTTTAATGGAGGCAAGAGTTCCTGGGGTGGTTGTGATAGTGTCATTTTAGGGAATCTTTATATGGCGTCTACCACTTTACTGGTTCGCTAGGTTCTTAGGGTTTTATGGGAAGTTTGGAGTGCTTGTTGACAAGATCCCAGAAGCATTTTTGGTTAATATAGATGTAGTATTATTATAGGTAGCTGATTTTGTCTTCTTCTTAGGTAGTTTTTTGAGAACACGAATTAATCTTTCTCATTCTTCTGTTGAGGAGAGAATATTCTGTTGTTACTAAGCTGTTCTCTTTCATTTTTAAAGAAATTTTAGTACTTTTGTAAGCCATCTATTTCCAGTACATTTACAAAGTGTTGTGATTTTAAGAAAATATTTTTTGCAGGTTCACTAGGATGCGTGCATGGATTATTTGTTGACAGTTAAATTTTAAGGCTGATATTCTTTTTTTGTTTTTGTTTTTTTTTTTATAATTGTGGTTCAAAAAGTTGTCATCATGGGACTGTGTTACTATTGCTAGGTTATTGGAGCTTAGGAGGTATATTTAGGGTAAGCCAGGTGGTGTCATGGTCATTTTGGGAAGTGTTGCACTATCAAGGAGACTTTAATAACATCTTTAAGGAGAAGTAGAATAAATCCTTCTGTCCTGTTTTATGGTCTGGTATTAAAGCAGTAATTGTACCAACAGAAGTGATGGTTCAGATTGAGAGTATCTATTTTTACCTAGGGTTTGCCTAGGCCAACTACTTGTAAGCATTGTGGTCCTGTTCCCACTGTCATGACCTTGTTGGAGGCCAACATGGAGCAGCCTTCTGGTACATCCCATCTGACCAGCTAGATGGTCAATATGGCAGTGAAGGGTAAACCTAAGCTTGTTATTATGAGGGACCAGATAGTGTTCCTGAAATATTAGTGAACAATTATATTTCTGGTGCTATTTTGAAGGTATTCCAGGGCTAGGCCTTTCACATATGGTTTCTTTAGAAATCTCCCCCAAAAAGCAAACCCTAAAACACCTGTCATCCGCTAGTGCACCTTCTCCCAAGATCCTCAACAGAAATGGCAGGATGTCTCTTAGGGCCTTTTTAAAGCCCTTGTTCCTTTTACATCTACACCCTGTACCTCTCTGAAGAAAGAGGGGTGTTTCCTCTGAGGAAACTTCTTCCTATGAACCAGAATCTCAACCTTTGGATTGTTGTTCTTGGTTATATTCA
The DNA here is from genome assembly GCF_019279795.1 of Protopterus annectens. Classification (NCBI taxonomy): domain Eukaryota; kingdom Metazoa; phylum Chordata; order Ceratodontiformes; family Protopteridae; genus Protopterus; species Protopterus annectens. The sequence continues at coordinate 1,234,556,936 of NC_056746.1, read as the reverse complement.
CATTTTGATTATGACTTTGAATCCAAAGACACCTGTTCTTCAGACTGTACCCAAGAAAGACTTGTTTTTGAGACACCATCCAAAAGATGATGCAACATTTCCACTTGGAGGGGAAAACAAGTCTCCAAACCTCAAAAGAGAGACCATAATCTATTACACATGGACATTCCCAAGCCTTCAGCTGTGTCTCATGTATTTTTTGAAATTGTCAGACTTGCTGGGCATTACAATCAACATATCCAAGTCTTCTCTTGACCCAGTTCAAGTCTTAAACTACATAGGAGCGGGAATCGATATGTTACAAACCAAGGTCTTTCTAACTCCAGACAGAGTCTGGAATTTATGACTTCATGTGTTTGTGATCCTTCAGTCTCACCTTCCTCCAGCTGAGGTGGTTTTAAGAGCTCTAGGTTCCATGGCAACCACCATTACTCTTCTCCCCTGTGCTAGTCTTCATATGCAGGTTCTGCAGTGGACACTAGCTGTTCAACAGTCCTTATTGGATCTGCCATTGACACATCCTATTCACATAAGCAACGCATTCAGGAAGTCCCTCCTCTGGTGGATATGCTCCCCGGAGCTAGTCAAGGGACATACATTTATTGCATCCCCTCCCTAACCCACAGTGACCACAGACACCTCCCAGCTAGGGGGGGGGGGGCATTGCTCAGGCAGGACAGTCCCAAGGCATGTGGTCCCTGAACAAGACCAAATTGCATATCAGTATTCTAGAGATGAGGATGGTCTTTTTTGCGTTGCAGGCCCTTCATGCCTTTCATCCTCTGGGAACGATTACAATTCACAAAACAACCAAGTAGACCAGCAAGAGCAAAAGTGGAGGTAAAAAGTAATGATTACAATTCAGACAGACAATATGTCAGTGGTCTGGTACATCAACAAGCAGGGAGGAACCAGATCTTACCCCCTTTGTTGCGAGGCAATGAGAGTGTGGGAATGGGCGATCTCCACCAGCCGTTTTCTCGTAGCAACGCACATTCTGGGTCGATCCAACATATTGGCAGACAAACTGAGCAGGACTATTCTAATGCCTTTCGAGTGGTCTCTGAATCCTTTTGTAGCGGAACAGATCTTCCTCTAGTGGGGTCGACCTTGCTGCGATCTCTTCGCATCTCCTTCCAACATGAAGTGCAGCGAGTTCTTCGCTATGATCCCCCCCCCACAGGAGGAATCCCCCAGGGACGCTCTGGTCCATGCTTGGCCTCCTGGTCTTCTTTATGCTTATCCCCTTTTTACCTGTTTTGACAAAATTTCTCCAGATTGCTTGCTGGTTGAGGAGCAGATTCATCCTTATTGCCCCATTCTGGCCTTGCTAAATCTGGTTTCCCTGCCTTTGGTCTCATCTGGTAGTTCCTCTGTGGATCTTGGATCCAATACCGGTTCTCATTTCACACCTCTCGAGGGTCCCTCATCCAGACCTGGGCAGTCTGAAGCTCACCGCTTGGCTGCTCCAGTTCCCTTGATTACTAGGGCTCCCGGTCTGTCTTCCCGGGTCAAGACCATTTTGGTGGCAGCTCATAAGTCCTCTACCAGAAAAATATAATGTAGCAAATGGAAGCATTTTTCTATCTGGGCTTCTCAGAGGGATTTGGACCTTTTCAGAGCTCCTGTTCCAGTGGTCCTTGATTTCTTGGCATACATTTTTAAGCAGAGTGCCAGCTCATCTACAGTGAAAGTTCAACTGGCGGCCATTTCCAATTTCCTTGTAGGTGAGAACATGGCTCCTCCAGATTTTGCAAAACCTTTATTAAAGGTACCTTTCTTTTAAGGCCCCTGGTTAAAGATCCTACCCCTCCTTGGGACCTAGTTTTGTGAGCTGTGGTTGCTCTGCCCTTTGCTGCTGCTTCTGTGGAATTTAAATTTTTATCCTGGAAGACAGCTTTTCTAGTGGCTATTACCTTGGCTAGGAGAGTGTCAGAACTCCAGGCGTTATCTGTAAAACCTCCATATATGATTTTTCATAAAGACAGGGTTTCACTTCATACTAATCCTTCCTTTCTGCCTAAAGTGGCCTCAGAAACGAATATCAATCAATCCGTCAGTCAGTTTTACCCATCTTTTTTCCAAATTTTCAGAACGGGGTGAATATAAATTGCATTTGTTAGACGTGCATAGACAACTATGTTTCTACTTACACATGACTAAGGCCCATCACAAGTCTGACCAGTTGTTTGTGTCCTTTACCACCCTTTCTGGGCAAACTGGTTTCTAAGTTAACTATTGCCAGATGGATTTCCCTTTGCATCCTTCAGGTTTACATAGATAAAGGTATGTCCCTTCCGGGTAAGATAAATGCCCATTCTACCAGGTCTATGGCTACGTCAGCTGGCTTTTGGTATAGAGTGTCTTTGGACGACATTTGTTCAGTGGCTACTTGGTTCTCATCTCACACCTTCATTTCTTATTATAAATTGGACATGGTTTCCAGAGGGAGCACATCCTTTGGCTCTGCGGTGCTCTGAAATATCCTTCCATGATGGCCTCCCATGGTTTTTGGTAGCTGAGGACTCTGTCCCACAGGTTGATGATCAAATGAAGTCTACTACTTCAGGTAAAGAAGTTATGTAGTCATCATAATGTTCCATATGAGTTGTTAGACTTCATTTGTCATCAACTGTTCCTCCCTCCTTCCCCCTGACCTTCTTGTTATGTTTTCTGCATTGGCAGGTAGGAGAGAGCGCCTTTGCGGCTCTCCTGTTTATTTTTGTTAGTGAAGGTTATTTGATCGGGTTCATGTAAGAGGTATAGCAAACTTGATCTGAGGGAAAGAAGGAGATGGAGGGGTATTATGGGTAAGGAGAGGAGCTTGGGGCTCGGATCAGATGCTGGTGAATCTGCCGTCTCAGATCCGACAACCCACATGATGATGACAAATGAAGTCCAAGTACTCAGATGGAATGTTATGGTGAGTACATAACTTCTTTTTCTTGCTGTCTGATCTCCACCATTTTGGTCTTGATCACTTCAGGTTCTGACAGACAATACTACTTGTCATATAGTACATCAACAAAGTGGGGGCGCAAAGTTTTACCACATCTGCACATTAGAAATCATTACTTGGGGCACTACTATTTACCGCAGTCTTTTTAAGTTTTTGTTGACGTTCAGAGTGAAACCTAGGATCTGATGTCAATTTTCATTCTATCCTCAGTTTATGGATTTGGATCCAGTCCTTCAGATCTGACTCGGCTGTTGCTAAAGCTCGTGGCAGCCAAAAAATCTCTTGAGCTTCTCCGTTATCTGTAATGCACCAACCCTAAGTACCTCAGGTCTCGTTTGCCACTTTTAGCAAAAGACGTGGCAATCAATCACTGAAGCATTTGTTTTAAGATGAGTCTAAATTTCTATTTTCTTTCTTCAAAAAACTTTGAAATCTTTAGGGTTTAGTTTTTCCCTTACCTGTCCTGTATTTCTAATACTGTCTTAAGCATTTCTTAAATACTATTGTTAGTATTCTTTTTTAGCTAATATACAGTAATTGTAGTTCTTTCTCCCATTGTTGGTAGTTTCTCTTTCTTTCCTTTTCCTATTTCCAAAAAAAAAAAAAGTTACAAGTTAATTAAACCTTTAATATTTTTTTGAGTATGAGGAGAAAGGGCCTGTTCAAAATGCAGACATACGATTCCATTATCAGATGCGCACACCTTGTGTGTACTGTCTAGGACCTCTTCATTTACAGGAAGACTGTTCAATATGTCATCATGTGTTCAATCCAAGGGCTCTGGTTGAAGGGAAAAATAAATAAATCTTAAAAAGACTCTTACCCCTCGTCCTTCATAGGATCATAGGATCATAGGAGGTTACTAGGCTATTGGCCCTGACCTGAGGCCCTTATAAGCCTAGCCAAGAGTTTAGCCCATGTTTAGACAAGTCAGTACCCAAAGCCCCTGTCCAGCAGGGACACAGGTGGAATCTCAGGGTGCATTTTCTGTTTCCCACCCAGTTTTCCAGGTTGCGCTTAAAGAGGGATAATGAGGTACTCTGCTTGACTTGGAGAGGAGTCTGTTCACAGATGGGGGAGTCTCTGGGACACAAATCTTTCCCGCCAACAAGTCCTATTGATATCACAGACTAGGTTGAGGTTGCGCGTGCGGGTTGCTCGAGTGGAGCTTGACTTGCGCATATGAATTAGTCTCATCAAGGTAGGGTCTGAGATTGCTTTGTGTGCCAGACAGAAGTCACCTCTGAGGAGTCCGTATGAAACTGACAGAGCTGTTATCCTGTGTAGGGTAGGTGTTTGAGGCCCTGGATTCTCCTGGTGAGTAACCTCTGTGGTCTCTCCAGCTGCTGCATGTGGTTTGCGAGGTACATGCTAAAGGGGGCTTTGTACTCAATAACCGGCCTTATAAGGGAAGAATACAGGGATCTTATGACCTCTTTGTCCCTGGATCAGATACCCTTATGAAGTGCGCCGTGTAGAAATCTTTCCGTACAATGGAAGCAACATGATGGTCAAAATTCAGGTTGCTGTCAGCCTGGGTGCCCAAATCCCTCACTACTGATTGTGTACTTAAGACATCATTAATGTGAGAATGTGTGGGGACGTCACTCTCCCCAAAGGGGATGATGATGATGATGCTTTTTTTGGCATTCAGCTTGTGGCCATGTTTCTGGCACCAGTCATTTGTTTGGGTGAGACCCTCTTGGAGGATGCCCATATCACTTGGAGAATTGATGACTGCGCCCAGCTTTCAGTCATTTGCAAACTTGGTCAGCCATAGCCCACTGGTTTTGGCCTGCACCTCAGAGAAGTATATCCCGAATAACAGAGGCCTCAAGGCTGATCCCTGTGGTATGGAGCTTGTTACGGGTCTACTGCTTGAGATGTCTTCCCCTGTTTTGATTAGGTGGGTTCTGTCAGTGAACCAGTTTGCTACCCATCTGGTAACATATGGATTGATGCCTAGTTGAGAGAGTTTATGTGCTATGCCTGAGTGGGGAATAGTGTTGAAGGCTTTGGCCAGGTAAAAGTAGGCAGTGTGTACCTTCTTCTCCTCATCCATGGCTTTGGTGACTGTCTCAAAAAAGTCGACCAGATTTAACAGACATGACCTTGGCCCTGACAAAGCCAAACTGTGTGGGGTTAAGTATTTGGAGGTTGCCAATGTCCCTGTTAATGAGGTCCATAAAAATCCATTCCATGGCCTTGCAGATCAGGCTAGTTAGGCTGATGGATCTATAATTTCCTGGATCGGTGGATGTGTAAAGGGATGTCAGTGGCTGTCCCCCACCAGGCTTGGACAAAGCCGGTACTCGGGCTTTGGTTGAATAGGGTGCCTAATGGTGTTGCAAGTTCATGCCTAAGTTCATGTAGGATGCAGCCTGGGATGTTATCGGGTTCCATGGAGGATGTATTTCTTGTCTTTAAGAGGGCAGTGATGACCTGTTCACTAGAGATAAGGGGTGGGGGGCAGGTACTGGGGATGTCCTGATTTACTGAATGGGGGAACACAGGGGAGAAGTTTTCACTGAATCTGTCAGCCAGTAGATTGACTATATCTACAACATTTGTGTATGTGGTGTCCTTGCCCACCAGTTCTGAACAGATCTGGCTGCTTCCTTTGAGATTGCAGACATATGTAAAGAAGGCATTATGACTGTCTCTAGTAGATGTGGTCAATTTAGACTCAAAGCTGGCTTTAGAGGATTTCACTAGTGCTTTTATTTGCTTGTTCAGGCTAAGGAGAGATTGCTTTCAGTTGGGCACCTGTTCCTTCTTGGTCCTGGACAGCAATTTTTTCCCTTTTGTTATATAGTTTATTTATTGCAGATGTCCACCAGACAGGTTTACTCTTCCTTGCGAAGGATGATTTTGTCCTGTCAGGTATTCCTGAGTCCATGCATCTATATAAATGCTCGTATAATACTTTGGTGTAGATTTGGACATTGGTGCCAGTTTCCTACAGTGGGGTAGGGGCTGTGAAGCTGTTTATACCATCCCTCAGGAGGTTGTAATCAGCTTTGGAGAATTTTTTTTGTTTGACCCTATCTAGAGGGGGGTCAGGAGAGATGGTGACTTTGAAAGTGACCGCTTTATGGTCGGATCTTACAAGGGAGGATGATACCTTAGGGGTGCTGCAGTGGTTACTCATGTTGGTTAATACCAAGTCCAGGATATTATCACCTCTTGTGGGTGTACCAACTAGCTGTTCCAAGGCATTTGCATTGATAAAATCGAGGAATCTCTGGGCATTTGTGTTCTGGCATGAGTAGTTTTTCCAATCTATGGTTGGGTAATTAGTCACCCAGGATCAGGGTAAAGGGTTGAATCTTGATAGATTTGATGAGGTCCAGATAGGTGGAATAGGCATCTTCAAGTCAAATTTGGGGGCATGTAGATAGCTATAATTTGAATAGGGGTCTTGTTACTGGTTAACTGCACCTGGAGTGTCTCCTGTGCGTCACACTGTTTGACCAGCCTGGAGGTGTGTGTGTGTCTTTAATATATATTGAAACTCCACCTCCTTTGGCTTTGCTACCCACATTTTGGGGTCTGAATGTATGTTAGTCTGAGTAACCAGGTAAGTCTAGGGTACTCTCTGCAGCTTTTAACCAGGTTTCTGTGACTGCACAAATGTCAGCATCTTCCAGGATTAAAAATGCTTGCAATTAGTGCAGTTTCATGTCTAGACGCCTAGCGTTTAGCTGTGTGACTTTTACTTTGCGTTTTGTTGAGATTTTTACCTAGGTAGTATAGACCTTGTGACTTTTCCTAAAAATGGCACTATGGGGGAGCAAGGGCCTTTGCCAGAACCCTGAAGCCCAAGTGAGACAGATGCAGGCCATCTCTAACAAAGCATCGTGGTCTGTTGATCATATCTCCCCAGGCTGTCAGGCACTGGAGCCCCCTGGAATGACACCAGAAACTAAGCCAATTGTTAGTCAATCATTTTCTGTTTGCATTGAGGTATCATTCTGGGTGGTGATAGAATGCTGCTAAGGCTGTGGACATACCTGCCTGGAACACGTATTCAGCGAGCTCAATCATGTCTCTCTTTATATAGTCCAAGGAGGTACATCTCAAGTCGTTCACGCCAACATAGACTATGACAGAGTCACAACAGTACCTGTTGTTGGGAGACCTGAATGCGTGTGTGATATGGCGGATTCTGGCACCTGACAAACAACTAACAGTGACTTTCTCCTTATCCAGCTTGGTGAGAGGCACATCTGTGTGCAGTGTCGTGCTAGTTACTTATAAAAGTATTAAGTTACTATCACTAGTTACTTTTAAGCGAAAGTAATATATTACTATTATTTATTAACTTTTCTAAGAAAATAATATATTACTATTACTAGTTACTAACTAACTAGTTACTGTTGAGTTACTTTTACATAAGTATAGTTTATTAATTCTCATATTCAGATTTACTCACACAGTACTTCTGTGTGAGGAATACATGCTTACTACACATGAATACAAGTGTATTAAAGTTCTATACACAGTGTTACCATAATGATGAATAGCATTTTACAGTTTACAGAGTCCCATAGACTAATCTTTATAGTCAGAGAGTCATCATTTAATACTTGAACCAAACACACAGCCAGCAACACAAGACCCATAACAAGTTACAGACCATCAAATTTTCAACAGCATACATAAGGCTAACCTGCTAAAATTAATGCTGAGGACGCATAAATGCTTACAGAAAATGTCATAGAGGTCTTCAGCAGTTAATGCAGGAGCTTCAGTTGACCCACGTGCAGGTTCATCCAGTTTCTGTATGGCATCAATCAAGAAGCAGACCCTTGCCTCTGAGTTTCTGCTTTTTGCTATCCATCCATCGCCAACGGACTGTGGATGCAGTATGCTAGCCAGAATGAGCTCTTCACGCTCCAGAAGGTGATTGAACAGAGCCTCAGTGCCTTTAAGAAGGGCATCAACTAGTGGTATAACAAGCTTCACAGACTGCCTGACTTCGGACAACTTGTTTTTTAGGCATGTCATGGTGGGGATCACGATTCCCATGAAACTTTTCAGCTCTGACTGCAGGATGTCCAGAGCCATTTTCAGGCGCTGCATTGCTTGCACAAACTCAGCAACAAAGGTAATTTCTGCAGGCCTGAATATGGCAGTTCCAATCTATTCATGTATCTCATTCAGCAAGCCTTCATCCCAAGTTGAAATAAGGTGAATTCTCTCCATCGCATAGAAAGTGGAAGTCCATCATGTCGCATTGGGAATAATCAATGCCAGGTCACACTTACTTCAAACCAACTCAGCAGTTTGGGTGCTGCGACTAGCCTTGTTCAAAGCAGCATAGCATTTGGCCATGGTGTTTCGCATGATCTTTTTATACTGTGCATCATTACAAGCAGATTCAGCATCGTGCACAGCAACTAGATTCAGTGTTTGTGCTGCACATCTCAGATGGGCAGGCAATAAATAGGTGCTCTCACTTTGCCCTGACTGACTCAGCATGGCTGTCACACTGTTATAAATCACTTCACCATCATCATCATCCTCATCTTGGGGCAGAATGCTTGTAGTCTCAGTTTTCTCACATTCCTAGAAGGCATTGAAAGCCTTTACAAAATTGCTGCCATTGTCGGTAATTGTCGCACACACCTTTTGATCTATCTTGTGCTTGATGTGAATGCTGTCAAGAGTTGATGCTATGAGGTCATATGTATGTCTCCCCTGTAATCTGCAGCATGACAAAGCAGCTGACTTTCTTTGAAGTGTGTCACAATCGATCCAGTGGGCAGTGACACCAAAGAAACCACAATTGTGATGGGTCCAAATGTCAGCCATAGTACAAAAGTTGAAATTCTTGCTAAAGTTTCCATCAGATTCTCTTTCATATCACTGAACTGTTTCTCCGCTCATTCAACGAGAGTTTTCCTGCTCATAACCATCTTTCCTGGCTGCAAGACAGTTACAAGGTTGATGAAGGATGGCTGTTCAACAGCACTGAAACACTGCATGTCATTCACCATGAAGTGAATAATCAAACTATCCACCTTGGACTGTGTGACATGATCGGAACCAATGACTGCTGCAGTAGATGGCTTGTTCAACTTGTCAGCATCTGAATCAACTGCTTTTCTCTTCAGACTAGCTTTCCAGCTGTGATAGGATGTGATGTCTGAAGGTGCTTTTTTAAATTCGACATACTGTTTACTGCAGTTCTGTAAGACAGACATAGCTTACATTTCACATCAATATTTTCTCCATCATTAGTAATTAGGTCAAAGAATTCCATGTACACAGATCATTCAAATGAACTTTGACTTTCCATTTCTGAGTGAAAGCACTAAGCAGAAAAATAAATGGATGAACTTCGAATATATATATATATATATATATTGCAAATGGAAACTGTTTAATCGTTAACTGAAGCCGCTGTCAAAATTTAGCTCTGACTGGCTGAAGCTTAAAGTAAAGGGACTGACAGAAATACAAAAAAAAATTAAAGTTAAGTTGTATAGAACTTCTGTTTTTGAAAACATGAACCTGCAGTGAATTAATTTTCTAAGTTTTTTTTTAATAGCTGACTTATATCTGAAACACCTAAATAGTATATGGAACAGCATAACCAACTTAAATGCTGCAAGATTAAGCTTTTATTTTAGCAAAAAAAAAAGTGACGTTGTGTCCTTTGTGGAATGCTCCCCATTCGACCTTAAATTAACCCATTGGTCTGCTTTTTTGCATTGAACAGCGTTGGCTCTGCTACACGGCTTTTAATTGGTCCGTACAAAGCAATTACTGTCAATTGGCATTGATGTCCCCACAAAACATCCCCTCCTGTGGCAACCCCTACCCCCACAAAGCAGCCCCATACCCAGCAATTCCAGTATTCCATTACTTGGTTATTTCCCCCAGTTATCATAAACACTGTTCAAACCTGTCAGTGTGCATTCTGCTTTCTTTCTTACTGCCTCAATGATCACATGTATTGAAATAAAAGAGCACAAATACTGATAACCATTTGCTAAACAAAGTCTCACAGTGAAAATAGACTTAGAATGACCACATAAACATCTTTGCCCTTGAAACTCACATTCATTGGACAGCACAGACGTTTATGTGGTCATTCTAAGTCTATTTTCACTGTGAGACTGTATTGTATGCTAAACAAACAATACCGTCTCACAGTGAAAATAGACTCAGAATGACCACATAAACATCTTTGCCCTTGAAACTCACATTCATTGAAACAGCACAGACGTTTATGTGGTCATTCTAAGTCTATTTTCACTGTAAGACTGTATTGTATGCTAAACAAACAATACCGTCTCACAATGAAAATAGACTTAGAATGACCACATAAACGTCTTTGCCCTTGAAACTCACATTCATTGAAACAGCACTAAACTCACATTCAAAGAAAATGCATCTGGCCAGTGGAGGACATCCACATGACAGGCCACTCTTAATACAGTATGCAAAAGATTCCACTCTCACTTGCACATCTGAAACATGGTACACCTCCAAATAATTACTCAGGAAGATTTAATAGCCATGAAACGTGGCTTTGTAACTCATAACTCAAAGACACAATAACTCAAGCTCATCCCAAAAAAGACCAAACTACTACTTTTCTCCCAAAATCCCTTGGTCATGAAAAAACAAAATTTAAAGTCTTCGCTTCCGATAATACAACTATTGAAGTCACTTCTTGATTTAAACATTGCATATTTTCATGGTTTGCAGGGTAAATGCTCAGAACTAAGGAATGACAAAGAGGCTGAGAGTGCAAAACTATCAAGACAGCAGAGACAATTTTATTTCACAGTTATCATTTAACAAAAGCCACCTTCTATGAAAACCTCTGGCATTTGCTTGTGAAAACAAAAAATCAACACCACAATGATGGCCAAATGTATTTTAACACCTTAGTAGTCTCAGCACTCCCCTAAACTAGTTGCATCACTGATCATTCTGCATCATGCAACTGTTGTCCACTTTCAGACAAACCCGTCAATAAAAAATATGCACAACTAAAAAAACACTGAAAGACCTAGTGGCCTCAGTAATGAATTTCAACCTTTTGTCCATGGATTCACAAACTGGCATTAAACAAGACAGGTCACAGAACTGCCCAGTACTTTTGCACTTAGTCCGTTTCCCTAACGCACCCAAATGATGGCCATTTTCTGTATACCCCTCTGGTGTTAGGTCGTGGTGAAGGTGAAAGAACAAGTAATGACAGACATTCCCCCCCACCACCAGCAACTCACAGCAATCAGCACTTCATTGTGATGACCCCCCCCCCAGCAACCAATTCTATCAATTACCTGTGATACATGATCACCAAAAGTGGCATAAAAAGTTACCACATTAATGAATATCAACTTGCTATTACAGGGATCTACTACTCCAACTGCAGTAAAAGAAAAAAAATATCTAAGCGATTTTGCAATGTGTACTGTTACCACTGTCCACAGCTGTATCAGTATTCTCTAAGAAAATCTACACACACACACGTAAGAGAAAACAATCTCTGAATACTAGAGTGGGTGGTGTTCCTCGTAGTCACTGATCAAATAATAACAGATTACAGGGAAAGGCCAAGAGCAGCTGATCTCAGGTACTTGGAAGGCACAATAATAGAGCATGAGTTAACTTTTTTTTACCTGTACCCCTTGAACAAAATAAACAGGATATGGGTATGTCCTGTTACTATATTCATGGTGTGCAGGTGAAAAGTCATGCTGATAAATAACACAACCTTACGTTGGGTTAGATTTCTCCATTGACTTTAATGGGAATTGCAAAGGAAATTACTTGGTTAACACAAATTACTGTACTAGCCAAACAATTACTGCACTGATATCCTGGATAATACAAAATGTTTGTCTTTTTAATTGTTTCCATACCAACTGTTATTAAAGCTTTTTCCCACAAAGCCAAGAGGGGTCATGAAAACTAAGTAACCCATTAAAAATTGATCTGGGCATGCAATTTTACACTGACATCCAATTTCTGGAAACCAAACTCCCACACATCATTATTCAAAGTTGGCAGAGGAGGAGAGAAATTAGCAGACCCGTAAGAATACTTGTAATTTTATTGGGAATTGTCTGAACCTTTTTTTTGGATAATGTTCCAGTCTAGCACTGGCAATATTCAGTCTTTTTAAAATACCAAACTTCTCTACTGGATGCAGGGTAGGACTATGCAAGTATTACCCCCTTGAAGAATTAGCTTCTCTAATCCGTTTCTCCTCTCACAGATGTGTAGAGGGTATATCAGTAAGTCTTCTTACTTAAATCTTGTTTAGTAAAAGTTCTAAACATTTTGGAACTAATCTTTCATACCTACGGAACAAGAAAGCAAATGTAACGGTTAAGCATTCTCACTATTTCTGCTCAGACTAGTACTGTTTTGAGCCATTCCCCATAGTGCCAAACGTGAAAGGAAGCATCACATGCCCGAGTTCTATCTGGAATACATGAAAACAAATACTTGCAAAACATGACAGCCAAGCAGTTAATGCTGCAAATGTAAAAAAAACAAACATTCAATTCTGCAAACAATGGGAAAATATTGAAAAGGCACATCTGGCCAACCTTAAACTATAGATCTGGAGTAGGGACTTCATTTTTCAGCAACCTGTGGGTCTTGGATCCGATATCGGATCCGAGCCGGCAACTATTTATACAGCTATGTCCTTCCGTGGCAGAGGAGGACAGGGAGGACGCCGCCCTAGAGGCAGAGGGGCACCGAGAAATTTTGGGTCCAGAGAATCCTTCTCTGATCGGCCCATGCAACAGCCCTGAAGGGTTGCCCGACTGCTCCACTCTGGAGGCAGTCGCGGGGCGCTTCTCGAGGCACCTGGCGGCATGGGAGTCCATCACGTCAGACCGCTGGGTGCTTCGGATTATATCCAGAGGTTACAAAATCCCTATGCTAGATGCTACATGTTCCCAGACTCAAGAACCTCCCCGATGTACCACCCGATCAGAGGGAGGCTGCAGCCGCAGAAATCCAGCAGCTGCTAGAAAAAAGGGCCATCCAACCCGTCCCCCCAGACCAGCTTGGATTAGGGTTTTACTCCAGGTTCTTTCTGGTGCCAAAAAAGACGGGGGACCTGAGACCAATTCTAGACCTTTCCCTCTTGAACCTGTCGGTAACCAAGAAGAAATTCCGAATTGTCACTCTTCAATCCATTCTCCCCCTGTTGCGGGAGAACGACTGGATGTGCTCAATAGACCTCAAGGATGCGTACTACTACATCTTAATGGACAGACGATCCAGGAGGTTTCTCCGCTTCTGGCTGGGAGCCAGCCACTATCAGTTCAGGGTCCTTCTCTTTGGCCTCACCACAGCCCCCAGGGTGTTCACCAAAGTTTTAGCAGTGATAGCGGCCCACCTTGAGACTTCAGGGAATGCAGGTCTTCCCGTACCTGGATGACTGGCTCCTGACTGCCCCAACAAGGCATCTACTCTGCTCAGCCAGAGATTTTTTTCTTTGCCTAGCCCCCCAGTTAGGCATCACGATCAATATGGACAAATCTTCCCTTGCTCCGACACAAGTGATAGACTTCATAGGGGCCAGATTAGATACGAGAAGTCTGTGAGCCTACCTCACTCCGGAACGACTACAGAATCTGAGTTTACATGTGCGGGCCATCCTCCAATCAGAAGCTCCACCCACGGAATTGGTCCTGAGGGCACTGGGCTTTATGGCAGCAGCAATTACACTCCTTCCATGCGCTTGCCTAAACATGAGGGTACTACAGTGGACCCTTCAAGTACAATGGTCCTTTCAGCTTCTTCCCCTCAATCACCCTGTCTCTATCAGCAAGGCTTGCAGGAGGGCCCTGTTATTGTGGCTTCATTCCCCAGACCTCCATACAGGTCGCCCCTTCTGCGCTCCACCTCCTCTCGTCACGGTGACCACGGACGCTTCTCGCCTCGGGTGGGGTGGGCATTGCTCAGGCAGAACAGTCCAAGGCACATGGAACAACAGAGATCTCCCTGCATATCAATGTTCTGGAGATGAGGGCAGTGCTGTTGGCGTTGCAAGCACTTCACAACCTTCTTCCCATAGGAACTATTGCGATACAGACGGACATGTCAGTTGTCTGGAATATCAACAAACAGGGGGGACCAGGTCTTACCCTCTCTGCCGAGAGGCCATGAGAGTGTGGGAATGGGCGATCTCCACTAACCGCTTTCTGATCGCAACGCACATTCCGGGACGGTCCAACATTCTGGCGGACAAACTCAGCCATGCTAGTCTTTCCTCTTGCGAGTGGTCTCTCAACTCCCGCGTAGTGAAGCGGATTTTTGCAAAATGGGGGCAACCCTACTGCGATCTTTTGCCTCTCTCTCAAATACGAAATGCGACAACTTCTTCGCCCTGATTCCCCCATCAGGGGAAGCCCCGAGAGACGCTCTAGTGCATGCTTGGCTGCCCGGTCTACTTTTGCCCATCCTCCTCTACCCCTGATGCTAAAGATGTTACAGAAAGCCTCTCGGTTGGGGAGCAAAATGATCCTCATTGCCCCATTCTGGCCTCGACAAACTTGGTTCCCTTACCTGTGGTCTCACTTGGTGAATCCTCCCTGGATTCTGCATCCCAGCCCGGATCTGATCTCCCACCCATCAGGCTTACCGACCCCGAATCTGGACAGCCTGAAGCTGACAGCTTGGCTGCTCCAGTTCCACTCTTAATTAGGACTCCCGGTATCTCTTCACCAGTCAAAGCCATCTTGGTGGCAGCGCATAAACCTTCCACCAGGAAGATTTACCGCAGTAAATGGAAACGCTTCTCCGTCTGGGCGGAACATCATAATCTGGACCTCTTCACTGCTCTGCTAACGTCCGTTTTGGACTTCCTTACCGGGCTTTTTCAGCAAGGGGCTAGCTGTTCGACAGTCAAGGTACAATTGGCAGCCATCTCCCATTACCACGTAGGACACGAGACAGGTCCTTTGATGTCAGCTAAACTATGTAAAACCTTCCTCAAGGGTACTTTTCTGCTCAGGCCCCCTATCAAAGAAGCCATACCCCCTTGGGACCTATCGCTAGTTCTTCAGGCCTTGACTGCTTCTCCTTTTGAACCAGCTGCCTCGGCTGATCTTAAATACCTGTCTTGGAAAACAGCATTCCTGGTAGCCATCACTTTTGTGAAAAGAGTTTCGGAACTTCAAGCACTTTCCGTAAAACCCCCTTACTTGGTTTTTCATCAGGATAGAGTGTACCTCAGGACCAATCCATCCTTTCTACCTAAGGTGGCCTCAGAAACCAATATCAATCAGTCCATTAATCTTCCTGTTTTCTTTCCTAATTATCAAAATAAAGGAGAATACAAGCTGCATTCCTTAGATGTGCACAGGCAGCTGCGTTTCTATATTCATAGGACTGCTGGTCACAGACAATCTGATCAGCTGTTCATTTCCTTTGCCAAATTCAATTTAGGTAAAGCCGTTCCGAAGGTCACCTTATCACACTGGATTTCCCAATGTATCCTTCTAGCTTATGAGACTTCTGGGAGGCCCACACCTCAAAGGGTTCGTGCACATTCCACTCGCTCCATATCTACTTCTACTGCATTCAGATCTAGAGTCCCCTTGGATGATATTTGCTCGGCAGCCACTTGGGCCTTATCTCATACCTTTATTAACCACTACAAACTGGACGTCATTTCTAGAGGGAGAGCATCCTTTGGCTCCGCAGTGCTCAGGAACATCCTTCCATGATGGCCGCCCAAGATTCAGGTAGCTGGGGACTCTGTCCCACAGGTTGCTGACAAATGAAGTCCCTACTCCAGATTAAGACGTTATGTACTCACCATAACGTTCCATCTAAGTAGGTGGCTTCATTTGTCTGCAACCATCCCCCCCTCCTTCCCCCTGACCTTCAGAAGAGTTAGATGATGGTATTTTTCCTGCCTTTTCCTGTTGGGATACCTTTTCAGGTATATAGGAGGGCAAACTTGATCTGAGGTCATTTGGGGTTGGCAGGGGATTATGGGTGAGGGGAGGAGCTAGGAGCTCGGATCCATAGCTGTATAAATAGTTGCCGGCTCGGATCCGATATCGGATCCAAGACCCACAGGTTGGAGACAAATGAAGCCACCTACTCAGATGGAACGTTATGGTGAGTACATAACTTCTCATTAACAGCTTGTTCCACTTGAAGGTTCAGATCATTTTAACAGGAAGTTACTTATTTAAAAACATATTGTACTCAAGTTACATTTTGTAAAGATCTTTTAAGTTGTACATACTGTCCCATACACATTCATAATCTGATAAAACATACATAAACATGCAACTGCAGTACAGAAAATGGGAATGAAAAAACTGAAGGAAGAATTTCTGTCTTTATAGCTATGGAGAAACCACCCCTCTCTGTAAACAGCCCAACAATGACCATTTATCACAATTATCTATCACTTTTGGACTTTTCAGCCTGCCTTGCTGTCACTGATGGCTCCTCCTTTGTTGATCTAAATACAAGGTTAACCATTGCCAGTGCTGTAACTCAATAAAACAGTAACTACCATGCACTCTGGCTTCATCTTAGTTTCAACAATGTGATCATCCAGAGTCCATGCCACAGGCTTCAATTTAATGCAGACTTTGCTGTCTCCATCCACACTGCCTGCTTCATCAGAATCCAATTCCACTGTGTGATGATGCCTGAATGACATTGGAGTAAAAGCACATCAAAGAAAAAAATCTTTTAGAAAGAGACTATAAATCAGCAACATGTACTGATACATGCAAATATCAAATCTAATAAAAACTTGTAAATGCCTGTGAAATGTAATCAAATAATTCAGCTGCATTAAGCTTAGGAAGTAGTCTGCAACTAGCACACTTTCATCTTCAAGTTAATAAGATTACAGAGATGCATTACTTATAACTCATTACTTCTGTACTCTGAGCATAAACTGAAGAATGCAGATTCCCCAAGGCTGTCCAAAATCATTGTAAAACTTGAACACAACTACTGATGGCCGAGGGTTGTGTTGATTGTTCGTAAATGCCAATTCCATGGCCAGCTCATTGAGCACAAACAAATCATCCAATGAAACCTGAAGTGATTGATGACAGGAACAGATTCAGGAAGCCAGAGGGATTAGATGGAAGGAAAAGGATAATCAGCCAGGGGCATTTCTCTTTTTCCTGATGAGAAAGCAGATGTAGGTCTCATGGGAACACTGTATATACAAACAGTGGATAAAGGATGAAAATGGCCAAGCCAGAAAGAGAGGCCCCAGCCTCAAACTGACGGATCACAATCTTTCTACATATGTCATTGAAGATGAAAGTGTGCTAGTTGCAGACTACTTCCTTTGCATATTCCAGCTTGTGGTCCAGCCCTTCCTGCTCCACCCTACTGAATTGTGCTCCCTACTCGAAGACCACAATAAAGAAACCTCAACCAAGAACATTCTAAACATTGTATTAAACTCCCTTTGTCTCCCAGCAAGGAACTTGACTTGGAAGTATGTGTTATTCCTAACCTTGTAAACCTTTCAGGTATTAGACACCTATTGGTAGGACGCAGTGTGCCTCCCAGCCAGGTTAGCCTGCAGCCATTACTTCCCTATCTACCCCTTTGGTGTCCTTTGACCAACCCTCCCCTCCCTATCTATTTCTACACTTTTACTGTCTCTCTTTCAGCTGCCTCCCTCTTACTGGATATTACGACTGTGTTGCTTTTAGCTAACTGCTCTTCACCTGGCACTCCATAACCTTCCTACTGTCCCTGAGACTCCTGCCACTCTCCTCCTCACCTCACCTACCTAGCTCCATTGATCCTCTTCTGCTGCCCTCTCCCCTACTATCTCACACTGGACTGCCTATCAACATTTTGTTTTCCACTTAGCTAACACCCATCTCCATTCTCTTGTAACCGACTATCTTCCCCTACTGTGATCCTTCCTTATCCATACCCACAACTGTACTTCTCTGGCTATCTCTTAACCTACTACATATCTTAGTAACCTTACCTTCTGCTCTGTCTCTCTACTGATTGTTTTTTCATCACTCCTTCTCCTTCTCTGGGCTCTTCCCGCTCCGTTCACCCTACGGGCTCACTCCGCTCCCCTCCCTGCCCCCAAATCCCACCTGTCCCTAGCACCTCTACATTTATACCCTCATAAACACACCCCTCAAGATCTATCTCCACCCCTTCCAGACCTAGCCCCTCCCTACTCCACCTACCTGCCTACTCTACCTTCTAGAACAAGCCCCTCCCTACTCCACTTACCTTCTCTCCTTCCTACTCTTCTCACTATCCTTCCACACTATTTCAATTACAGACTCTCTAAACATGTCTAATCAATACCAACCTTTGCTACTTATAACCTTCCTAACTACTGTCATCTCTACCTATCTCTCTACCTCTTACAAACAAGCCCTTCCTTATACTCTAATAATTCCACACAAACAAACCCTAATATCCCCCCCAGCTCAAACAATAACCTATCTCAATACCATCCACAAAACTTCCTACCTTCAAGCTAAATATCACCGACTTTCTCACATTAAATATCCTACTCATGGCCTTAAAAAACATTTTTACTACTACTACAAAATTTCTCAATTTTGCAACCCTATATTAATCTGCTCATTAATAGACGGCGACATCCACTCCAACCCTGGCCCTAACTCACCCCTACCACCCTCTAAATGCCACCAACTTAATACAAAACCAACACCATCTACTAAACCCCCGAAATCACTCTCACTTGCTCAATTAAATATACGTAGCATCTGTAACAAAATACCACATATTCATGCCCTTCTAGATGTCCAACAGTTTGATATCCTCTGTCTAACCGAAACTTGGCTCAAACCTACAATTAAAGATAATGAAATCATCCCCCCTGGCTATAACATACTCAGACAAGACCGCTTAAACAAAAAAGGTGGTGGGGTGGCAATTCTCTATAAAACTGGACTGCAAATAAGTAAAGTAAATCATACCCTTTCATCTGACAATAATGTTGAAATAATTATTTCCAAACTTCAGCTCAACCCTCACAAAACAGTTAACATTATCTGCACCTATCTTCCTCCAGGAAAAAATCCCACTATTTTAGAAGACCTTTTAAATTGGCTTTCACTAAATTTTCCTCAAGAAACAATACTTTTAGGAGACTTTAATATTGACTGGAATTTATGTCAGCACATCTATCCACCCACCCTTATTAACCTGCATGGCTTCTCTCAAACCATTAACTCCCCAACAAGAACAAACAAACAAAATAACAAAGGAAGTATACTTGACTGGATACTTATAAACAGTCCTCAGCAAAAGTATACAACAGGAACCCTCCCAGATGACCTCAGCGACCACTCGCTAACATACATCATTAGGCATAAAACAACTTTAACTATCCCTACCCAAGTCATAACATCCCTTAGCAAAAAATTCTTTGATCCCACTCTGTTTCAAAATGAACTTATGCAAGCCAATTGGTCATCTCTTAAATCTCTCCCTATAGACGAAGCTGTTAACTACTTCAATCATACTTTTCTGGCAATCCTAGAACAGTATGCTCCGATGCGTTCTATAAGAATTAAGTCTAAAACAGCACAGTGGCTTTCAAATACTACTAGGAATCTTATCCTTAGTAGGAACAAAGCCTGGACTAAATGGCGTACCTCAAAAAACACAACTGATCGCCTTATTTTCAGAGAACAAAGAAATTTAACAAAGAAAGCCATCCTACAAGATAAAAAGAACTTTTACACTCAGCTACAACAATCATCCCTACACCAACCACATAAATTCTGGACCGCCATTAATACACTGTTATCACCTGGGAAAGTTGTCACACCAAATCCTATTGATTCAAACCCCGACTGCCCATTAAAAACAGCAAATGCCTTTAATACTTTCTTTACCTCTGCCATTCTAAAGCTAGCTAACCAACAAAGCCCTGATACCTCCAAACTACTAACCCAAGGCCCCACTCCCCCCCATTCCACCTCAAACCCATACCCACCACATATATATTATCCTTACTTCAAAAACTAAAACCTACAACCCCCACGGCTGACAAATTGCCAGCAGAATTCCTCAAAATTGGTGCTAAAGCCATAGCTTACCCAATCTCCATACTGATTAACAGGACCTTAAATGAAAGCACAATTCCATTATTATGGAAAATCTCATATATCATCCCACTGTTCAAAGGTGGTGACTCTGAGTACTCCAACTTTCGTCCCATAGCAATATTATCACCACTTGCAAAAATAATGGAGAAATGCATCCACAAGCAGTTATTAAATCACCTACTAAATAATAACCTCCTAGCCAAGTGCCAACATGGTTTTCGCCCTTTCCATAGTACTACTACAGCCTTACTATCCTTTATCGACTCAATTAACAAAAACCGCAACAATAACATACCTTCTTCAGCCTTCTTCGTTGACCTATCTAAAGCCTTTGATATGGTCAACCACAAACTTCTCCTCCATCGTCTGAAGTCCCTCTCTTTTGACAATACAGCCTTAAATTGGTTCACATCCTATCTGGATAACTGAAAACAGGCTGTACTCTGGCATAACCATCTCTCTGATCTCCTTCCCACCTCCATAGGAGTCCCTCAGGGCTCTATCTTAGGTCCTCTACTATTTTCTATCTTTATAAACGACCTTCACCTAGCCACTCCCCTATCAACTTGCATTCAATATGCAGATCATACAACCATCATTTGCTCAGCCCCAACACAGTCTGAACTTTATTCTCTCACACAAAATACCTTCACTACCATAGAGCAATGGTTCTCTAACCATTGTCTCCTCCTTAACCCAAAGAAAACCAAACTCCTGATTTTTACACCCACTCTCTTGTCTCCCTCCATTAATTTCTCACTCACAGCCAACAATGGCATCCTTATCTCCCCAGACAATAACACCAAACTTCTAGGCATTACAATTGACAACCAACTCAAATTTGACACGCATTACTGACTCTACAATAAAATCAACAAACAGAAAACTAGGCTCTCTTTACAGAATTAAATCTTTCCTTACTCCAGAAGCCAGAATTACAGTAGCTAGAACCCACTTAATCTCTTCCCTTTTATATGCCTCCCCAATCTATACAAATCTTTCTAAATATAATCTTAACAAACTAACTACATCATATAACAATATTGCCAGATTTGCTACAGCCTCTCCATACAGGACTCATCATTGTTCTAATCTTAAAAAACTAGGGTGGCTAGAACTACCTAACCTAATACATTTTAACCAACTTACAATTGCCCATAAAGCCCTCTACTACCCTGACAATACTCCAATGCTCTCCACCCTCATACAACCCTATAACAATCTAAAGAACCTGCGCTCCTCTAACAAAATACTGATTCATACTTCTCTATCTAAGAACTCAGCAGGTGACTCCACATTTTCAAACTCAGTTGGGAAAATATGGAATCAACTACCTCAAGACCTCACTACTCAAACCTCAATCCCACTATTTAAAACTAAACTGAAACTCTTCTTTTCCAACCATTGGCTTTGCTCTTGCAATAACCCAGACTAACCTTTTGTACCTCCCTGCTATGGGACTCTTTCCACCCTCTCTTTTTCTATCTAACTCTCTTTATTACTCTCTACAAAACTGTTTCTATTACGTCATTTCTAATAAAGGCACAAAATCTCTACTTTTCAACTTCTTATAAAGATGTAATACAGTAACTAGATACTTTAATTGGATTTTTATACTGTACACGTTCCTATGTAATAGTGAAACTAGGTACTTTACCTCATATTGTACTCAAATGTTTTTAATTCTATCAGAAGGTTTAAAGTACATGTTTTTGATTTTTGATTTTATTTGTATATGCTGATATATTATGATAAATTTTTGTTTAGTCTTACTATAGTAGTATTGTAGAGGAGCTTTTCTCCCTGGGCCTCCACTGAAAAGGGACATGTATCTAGTTGGAGTAGCCCGGTAAACAAATGTAAAATAAATAAATAAATAAATAAAATAAATGTCATCACTGCAATCGCAAATTCAACTCCAGCAAAAAGCACCCGGCACCAGTGAAGGCAATCCCAATAGGGAGGAGTTCCAAACCAGAGTGAAATCAGTATGAAAGTCACCAACCTGTATAGATAAGTCCCAGTACATGTTCCAGCAACACAAAACAGCCAACGCATGAACATTGGATATCATACACCGTTTTTATTTTCAACCACAACATAGGGGTGGGGACTGGGAATCGAGGCTGGAATGTAGGGAACTAATATGGAAATTACACCTCAATGCATGTGTTTTTCCAGGGTTAAATGACTGTTTCCCTTACCCCAGCCCGAAAATTAAGAGCAAACATTCTGTAGTGGTGGGCTAGGATTAAGATATATACACACACAAATAAGAGAAGAAAGCAATATAAAAGTTTTGAATTACAACACATATACAAATATGTTTTTTAGATATAGTTTTTTAGATAGTTTTTTAAATTTTTTGTGTATAAAGAAATTGTCATGAAATGATTATGTATGCATATATATATATATATATATATATATATATATATATATATTTATATATAGATTTTTTTATATATATATATATATATATATGTATATATATATATATATATATATGTATATATATATATATATATATATATATATGCTTAAAATTTTAGATTTCTGTGTGCCAGTGAAAATGGGTTGTGGTTTTAAAATAGAGATAAAAGAGGGACACAGGATGTGTTGTAAATCAGATTCTGATGACGTTTCTTGTTCTGGATATGAAATCGCTCAATCATCTATCATTATTGTGAATAAAAATGGTGTGTGATATTCAACATTCATGTGTTGGCCATTCTGTGTTGCTGGTACATGTATTTGGACTTATCTGTACAGATTGGTGACTTTTATACTGATTTCACTCTGGTTTGGAAATCCTCCCTATTAGGATTTTGTGGTTATTAGTATTCACTTTCTCCAGTTTTGCCATTTGTGGATTATTGGTCATCACTACAATACTGGGCACTTGAAAAAAAAGCATTCTCGAATATGGAAGGTGTGGATTTTGCTCTAATACCTCTTCTCTTTTTCTGTATACATCCTTAGGTTAACTGGATGCCTGTATAATGGGTGTAATGATGTCTTTCTCAGTGAGGAATTAGACAGCATACCTCTCAATCTCTTAGAGCAAGAAATATAGACAAAGCCAGAAAATGGGGGAGACAAAGGTCCAAATCAAGGACAGATTTGAATTCTCACTCATACATTTAGTAAGTTGATAGAATATTAGGTTTTGCATTGGCATATATTTTCTGAAGGACATTGTCTGAAACTCAAATGTCTGTTATTTAGTGATACCAATTTTTGAACAATTTAGCAGAAAACCAGAAAGTTAACATGTGATGTAACAGACCAAAAATATGAGGCAAATATCTGGACAGTTGAGAGTTATGTTAGACAGACGTACAGACCTTGGGTAGGACAAAAATCACATTCAGTAGATGCTCTGGGAAAGAAGCATCCCTATACTTTTAAGCAAGATGTACATATTCTGCCAGGTTCTCAAGCACAGCAGTATCCCATTGTCTACATCTTCAGTAAGAGCATTGAAAAAAAAACACATAAAAGTAATATACACACAGTAGCACAATGTCATCCTAATAGTGTCACATGCCCTATGGCCCTAACTCACTCATTTTGTTCAACACACAGTCTTTTTACTAACCAAAATTATTAGTTGTACACAGGCTAAAGAAAAATCTGTTGGAAGACAGCACCAACAAGACAAATTTTCAAAATCTGACATAAATTTATGTCAGTCATTCAAAAATTCTAAATTGATTAAAAACAAGTAAAAGGGGTGAAGAAGGCATAGCCCCCCCCCATGTTGTGGGGCTCTGCAGAAAATATCAGTTTTATTAATCATTTGTCCATGTGGTCATTTATTTTGGGTATCTTCAATAAATTAGTTTTCAAACTTCAGTAACAGATTCCCCCCAAAATACATAAGCAATTTGGGGGAGGGACTCTACATCACAACTTTTAACAGCATTTAATTGCAACTATCCATGACTGAACCATGACCTCAGTTTGAACTAAAAGAGAGAGGCTTCACACTTCTGCTAGTCCAACTCGCATAGATAAGCACAAATATACATATATAGAAATATACTATAAGGTAATAAAAATATAAAACACGTGCTAAACACAATTAATGTACATATATGGATCCAGGACTAATGCTCGAGCGGCCATTTCACCGAATGTGAAACGGTCGGGCATACTTACGCAAAAGTGCTTTCACCGAAGAAGTACTTTTGCGTAAGTATGCCTGTTGCAGAGATCGCACTACGGTGAAAGCGCTTTCGTTAGTGTGTTCGGTGATAGTGGATTCGGACTGTTGAATTTTCATTCAACAGTCCTAGATCCATCTACATACATAGACTGAGATATAGATAATGCTATAAATATAGTAGGAAACATCAAGTTACATTTCAAATCAGCATTTTGTTCTTCCTACACTATAGGTGCAGTTCATAACTAGGTTCCTCCTTATACTAAATACACTTAGTCTTTTACACTAAGTAAATAAATAGCCTTTTCAACCTAAACAAATAGGTTATTTGTCAAGGCAAATTTTGCTCAATCCTAATTATATTTTTTCATGACAAGTAAACTGCATATAATCTGCCGTTGTCTACTAACAACTCTGCAGAAGTGT
This sequence comes from Protopterus annectens, assembly GCF_019279795.1. Classification (NCBI taxonomy): domain Eukaryota; kingdom Metazoa; phylum Chordata; order Ceratodontiformes; family Protopteridae; genus Protopterus; species Protopterus annectens. The sequence goes on along the minus strand of NC_056746.1, from coordinate 1,234,532,281 downwards.
ATCCCAACCACAAATGACTCCTAAAAGCCACTCGTTGTTTTATGCACCAGGACACTAAACATGTTTTGAATTTTCCTTGGTCTGTAAACAAATTCCAGATATCTATAAAATTAAGCAAAAGCTTCAAGCAATTTGTTGCGATCTCAACATTAAGGGGAACGGGGGTCCGCAAACCTATATAGCAGGCCAAAGGCAGGCTCCACTTATCAGCCATCTCATATTAATCTGTCAAAAACGTAACTGCCCTATTAAAATATGGTTTCATATCCCACTTTTTTAGAAGACAGTGGGGGGGGGGGCACAGAGAGAGTGCAACACTTTTAGAAGACAGCAAACTTTCTGAGAAACATAGATGATGATGGTGGAGGAGGTGCGAAGAGTCTGCCCCCTCCAGCCCATAGAGGTACTGATCACATCTCCCCTCCCCATAGCTGACAAAAAAATACTGGCCTGGATTACCCATCATAGTATAACCATCACCAGACACGCCACTTTACTTGTATCCACAAGAAAATACCATCATGTTTTTACAGATATAAGGTTCCTCTTTTTCTTTCTGTACTAAAAGTTTGTGGGCCACACCCACATCCTGTCATAGTTCCTGCTTATAGGCAAAGATACCTCATGTGCTCTCCAGGTCACTAGAACTTCCTCAGAGTTACTTTGCAACTCCACTTGTTGCCTGTTTACTTC